>NC_028638.1:2102465-2155607 GCF_001406875.1 Solanum pennellii | reverse complement strand
CATTTCGGGTCGTGACATATTATTGTTTAGTTATTTCTATGTTGTTTGATAAATAAAATTAGCGTAGTAATCATTTTGGACTAAAACATTGTTGTAAATTAAAATGTCTCTGCATGATAATGTTTTGCCACCTAAAATAATTTTCTGCATTAATAATCAATTTGTTACTGTTCTATAAAATAATTTTTTACATTAATAATCAATATGTTATTGTTATAAAATAATTTTGTACATTAATAATCAATATGTTATTGTTTTTCTGCATTAATAATACATTTGTTACTGTTCTTAAAGTAATTTCTGCACTAATATTACAATATGCTACTGTTCTTTAAAATAAAAATAGAAGAAAAATAATTTGCTACATTTAACAAATTGCTTGACTTTTAAATAAATATATTTTATAGTGATAATCTCTGCATTATTAAGTCATTGGCTATATTAATGTGCTGCCCTTTTTTTTAATATAAAGACTTATTGTTGAGACATAATTTTTGACCGAACATAAAATTTTACACTAGTTTTTATTCCTTGAATATTTTTTCTTTATGTTTTGAATTTGTCTTATTTTAGTAAGTATATTTTAAAAGATTTGGAAAAAAAATTTAAAAATATATATTTTATTTTTAGTTTAATAAATAAGTTAATAATAGTAATTACTATTTTTATATTAGCTACTTAATTTTGTTTGTTTAAAAAAATAATTAAAACATATTCTTATTATTATGTTAATTTATATGCTATACATTAACTAAAGAAAAATAAATAAAACATATTCCACTTCACCCCACAACCCCACATCTACCTACTACCCCACTATAATACACCCCCAACCCATCCTATATTTTGCCCAAGCTACAACAGAAAAAATAACACACGCGCACATCTCGTTTCCTAACAAAAAATATTCACATTCATATCCAAATACATTCTACACACACCATACAAATACACACACGCCCAAAAAAAATAAAGGTGGAGTTTGAGGTTTGTTTTCGCGGGTTTAAGTTTGTGATTCCTAATTTTTTTCTTTTCGTGAAATAATTTTTACAAGAGGAAATATTTTATTTTGTTTTGTTTCATTTTGTATTAGGTTTATGTCATGATTATACAAGAATGGATTGCAATATGTTGTAGTTGTTAAATTTTGTATATATTTAAACCATTAATATTTATTGACATTATTATATATGTTCAAATCTTTCATATCAACATTATGTTTAGATTTTTTTATAGTTATATTTAGTGTGAAATTGTTATAATAAATCGTAGTTTATTTCATATTTAACTCATAGTTTAATTCATATTTAAGTAAAACTATTGTCCAAGTCTATTCTTATTTTTCATATTTAGTTTTTTAATGATGATATATATAGTTATTATGTAAAAATGTTAATTTTAGTTAGTAGATTTTTCTTTTAATGTCAATGACGTAAAAAAAGGTTTAAAAGGTAAAAATCAAAAGAAGGAAAAAAAAAGGATAAAAAGAAGGGAAATTTAAATAAAGGGAAAAAATGAATTATAATTTCTTTTACAAAAGATAGAAAAAAAAGAAAATATAATGAAAAAGGGAAAAGATCTCGTGTCAAAAACAAACAAACATAATAATAATAATAATAATAATAATAATAATAATAATAATAATATAAATCAATACATAAAGAAGGGAAAAGAAAAGAGAAATAATTATTAAAAATTAAAAATAGTAAAAAGAAGGGAAACAGGAAAACGTTACAATGAAAAAAATAAAACAAAAAAAGTGAGAAATTAAGAAATAAACAAATGTTGAAAGAACAGCTGTTCATGGTTACGGTTAAACAATTAAATTGATCTGCAATTCAAACTAAATTGATTTAGAAAAATCGATATTTGGTTGGATTTGATTAGGTTTAATTTTTGAATTTTGAAAATTAATACTATTTAGTGTTTTGATTTTATAAAAAAATATCCGCAAAAATAATCAAATCAAACCGTTATATTATATATATATAAATTTTATTATTATTTATATATATTTCATAAATAAAATGTAAATATTTTATTACATTTTAATTAACTTAAGTCTTTAATTTTGTTATTTTTTTAAGCCCAACACTTAAACTCTAGCCCAACTATTAAAACCCTAATCCTAACTCCACCAAAACTTTATTATTTAAGTGACTTTTACATACCCTAGTTGCCTACCTAAAAAAATCACGTCCAGTTCTTAAAAAAACTTTACATGCACGCAGATCATAACTTTCTAGCTTTATAACTTTCTTCTTTGTTTTTTCTTTTTTAAAAGCTTTTGCAGTTATTTTTTAATTTTCTTTAAGTTTTCAACTTCATATACAAGAAAGTGAAGATTGAAGGTAATCTTTTATATTATATTTTTTCTTAATTTTCTCTGATTTTAATCTTGAGACCATGGCTTTAAAATTGAAATCTTTTCTTTCCTTTTTATATGAATTTCAGATGAAATGATCAATCGAGGATGAAGATTTAGACGTTCAACCTCAAGTAAAAAATTCTACAACAGATAAAACTCAAGCAAAATGTAATTTTTCAAAAACTTCTTCTTTGAACAATTCTCTGAATTCTCCGAAGAAACAGAAAAGAACAACACCGGACAATGGAGGAAGTAATAGAAAAACCTCTGAAGTTTGGGATCATTTTTAGAGATTACGAGTAAAGTTGGTGACTCGAAGGCAAAATGTAAGTATTGTTTCAAAGAATTTGCTTGGACTAGTAAAAATGAGACTCCTAATCTTTGGGGACATTTTACTTTCTAAGTGTGCGAAATACCCTTTCAAGTTTTTTGATAAAAAACAAAGAACTGTTAAACCTATTAAAGAGGAGGGACCAAAAGATTTGAAAAATGTTGTTTATAATGTCAATGAAGTTAGGAGGTCCATTGCCGAATTTGTTATAATCGATGAACAACCATTTAGAGTCGTTGAGGGTGAAGGATTTAAGAGACTAATATCACTTATTTTGCTTAATTATGAGTTGTCATCTCGTATTACTGTTGCTAGACAATGTTTAAAAATTTATCAAGAAGAAAAAAAAAAGCTTAAAGAACTTGTTAAAGGTCAGCGTGTTTGTATTACTAGTGAAACATGGACTTCACTCCAAAATTTTACGTATATCGTCATTACTGCCTATTGGATTGATGATGAATGAAAGTTTCAAAAAAAGATTTTAAATTTTTTTCAAACTCCAGATTACAAAGGTGAGACATTGCAAAAACTATTGAATCTTGCTTGTTTGATTGGGGAATAGAAAATCTACTCACAGTAATGCAACAACTACTGATGCAGTAACCACACACTTAAAAGGGAGAATTAGTGATTGAAAAGGTGTTATCATGGAAAATAATTTCTTACATGTTAGGTGCAATGCCATATTAGAAACTTGATTGTGAAAGAAGGATTGAATGAACAAAATAAGTCTATTTCTCGGATAAGAAATGTTGTGAAATATGTTAATTCTTCTTGTGCAAGAACTATTTCTTTAAGGTGATATGTTGAAAAGGTTAAACTAGATACTCGTGGACTTTTGAGTTTGAATGTTGAGACGAGGTGGAACTCTACATATTTGATGTTAAATACTGCCGTCAAATTTGAAAGGGCATTTTCAAAAATGTATATTGATGATCATAAGTACTTTAAATATTGTCTTGGCTCAGAACCAAAGATAGAACATCCATCTTCAGAAGAATGGAGAGATGTGAATGTATTTCTCAAGTTTCTGGAGATTTTCTACTGAACCACTTTGAAATTTTTGAGTACTTTACATGTAATTTTAAATACTTTCTTTCATGAGCTTTTTAATCTTCAAAGCATAATTGTCAATTATTTAAAGTGTGATGATTCTCTTTTGTCTAGTATTATGACTAAGAAGATGAAAGGTAAGTTTGATAAATATTGGGGTGATTTTGATGATATGAATATGTTGTTGTTCGTTGCCGTTGTGTTGAATTCTCGTTTAAAAATAAAGTATGTGAACTTTATTTTTAAGAATTATTATGATTGTGGAGGGAGATACTATGTAATGACCCGTACATTATTTTTGAGAATCTTGAACTATACGTTTAAATTGAGTTAATTAATTGATGGGTAATTGTAGATAATGGACTGAATCAATAGTTAATGGGCTAAAGTGATAAATTATTTAAAATTCAATACTATTTGACCCTTATATACTAAATAAGTAGTAGGGTTTATTATTTATATATATATCAAAATAAATAAAGATAATAAGAATGGGGGAAAATTACCTGAGCTGGGTTGCGTCGGAGGCGAGGGCATCGAATACAGGTAAGAATTGTTAGCAATTTTTCATCGCCATGTGCAAATCTTGAATTTTGTAATATAAAATTTTGGTTAGACATTAATGGAACACTATTTAATATAATATTGTTGAATTTACAATGGAATATAATTGTTCTTTGGATTTTGTGATATAACAATTGTTTCCAAATCATTGGGTAATCATGTTGCCAATGATTGATGTAGGGGCAATATATTTTAAACCAAAGAGTGAAGAAGATTATTAACTTACTGTTTGTGTTTATTTTTTTTTTCTTCTTTTTTTTTAAATGTCTTAAAATCATCAAATTATTATATTGGGTAGATGATTTGATTATTGATAATTTAATTAATAAAGGATATGTAATGATTGATAGAATTGGAGATACAATGAAGACGGATGGATCTTTAGGTTCGGAGGTGGTGTTCTATCCGTGGGTGATTGGTAACTTGACTTAATTTTATTATTATTATCACACTTTGAGTTAAGTTTTAACATATTGAGATAGGTAATTAAATATTATATCTATTATATCATATACATACCATTTGAATTATGATATTGGACAAGAGTTGGAACTTAACTTTAAGCTTGAAACTTAGAAACTTGATCATAGATTTGGGTGATATTTTGGGTCTAGGCTAAACCTATAATAATAGGGATGTTGTAAGCTTTGAAATCTTATAGTGAATATGTACTTGAATAGATTGCATTGATTTGGAAGCTCAACGAAAAGAGAAGGCTCAAGTTCTAGAGTCATTGTTCGACTATTTGAGGCAAGTGGATTTCTAAACTCTTGTTAAGTGTATGAAATGCGTGTATTTCCTTGTGGTATATGCTTGGGAGTAATGAGATTGTTGATGGGTTGACTTGTCCCCATTGATTAATTATAATGATGAAAAAATGGGAATAACAAAACACAATGTGATTAATTGTTTATGTGTGGTTTTGTTGAGAAAGGATTGAAGGCTTGTTGAATCATTGTTGATGTTACTTCATGTTTGTGTGGTTGTGAACTGTGCGATGTTATGTAAATGGTCATCTCCTCATTATTTGTGTGAATTTGTCATCTGCATTATTCTGAGGCATTGGTTGTGACAAGTGTTATGTGCATTGAGAAAGAATGAGTACTTAAGAGGATGTACCGTTTCGAGGGACGTATCGCGCGCCGCGATGGGTACTATTATCGAGGGTCGTGTCGTGCGCCGCGACAGATGCATGGACAGATATGTCCCCCATGGGTCCCGGACTGAGAGACAGCGGGTGTGTATCAATAGGTCAGACATGCATCATTATACTTGACATCGCATTCCATTACACTGCACATACTTATCATTAGTGAACTTGATATTGTGTTTTGTTGATCTTGTGATTGCCTTTTTGCGAAACTTGTGATTGTTGAATACTGAGCTTGTTATTGAGGATATGTAAATTGTTAAAGTGTTGTTATTGAGGATATGTAATTTATTGAAGTGTTGTTATTGAGGATATGTAAATTGTTGAAATGTTGCTATTGAGGATATCTAATTCATTTAAGTGTTGTTGTTGAGGATATGTAATTTGTTAAAGTGTTGTTGTGGAGGATATATAATTTGTCTAAGTGTTTTTTTTTGAGTTACGTGTTATATAAACTGTGAGCTCTTAGGTTGGGCTGATGTTTATGCAGGTTGTAGTTGTGGAGGTTCGGTTGGGGGTGGTAGGAGTACCCGTATTTCATCCCCTTAGCTTGTGTTTAGGGATTTACTTGCTGAGTACCGTGTGGTTTTGGTACTCACCCCTTGCTTCTACAAATTTTTGTAGGTTACTAGCCCGGACTCTTGATATTTCTCTTCTCCTTGTCTGAGGTTTCTTGGAGATTTGAGAGGTAGCTGTTTGTCGCCTCAGCGTACTTTCTTTCTCCTTAGTTATGACCTTGTTCTATTCTAGAAACAAGTTCATTTGAGACTAGCGTTTCTTTTGAATCAATTGTAATACTTTAGAGGCTTGTACACGTGATAACCTGATTTTGGGGGTGTTTTGAATTGATTATGAAATTTCCGCATTTTATTGTAATGGTTGAATTTTAGGCTGACTTGTCTTGGTGGGATAAGACGAGTGCCATCACGCCCATTTTTGGGTCGTGACAAAATGGTATCAGAGCCCCAGGTTCATAGGTCTCACGTGTGTACAAGTCGAGTCTAAATAGAGTCTCGATGATCGGTACGGAGACGTCTGTACCTATCTTCGAGAGGCTATAGTGACTTTTAGGAAATATCTTCACTTCTTGGATCACTATTGTGCGTACTTGGTCCCATTTTGATTCTTATCGATTCACTCCATTCGCTCTCGTTTATGTGATGACTCGTGCGTAGTTCCTTTTGTGAATCATTGGCATGTCGTGTATTGGTTTGATGTTAGATCTGGTATTAAAGTGGAAATGATATACTTATAAAACGAATGCGTGATCATATTTGAAAGAGTTGAGTAAGGTTAGTTATCATTGTAAAATAATAATAATAAATATAGTACTTATATGGTATAAGTTAAATGTTTGAAGAATTAACTAGATAATAAATAGTGTAGCCTTGAAAAATACAATTGATATAGTTGTCATACCATTAATGAGTTACTCAGCAAATGATGTTGCACCAATTCAGGTCAGAATCCCCTCTGTGGTTTCACAGATTGAGTGTATACCAAAGAAGGTCATGATACGACTATTACAATGGTACTGCTGGGTACTTGGTTAGAATTATGGAGTGTGTTACTTTTGATATTGACCTTGCTTACGAAAGAATACATATAGCTTGGGTTAGATACAAAACTAATCTGGTAATATTTTACAACTATTTGATGGATAAAGTGTGTGACCTATTTGGAAATGATCTTCTCAATAGATATGATATGTTTTAGTGGTGGATGTAATGAATTTTCACGACGTGTTACCAGTGGTACATGAAAACGGACATGTCGATTGTTAAGTGCAAATACTAACTACTTAAGGAGTTATCCATTGTATTACATGCTCATATTATAAGATTTGGTGTTGAATTCATATTCGAGATACCAACTAGCTTGTTAGTACGAGTGGATGTGTTAAGCATTATTTATAAGGAAGCTTTTAGTGGTGGATCTTTGGTATGATATTGATATGTTCAGGTTGTGAAATGTATTTTGTGGATTGTAAATGAGTGTTGATTTCATCGTAAACTCCATGGAAGTGGACATATGGATGATAAGCTTATAAGTAAAGGAAGTCTCAAAAAGTATACTTGTGTGAATGTAATTGAGAATTTTAGTAAGAAAATGCATATAAATTGAGTAAGTACCTTGGATGGTTGGCATAACTAGGTTTGGATTGTCATGTTAATGGAGAGGCTAAATTCGTAGTGAGGGAAATGACGAACTAAGCGTGATGATGTAAGATTTTATGATGCATTATGATTGAAATGCAACTATATGATACGGGTGTTGGTTAAAACGATTTTTTATGGTAATGATGAATTTTGAGTATCTAAGGTTATGGTTGTTTCTATTTCATAAGTAGTATGATTTTATGATAATTTTATAAGGAGTGGGGATGTCATCGAATAAAATTGAAATGAGCTAGAGCCATAACGGAAAGAATTAGTGGTATATAGTTTAACTTTCAGAGCGAGGATAAAACTAGGCTATTTTACTTTGTTTGCAAGGATTAAGGATGTGTCTTCAAATGGATTGTGAACTGGGTTTAGAGACATGTGATTTATTTCAATTTGCTTTGGTTATGATAATAATGTCACAAGTTCATCATATTGGTTAAAAACTATTGGATAAGACTTGAGAAAGGAGTGTATATACATTCAACTCGAGTGTGATTATAAATTCTATTGTGATCTTGAGTTTGATAATGAGTATAATAGTTTAATATTTAGCGAAGGATATGATAAGATCGATAGAAAGGCAAGATGAAAAGGTAATACAAATGAATTCATAAAAATCTTCGAGGTACGAGTTAATGTTAATAATAATGGGATTGTGCTACATGGTTGGAAAAAAAATTAAGATTTTCATTGTGAGTTATACTTCTGGTAGTGTGTTTTGTCAAGGTATGGATTGGTAAGGTAAGAAATGTTGATCACAATGAGTATGAAGCACTTGGAAAGACTTAAAAAGAATTTGATTAGTAAATTTTGTTACTTTTGATTGTTATACTTAACTGGGGTTTCAATATATCATGAATTGTTGGTAAAAGGATAAGACTGGTAATCAAGTCAGCGAAAGGAAAAAGAGAATGGTGTATTTAAGGGTTCAAGATGTTTAGAATTTTATGCCATGGAAAGAATCTAAGAAAAGTGAAGGAATAAGACCTCTCGTATAAACCCTTGGTTGGTAGTTGAAGGATTTATTGACTTTTTTTTTTGCCTATGAGGTTAGATATGACTGTGACATATGAACTAGTTCTGTACAAACTTACTAAGAAGTTATCATAGACTTTTCTAAAGGTTGAGTTTTGGTTGGGTGACAGATAACTATATGTGGAAGATTCTATGTAGTTATGTCGATCTAGATTGTTCAAATTATGATAGGTAACTTATTGATGTTTAACGGTGTGGACCTTTTACATAATTTAATGAGGATTTGAGGGTATTGAAATTTGTGTTATCACCCTTGTATGAGACTCTTATTTATCACGTGATACTTAAATGGAAAGAGAGAGTGAGAGAAAGTCATAGTTCAATGTTTTTGGAGGTTATAATTTATTTGCTAAGAAGACTTTGAAACTAGTGATAGTTTGAGAGTAAGGTAAATGAATTTTGTGGTTATGATGTTTGTTGATATTAAGAGTGTTGACTTCGATGGAATATTGTGAGAGGTATGTGGAGTTTGACAATCGAGTATGTGTAAGATTGTAATGATATCAGGCTAGTTGAATGTGGGCAGCTAAAAAAATCTGATATGGAGTCATTTAACTATAATTGTTTGATATGTTTACTATGAAAAGAGTATCTTATGTTATCCGGCCTTGATTTTGTACATTTTTAGGTAACCACCTACTTCGTTTAAAAAAAAAGGTTTAGAGTGTGATTCGTTCCATATACTCGTGTGTTTTTCTACATCTATGGGTGGATTTCTAGTGGTGGATCGGATGTATCGATCCTCTTATATCTTCTTGATAAGGTAGGATCCTTGGTTAGACTTGTTCACTTCAGTTATGACATATTTGATGTTGTTTGAAAAATTAGAAATATATCATTATTTTTATATGTACAACCTTGCTTATGGGAACTTACAAAAGAGCTTTTGTGAATAGTTACGGTTATCCGACAGTGTTGTAAAAGGTTATGCATCCCAGCGTGTACCATTTGTAGGGTGCTTAATTGATCTTGTTCTTCTTTGGATTAGATATGTTTGATTATCCCTTGGTGAGTATTCGATGTCTAAACATCAAACTTTTATAACTTAAGTTTGTGGGAAGATTGTGTTGTGGAAAGGAAATCTTGATAAGATATGCGATGGCTTGTATGTTATGAGTGTGGTTCTTAGCTAAAGTTCACTTCTGGTAGTAGTTGGTATCTGTTCAGAATGTTATTTCGGTTATGTGAGAAAAGATTTGTCTTGATGGATGTATTATGGTCTAGTAGGTTTCAATTTAAATTGAGTTCATTGGTTAGTTTGTGGCTTGATAATCACTCTTGATATAAAAATCTCCCAAAGTTTTATTTGAAAGTTCATTTCTTAGTAATTGATCGTGAGGGAATGGTCTTAAGGATGAGCTCACCTAGAGAGATGAACATCGACTGGTAGGTCATAACTTAGACTTATGGTAACGTTGGTTATTCTTTCTTCTTCTTCCTTATGTTCGAGGACGAACATGATTTTTAGTGGTGGATAATGTAATGACCCGTACATTATTTTTGAGAATCTTGAACTATACGTTTAAATTGAGTTAATTAATTGATGGGTAATTGTAGATAATGGACTGAATCAATAGTTAATGGGCTAAAGTGATAAATTATTTAAAATTCAATACTATTTGACCCTTATATACTAAATAAGTAGTAGGGTTTATTATTTATATATATATCAAAATAAATAAAGATAATAAGAATGGGGGAAAATTACCTGAGCTGGGTTGCGTCGGAGGCGAGGGCATCGAATACAGGTAAGAATTGTTAGCAATTTTTCATCGCCATGTGCAAATCTTGAATTTTGTAATATAAAATTTTGGTTAGACATTAATGGAACACTATTTAATATAATATTGTTGAATTTACAATGGAATATAATTGTTCTTTGGATTTTGTGATATAACAATTGTTTCCAAATCATTGGGTAATCATGTTGCCAATGATTGATGTAGGGGCAATATATTTTAAACCAAAGAGTGAAGAAGATTATTAACTTACTGTTTGTGTTTATTTTTTTTTTCTTCTTTTTTTTTAAATGTCTTAAAATCATCAAATTATTATATTGGGTAGATGATTTGATTATTGATAATTTAATTAATAAAGGATATGTAATGATTGATAGAATTGGAGATACAATGAAGACGGATGGATCTTTAGGTTCGGAGGTGGTGTTCTATCCGTGGGTGATTGGTAACTTGACTTAATTTTATTATTATTATCACACTTTGAGTTAAGTTTTAACATATTGAGATAGGTAATTAAATATTATATCTATTATATCATATACATACCATTTGAATTATGATATTGGACAAGAGTTGGAACTTAACTTTAAGCTTGAAACTTAGAAACTTGATCATAGATTTGGGTGATATTTTGGGTCTAGGCTAAACCTATAATAATAGGGATGTTGTAAGCTTTGAAATCTTATAGTAAATATGTACTTGAATAGATTGCATTGATTTGGAAGCTCAACGAAAAGAGAAGGCTCAAGTTCTAGAGTCATTGTTCGACTATTTGAGGCAAGTGGATTTCTAAACTCTTGTTAAGTGTATGAAATGCGTGTATTTCCTTGTGGTATATGCTTGGGAGTAATGAGATTGTTGATGGGTTGACTTGTCCCCATTGATTAATTATAATGATGAAAAAATGGGAATAACAAAACACAATGTGATTAATTGTTTATGTGTGGTTTTGTTGAGAAAGGATTGAAGGCTTGTTGAATCATTGTTGATGTTACTTCATGTTTGTGTGGTTGTGAACTGTGCGATGTTATGAAAATGGTCATCTCCTCATTATTTGTGTGAATTTGTCATCTGCATTATTCTGAGGCATTGGTTGTGACAAGTGTTATGTGCATTGAGAAAGAATGAGTACTTAAGAGGATGTACCATTTCGAGGGACGTATCGCGCGCCGCGATGGATACTGTATTTCGAGGGACGTATCGCGCGCCGCGATGGTTACTATTATCGAGGGTCGTGTCGTGCGCCGCGACAGATGCATGGACAGATATGTCCCCCATGGGTCCCGGACTGAGAGACAGCGGGTGTGTATCAATAGGTCAGACATGCATCATTATACTTGACATCGCATTCCATTACACTGCACATACTTATCATTAGTGAACTTGATATTGTGTTTTGTTGATCTTGTGATTGCCTTTTTGCGAAACTTGTGATTGTTGAATACTGAGCTTGTTATTGAGGATATGTAAATTGTTAAAGTGTTGTTATTGAGGATATGTAATTTATTGAAGTGTTGTTATTGAGGATATGTAAATTGTTGAAATGTTGCTATTGAGGATATCTAATTCATTTAAGTGTTGTTGTTGAGGATATGTAATTTGTTAAAGTGTTGTTGTGGAGGATATGTAATTTGTCTAAGTGTTTTTTTTTGAGTTACGTGTTATGTAAACTGTGAGCTCTTAGGTTGGGCTGATGTTTATGCAGGTTGTAGTTGTGGAGGTTCGGTTGGGGGTGGTAGGAGTACCCGTATTTCATCCCCTTAGCTTGTGTTTAGGGATTTACTTGCTGAGTACCGTGTGGTTTTGGTACTCACCCCTTGCTTCTACAAATTTTTGTAGGTTACTAGCCCGGACTCTTGATATTTCTCTTCTCCTTGTCTGAGGTTTCTTGGAGATTTGAGAGGTAGCTGTTTGTCGCCTCAGCGTACTTTCTTTCTCCTTAGTTATGACCTTGTTCTATTCTAGAAACAAGTTCATTTGAGACTAGCGTTTCTTTTGAATCAATTGTAATACTTTAGAGGCTTGTACACGTGATAATAACCTGATTTTGGGGGTGTTTTGAATTGATTATGAAATTTCCGCATTTTATTGTAATGGTTGAATTTTAGGCTGACTTGTCTTGGTGGGATAAGACGAGTGCCATCACGCCCATTTTTGGGTCGTGACATACTAAATCTGTGAAAGTAACAAATAGTTTAACTAGCTTATATAATCATTACAAAAATTCTATTGTTGGGACTTCTTGTGAAACTGTTGGAGATAAAACTTATACGTTGAGTGAAGTTGGTGCAATGGATACTTCTGATGTGTGGCAATCTCAATGGGAGAAATTTCTTGAAGAAGAAAATGATAATATTGATGATAAATCTGATCTTGACAAGTATTTGGAGGACGATGTACAGAAGATTAAGGATCCTAATATTTTAACTTGGTGGAAAGCTTCATCTGAAAGATATCCAATAGTCTCTAGAATCGCAAGAGATATGCTTGCTATTCCTACATTTTACTGTGGCTTCAGAATCTGTTTTTAGCACTGGTGATTGCATTTTTGATTGTTATCAAAGTTCTTTATCACCAAAGACTGCTCAAGCTCTTGTTTGTACTCAACAATGGTTATGTTCAGCATCTATAGAATACAAGATTGAAGATCTTTTACAAAAAATGCAAAATATCAAGATAGTTGAAAAAAGTATATTATTTTATAACTTACTAGTTATCTCTTTTCATTTCTTTTGTTGGTTCTGAAAAGTTGCAAAAGGTATTACTTTACAATTTTATTTTATTTTAACAAAAAATTATTGTAAAAATATCAATGTTTAATATTCACTTCTACATGAAAAATGAACTTTTAATATGCCTAAAAAAATAATATTGCCAGCATAAATCATACGTTAATAATTATTATTACAGATCATGATTGTATTATTTTCAAGCTATGAATTTAGGCAATTTAGCAATTGAGATATGTGCAAGGACATGCTTTGCAATAAGTCCTCGTTCATTTTTTAATTACAGTTTACTAATCCTTTCTTCTAGTTTATTTTGGCTCTTAAAATTTGGTCCATAATAGAACTTTTTACTTATCTCTTATTGTCTTTTCTAAAGAAAAAAAATAGCTCATATTTATGTTTATAAATATTACCTAATGTAGTGTTTTTTTTTCCAGAATATCCAGACAGTACTTTGAGCATTGAGTAATTTAGAGCTCAAATTAAGCTAAAGAAGATGATAATTGATCAGTTTGAAGCACTGATTTTTGTTTGGTTGGTTTATTAGAAAAATTCTCAGTTGCCACAACATGCAAGATTCAATATGTTATATACCTTTCCAAGATAACTCTGCTAGTATTGATTTTTCACTATATGCATAAATTGTTTCCTCTTTTTGAAATAACTCTTATAACAATGTATTGAGTATTTTTAGTCCATTTCAATTTTTATATGTCTATAGACTTGATAAAATTTACAATAGTTTTTCTATGGATTGTTTATGTATAATGAATTTGTGTCTATCGAGATGCACATGCCTTCAAAACTATATACTTTCGAATCGAAATAACCAAAAAAATTGATCCAAATCGAACCAAACCAACAATATCCAAACCGACAGTTATTTTGTTTATTTGATTTGGTTTGGTTTTAGAAAAGTTTAAAAATCAATTAATTTTTATTTGATTTTAATTTTCACCAATAACCGATCCAAATCGAACCATGAACACCCCTAGTTGAAAAGTATGAAAATAAATAAATAAATAATAAAAATGTATGAAAAGTTTACACACTTATATATAAAATAAATTTGGTAAAAATTTTTTTTAAAAAATATAATATTCAAAAAATTAAGTCAAGTCCTACAAAAGTCAATAAAGCGACCGTGCTAGAACCACGAGATACATTACTTTCGGTGAACTCGTTTTTTGATTTCGCAGAACATAAAATAGAGAGTCAATTTTCTTTTGATTAGGGATTTAAATAAGGTGACTTGGAACACCAAAACTCAATTCCAAGGGGCGACTCTGAATATAGAATAACCCCTTTTCAAAATGTGGCTTTAATTGCAAAAAATCTTTTATTTCAAAACATAATCAATTTTGAGAAAAAATAGGAGTGTGACAGATGGCGACTCCGCTAGGGATAAACAGAAATTGAGCTTGTAAATATTGACTTGTATATGACTGTTATTAATTTTATTATGTTTGTTATCTTAATGTGGTATAGCTGCTTGTTTACCGCTTTGATTTTGTTTGAATTGCAATATAAATTGTCTTCTATACACATCAATCTGAGTCTACAGAGATACTTTGTTCGGAGATGCGATTACGCTCCCGAGCCTTGAGATACTAGAGATGTGACAATGCTTCTGGGAAGTATTCTATAGTAACACATC
This sequence comes from Solanum pennellii, assembly GCF_001406875.1. NCBI lineage: Eukaryota > Viridiplantae > Streptophyta > Magnoliopsida > Solanales > Solanaceae > Solanum > Solanum pennellii. Next base: position 2,140,816 of record NC_028638.1, on the reverse strand, counting down.
TTAGGGTGGAAAGGACAAAAAGTGACACCGTAAAGCTCTGCTATCGGTAAATTGTCCCTTCTCGACTTGAGTTGTCCAATCGTTTTACAGTCAGTATAGACACTTATTTCATTAGGTTACTAAACTTAGTAAAACAGGTCTCAAGCATTTATTATCGTTAATAGGGTTCATTTTATTTGCATCATATGCATTTTTAATTTAATGCGACTCAACATTGGGTTCAAGTTTGTGTTCTATATGTCACAAAAATACTATTTGAATGTCGATCGACGTTCGAATAAATTAGTAAACTGAAAAAAAAAAGTTTTTCTCAAAATTTAATAAATATAGCAATTATTTGTAAAATCTCAAAAATTTTAAATTTTGTATTTTTACAACAACCTGACCAAAAAAAAAAATTTTTTTCGAAAAGTAGAATACATCATTTTCTTAAAAAATCAAAATAAAATCTTAATGAACTACATGCACCTGATTCTCAAATCGATGAGATACATAGGCAACCCTCGTCGAATTCGGTGATCTTTAAAAAAAATTAGAAAAGGAGAAGCATTTATTTTAAAAAAATAATGTTGTGTTTACAATATTTTTGAACTACGTTTGACCTGATTCTATCTTTGACAAGATACGTAGACAACCTTATTTTGAAGTTCGATCTAATCAAGAAAAAAATCTAAAAATTTCTCGTCACAAAAACTGGGGCAAAAAAATAGATTATTTTTAATCTAGAAAATAACTTAACTTGATTGTTACCAATATATTTAGAAGTGTGCATAAGAAAAAATAATTAAGTGTTCAACTGTTTCACAAGATAGACTAATTTTGTTGTGACCTATAGACTTCTTTTGATATCTTTATGTAATACTTAAGAAATTGTTTTGCTTAAAGTTAAGGCTAATATAAATTTGAATCTAGTCTCATGTGCATTATGTGGTGAATTTTATATATAAAACTCAATGGCATGACTCTGTTCATATAGAACTTGGTCCGAATGTTGGTTGAGGCGAAATATTGAACAACATTTAAGTTGAGAGTATTATAGGCTTTCTTTGATCCGATTGTGTCTTTCAAGCCTACAAAATGACATGTTATGAATAAAATACCCATTTTGAGCCTAAAACCTTTTTATTTGAATTACTGTATTTCAGTATATATATTTTTAAGTGCATAAATGCACTATTCCTTGGTCTCACCTCTCTGAGCGCACTATCAGTTAGTTATACAGAGCTAAAGACCTAAGTTGGGTAGCAAAGTGAAAAGGTCAATTATGTGAAAATTCAAAAAATATGACAAAAAAAGGATACAAAGAAATATGAAAGAAAATCTCCAACGAAAGAAAGGAAAAATGAGAAGAAAAAAAGACAAATAAATGAGGAGGAAATTTTAAAAAAAAAACGAAGTTAAAATGTTAAAATGTTTTTTTTTTAAAAAAAAGTTGTGCATATTTTAAGGAGGAAATAATCACTTTATCCTAAATAAATATCCTACCTATCCCTAAGCCTACACTAAAAGTCAATTACAAGTCCTATTTGATCTCATTTTTGTTTTCTCACACTAGTGGATACTTACATAAGGGTCAAACATATGGTATCTAAATCTCATGCACTGAACATCTTTTTGAGTGTGAGTGACCTCTAAAACATCCAAAGATCAGAACACTTCTATTGTGTGAAGTAGGACTTCATTGTTGCGAGACACTTGAAACATGAGAATATGAATTATTTATCCCTCAACTTAGGCAAGATGAAGTCATCTTGTAAATAATTAATTATTTTTGAGATACCATTTGAAACTAAAATGATTACTCAAAGTTGACCTCAAATTTGTTTGAAAGTAGTTGAAGGTGACTCACATGAATTTTACTAATTGTTGGTACCAACTACAGTCAAAACATTGTCAATCATGAACTGATTCATTTCTCAAAAGATGTCTTTTGTAGGAAAATCAAGAAAAAAAATAATTTTAGATTTTTATAAACTACGTTTGACCTGATTCTTGCTATACATGATACATAAAAAGTCTCACAATGGGTCCGATCTCACAAAACAAAATCTTATATCATCGAATAATCAAAATTGAATCATCTTTTTTTTAAAAAAAATAAAATTAAATTAAAAAGACTTTCAAAGTTCCTCAATTAAAAAACTGAATATAGTTTTATAAGTTAAAAAAATAAATCACTACCGTTTCTAAGAAAGAAACACTCGATTCCAGCAGCTGGAGCCTGGGAAGGAACCAAAATTACTCCAGCAGCTGTTCGTCCAATCTCTCCACCTTCTTTGATCCTTGTATTCATCTTTTGGAAACTTCAAGAGTTGATGTTAGATACGCTCTTAACACCAAGAAGTCCGACATTAGAGAAGACACGATAAGATTAGAAGAAGGGAAATTTTCCTACGCATCATGCAGTCTCTATTCCAGGATAGTGGTGCACTTCTCTACCATGACTTAGAAACTACTCAATGTGGTTGATGTGAACTTATTATCCTTGGAATTTAACCTAGTGCTCTGATACCAACTTTGTCACGACTGGAATCTAGATCCCAGACGAGACTGGCGTCGTTGACCTCTCAGAGGTCGCAGACAAGCCTACATACGTCATTCTTACTTCATATAGGTTAATTTTAGCGGAAAATATTTTATTTTCTTATTTCATGATAAACAATTTGAACTTTAACATCATAGGCGTTCACAAATCAACCATCTAACATAAAGATAATCAAATGAAAGAAACATTTCATAATTGCATTAAAAGTATTTTTCCAAACGGCACCAATTCAAAGTCTGAAATGAAAGTGGAAAGAAACGCTAGTGTAACATGCTCCACTAGCTAAAGACTACATCTAAGCTAGATAATAACGGTAGGCATCCTCGAAAGAATGAGGGCCTACCAAGTTCGGATGAATGCTCGACGTCCGGATAGCTTCAACGTCAACCTGTAGCTCTATCGTTCACATGTGCCTACACTTAAAAATATAGAGTTTTATGGGATTAGTACACACTTGTACTAAGTATGGGTATATGAAAGCACACACCAAGGATATGCATGAGTAATAAAAGCTCTTTCCTAACAACATGATTATAGAAAACCAAGTTAGTGGACTTGCCAAATTGAGATTAGGAAAGTTAGTGAACTTTCCAAATTTGGATTAGGAAAGTTAGTGAACTTTCCAAATTTGGATTAGGAAAGTTAGTGTGCTTTCCAAATTTGGATTAGGAAAGTCAGTGAGCTTTCCAAATTTGGATTAGGAAAGTCAGTGAGCTTTCCAAATTTGGATTAGGAAAGTCATGCCATGAGAATATTATGCATCATCATGCTTATAATATTGCACACAGCAAATAACATCTTACACTTAACACATATCATATTGCATTAGAACATAACATCTTTCATATCATTCATTCATATGCCATGAGACCTTGGAATCATGGACTTAACATTAAGACTTTCCAGAAATGAGGGCTCAACATATGGGACCTCAAACCCGAAATTGGCTAAGTCAAAATACTCTCCTAATTGTAGTCAATTTAGAAGGGGGCGTTTTGGGTATTTAACTTACTAAAAAGACCCATTTAAGTTGAGGATCTTTTGAAAAGAGTGCATTTCTGTTTTTGTCACGACAGGAGACTACTCTCTAGAAGTTAGGGCATTCTCAAATCGTGGCATGGCGTCGTCGACCTCTCGGAGGTCTAAGACAAGCCCTTTCGTACAATTCATTGCATACATGTATGAAAAGTAGTATGGAATTAAAACTTCACATACGAAATAATGATACTTTATAATATCTCTTTATATGAAAACGTAATGAAAGACTAAGTCTCAAAGTCACCATCTTAAACATATGAATATAGAAAATAGCTAATACTTTCAATAAGGAAAACCTAAACATCAAGATGGCCTCGGATCTAGTGAGGACATACCAAACTCTTTGCTTGAATGAACACTAATCCAAGCTTCAACTTCGAGACTCCTTCAAACGCCACCTACACCTTTAGAGATAGACAAAATGTATGAAATTAGTATAAACACTTGTACTAAGTATGGCGTAATGCATAAAATCATGAGAAATGAACATTCGTATAAAACATGCTCTTTTTGATTAAAACATCATAGTATAAGAATAATAACAACATTTAACACCTTAGAAACATACAATATATCACATAAGTATTTATCAAATATTGAAGAACATTACAGTGAACTAAATTGAACTTTATAGTAACCTCTTTTAACTTGCATTCTTCTCACCAAAGGTTATCCTAAGATAAGATCATTGCCCTTTTTTTCCTTTCATTAAGTCCCCACCTAAGGTTACTTTAGGATTCACCTAAGTAGGACAAGAAGAGACCGCCCATACACCCTCTTCAAGCTTACCTAAGCAACCCTTGAAGCTACCCTAAATAGAGCACATTCTGTATTCCTCATACGTTAGCTAAAGTCATGATCGTTCATCAAGTCAATTAGAAGACATTTTATTCATTATAGACTTCACATAATGGTCTTGGAAAGACCTAGGGACTCACATGCTAACGTCTTCAAAGTCTAGTCGTGCAATGTCTAGATAGCGTCCCATTCCACTACCTATACTTTCTAGAAATTATCCAACACTAGTATGTATCCCACATGATGAGAATAGAAAATAACCGACATAGACAATACTAGATAGGCATGGAATCCGGAGTCTGCCCTATTCCGATAGAGGGTGTTTTACTTGCCAAGGGTAGGGGGTGGGCATTCGGTATTTCGGTTCGGTTTTGGTTTTTTTTCGGTTTTTTCGGTTTTCGGTTTTTGTAAATTGTGTACCGAATACCGAACCGAAATATTTCGGTTCGGTTCGTTTTTGTTAATTCGGTCGGTTTTTATTAATTCGGTTCGTTTTTTATTTCGGTTTTTTAATGATCCTGCTTAGTGGGCTTTTTAAAATTTTAAACTTTACAATTTTTTCAATTTTTTGTTTGATTTTTGAACTTAATGGGCTAAGAAGTAAAAATAGACAATAAATCAAAGAAGTGCATTACTAATTTACTACCAAATATCAATATATCAATGATTCAATATGTCATTAGGCATTAACACCGCAAATTTTAAATTCACAGTATCACTAAAACACACAATTTGAAATTCACAATGACACTAAAACAAAAGTTGCATTGTAGATTTGTGGTTAATGTCTTCACAAATACAACATAATAACAATCTAACAAGTAACAATAAAGTCTTTCATGAGCTCATAATAAACAATAATAAGCAACAAACAATGTATTTTAAACTTCTTGTCTTCTTCCATGAGATTACTTTCAATTCAAATGTCAACAATAACAAACAACAATAATGAGTTTCTTGACTTTCTTCCATGAGATCGCTTTCAACTTTCAAGTGTCACGTGCCAACAAAATTATTTCTTCATTGTCTTGACCCTTGGACCTTTTAAGATAAAATCAAATATTAGAAACTTAGAATAAGAATACTACTTTTAAGATTAAAAAATGATATGATTAAACAAATGATGTGTTAAACTCACCGCTTGGAAGTCAATCATAGATCAACAATGGAAGAGTTTCTTTTTGCCATCTCTATAATTAATAAAAAGAAACATGTCATACAAGATACAACACAATAAGTATTTTATTTTTTCCATAAATAAATAAAAAATAAAAAGTCTTACCAAGTTCAATTTTTTCAAGAAACTCCAAACTTTCTTCAACACAAATAGGCTTGGTTTCTTGTCTAAGCCAATCTTGGACACAAATAAGACATTGCACACATTTGGGAGTCAATGAACTTCTAAAGGGATCTAGAATTCGACCACCGGTGCTAAATGCACATTCCGATGCCACACTCGACATAGGAATAACCAATACATCTCGAACCAACTGTGAAAGTACTGGAAATCTAGGATAATTAACTTTCCACCAACTCAAAATATCAAAATCTTTAGATTCAGGTTCTTGGTCTTCAAGAAGATATTTATCCAACTCAGATTTAACACCTAAACTTTCAGAATCATTCTTTTGTTTTTTCATGTGCAACTTAGTTCTCAAAGAATTTTTGGACACATTTTGAGAAATACCACTAGCAGAAGAATCAGATGAGTCAGATGAAGATGGTTGACTTTTGGAACCTTTTCCATACTTACTTACATATATCGCAAACAAATCCCTCAAGTAAGCCTCTACTTTCGTATTCACTACATTTCCCGTTTCTTCCCCAAGTAATTATTCAAGAGAAAAACTAACATACACAAATTTATTGCGAGGATCCAAAACAGAAGCAATAAAAATCAGTTTGTTAATTTTTTCAGGAGTCCCCCAATATTTCTTGAATTTTTCTTTCATTCCCGAAGCCATTTTACTCAAATCAAGGTCATCACTTGCTATACATAATTTCAAATAAGCATCAAGTTCACATATATCTTCAAAATGAACATTACAAGTAACATACCGTGAACCTGAAACTTTCAAAGTGAGTTCATAAAATTTTTCAAGAAACTTTGGGACATTCCTCACATTAGCCCAATCTTCATATTGAATTGACCCTGCGATACTTCCATCTTCACAAACATCAGTAGTAAGAAAAGAATTAAAATTACCATCATAAAGATCAAACCTCTCAAAAGCCTTCTCAAACTTTTCTGCTGTGTCTAACATCAAATAGGTGAAATTCCACCTAGTAGGCACATCTAAAGACAACATCTTATCACATTCTATCTTTTGCATTTCAACACATTTCAAGAAATTTCTTGTCCTTGAAGAAGATGATCTAACATATTTCACCATTTGTCTCACCCTTTTGATAGAAGGACAAATTTCTTTCAAACCATCTTGCACAATTTAGATTAAGTATATGAGCCATACATCTCACATGGAGATGCTTACCTTCCATCAAATTAGTTCCCCACATATCTAATTTTTTGGACAACTCTAAAACTGCCACATCATTTGAAGAGGCATTATCAACCGTAACAGTAAAAACGTTATCCAACTTCCAATCAAGTAAACAATTACTAATAGACTCAGCCAAATGCTCACCTTTATGACTAGTGATAGGACAAAAATTCAATATTCTTTTATGAAGCACCCAATCCCTATCAATAAAGTGAGCAGTCAAACACAGATAATTGATTCTCTGCACTGAAGTCCATGTGTCTGTTGTGAGACAAAATCTTGGTCGTATTTCTCTTAAAGATTGTTTCAAATTTATTCTCAACTCACCATAAACTTCATAACAATCCCTTGTTATGGTTCTACGAGAAGGAATATGAAACAAAGGCTGGACTTTACTCATAAACTTCTTAAAGCCTTCTTTTTTCAACAAAACTAAAAGGTAGTTCATCCAAAATAATCATCTCAACTAAAGCTCTCCTACATACCTCTTGCTCAAATTTCCAAGTATCTAAATTGTTATTTTGAATATTTAATAATTTTTGAATGCCGGGTGCAACAGTCGGAGGTTTATACACTTTACACCGATAAGTCAAATATCGTTTTAGTCCACTTGTTCCATTTCTTGAAGTATTGGCAGCATAATATTGTTTACAATGTAAGAACTTTGCTTTAACTAATACACCATTTTCAAAAACCTTTTCAAAGTGTTGCCAAACAGGAGATCTAGGATCCATTTCTCTTCTTTTTTTTTGTTATTTCTGTGCCAATCGACGGATCATTGCTATTACTAGGTGTATTATCCGTAGAATCAGCCATATTTATTCGACTTTGATCAGCTACACCCATATTTAATTGTGTTTGTTCAGCCATCTATATATATAAAAGAAATCACAATAACTTCACAATAACTAGTAACAAAAACAAAATCAAAAAGAAAAAAAAAGAAAAAAGTCAAGAAAAAAAATCAAAAAAACATACCTGCTGTCTGACNAATATTAATAATTATTAATTAATATAATATAATTTATAAATTATAGTATAATATTTCGGTTTAAGCCGAAATACCGAAAACCAAAATAATACAAATCGAAAACCGAACCGAAATACCAAAAAATATAAAAAATTAAATCGAATACCGAACCAAAAACCGAAATTCTGAAAAATTTCGGTTCGGTTCGGTGTTTCGGTTTTCCGATGTTTATGCCCACCTCTAGCAAAGGGTAGAACTAGGAGACATCTCATGTAGGCACATGTTTAAGGAATATCAAGGTCTTTTATGTACTGCAGTCTCATTCTCAAGTAGAGGTACATTGTACTCTAGTCTTCTTCTTAAGTAGAGATACAAACCATAACATATTCACTCGGTGCTAGCCTTTGTTCTCATAGAGTAAGTTCAAAATAAGGGACATATGAAAAGGTACCATCTCTTAGTCATTACCTAGTAATAATGAACCTACCAAAGATGGGTCCGCTAGGGCTTCCACGCAATGGTCTATAAGGATAGCTCATTCTTAACCTTCTTTCTATATAGAAGATTCCATGTATTAATCATGCTTAGAAAGGCACCATCTTAGGTCATTTGATCCTAGACTTTCATTAAACATTCCACGACACACATACAAGACAAAGGTGAATAAGCCTACTAGATCAAGATGTTCATATTCATCATATACATGTATCAAGTAAGGGACATAAATCTACCAAAAAAACACACATCATTAATTCATATTAGCACATATAACATATCATTCTTTGAAACACTTAGGAATGACCTTATCATCTTTATGTCATCCTATATATTACTATAACATAATCAATATAACCATCATATACACATATAGTCAAGTAGGAATAATCATATATCGATTTTAAGACTACACACTTAAACACATAGTCATATTCCAACATGATCACCTAATATCCATAGAAGAACACATACTTTCACTTAATCACATGTAGAAAGATATTATCATACTTCACATAATCAATTACACAATAATTGAAGTCTAATTAACATAAAATAAAGATATTTAGGGCATCGTACCACCAATCCATTCTCACCACTTGGATCCATGTCTAAATCATCCAATTCAATACCATAAGGCCCTTACCCATGACCATGGATATCAATTCAACCTATAAATCATAATACTAGATGAAACTAGTTCAATTGAATATATATTTAACAATATAAGACCAATTAGACATCAATTGAATACATTTCTTACATTATTAGAAAGACCATAAGAAACTACTCATTAATTCATAAATATAGAGACATGATCACTCAACCCATAAAATAGTCAAAATAGGAATTTTCATTGCTTGCATGGTTCATAAGAATTATAGCTTCAAAATATTGCATTAACATCAATTCAATTCTAAAACATTGATTTAAAACCTTTTTTGCAAGAACCCGTGGCTAGATTATAAGTTAGAAATCCATCTTTTAAGGAAGTCTTCTAAAATCTTTTTGAAGATTGGATCCTTGAAAAAAAGAGTTTCAAGGACAAAAACCATACCTTATAGATCAAGAATCCACGAAAATCTTATTGGAAACATTGAAACCTTCGCTTTCTTCCTTAAGCTTTTCTTGTTCTTTAATGGAGTTTTTGAAAAGAGTGCGTATGTGTATTGACTATCGGCAGTTGAACAAGGTAACCATCAGAAATAAGTACCCGATACCTCATATTGATGACTTATTTGATCATTTGCAAGGTGCTTTAGTTTTGTCCAAGATTGACTTGAGATCTTGCTATCATCAGCTGAAGGTTAGGGCGGAGGATATCACTAAGACAACTTTTCGAACAGGTTATGGCCATTACGAGTTTTTGGTGATGTCTTTCGGATTGACTAATGCCCCTACATCTCTTATGAACTTGATGAATGGAGTGTTTAGACCGTATTTCCTTTGTTAATGTATTCATAGATGATATATTGATATACTCACGCACTAAGGAGGAACATGAGCATCATTTGAGGATTTTGCTTTGGGATTCTAAAGGAGAAAAACTTTATGCAAAGTTTTCAAAGTGTGAGTTCTGGCTCAGTTCGGTATCATTTTTGGGACATGTAGTGTCCAAGGAGGGTATTATGGCGGATTCTAAGAAGATTGAGGCGGTTAGAGACTGAGTCAGACCTTCCTCAGTTACTGAGATTCGGCGTTTCTTAGGCCTTGCAGGTTATTATCGACGGTTTTTAGAGGTTTTATCATCCATTTCATCTCCATTAACTATATTGACATAGAAAAAGGTGACTTTTCAATGGTCTAACGAGTGTGAGGTTAGTTTCCAAAAGCTCAAGACTTTATTGACTACTGCTCCGAATTTTACAGTAACACTCCGGAAATGCCATGACTTAAACTAGATCTTGATACATCAAATAATGTTTAAAATGATATTTCCAGACCTAAATTAATGTAATAAACTCATTTGGAAAAGGTTAGATCCAAAACGACTAAGAAAGACCTTGACGTCCAGAAACTAGATAATTAATTTAGTTGACTTCCTTATGTTTGGTGAAGGTTTTAAGGTGTCAGATGAAGTCCAAAACTTGTAAAGAGACCTTGGATAGGTATTATGTAGCACAAAAGGTCCAAAGGTCCAGTAACGACACCCCAAGGACCACCCGAAGGGTCCTTGGGGAGGACCCAAACATGGGTGGGCAGGCTGCCTGGCAGCCTGCGAGCAGGCAGAAGTGGAGGTATAGCGTGCTATGCGCGCCGGTAACGAGTTGTTCTGCCTCAAAATTTGAGAGGCAACCTCGCGACGGGAGGCTGAAATAAACCTCTCTGTCTCAACTCAAAATTCAATAAAAATGACGGGATTTGGCCCCGCGACGCACAGCTACTTCCCAAAAACATTAAAGTCGTATTTTTGATAATTTAACTTATTAAAAAGACCCACTTAAGTGGATGGTCTTTTGGGTAATTCATAGGAAGACTATATTTTTATATTAGGTCAATTTTAAACCACTTTTACATGTCCCAAACCAGATCAAACGACAATTCTCTCATTCTCTCAAGAAAACTCTCTTCTTCAAACTCCATTGAAGAACAAGAAGAGCTTAAGGAAGAAGACGAAGACCTCAAGCTTTTCATCAAATTTTAGTGGATTCTTCATCTATAAGGTATGGGGTTTTCACTCTTGATATTCCTTTCCCCAAGAGGTCCTTTCAAAAATAAGTTTTCAAGAACTTCAACTCTAGGGTTTTTACTCTTCAAAACAGATTTTCTTCCTAACCCTAGATTGATGATTTTCAATGAAAAGTAAGTGTTTTTTGTAGTCTATTCCACACAATTTGATGAGTATGTTGTTATTTATGTTTGAATTTCATGTGAAGCATGTTCTTATCTACATGATGATTTCGTATAATGGTTTTTACTACTTGATAATATGAAAACGTAGGTGTTGGAACTAAGACTAGAATGAACTCTTAAATGACTCTTTCTTTTACCCTACATTACGCATTGATCTTGTGTATTATTTGAAGAGTTTTTCTTGATTATGATATTGAATATTTTACTATGTTATGGTTATGAGTGTTGTAAGTTGAACGTATGTTCTTGAATGAGGTCCTAAGAAGCAAGAGGTAAGTCTTCTAAAGTTGTGATAACTCTACTATATTTATATTAGCCTATAATCATGATGCTATGTTATGGACGTATGAATGGTGTTGCTATGTGTAAATGTTGGGCTTTGAACATGATAAATGTGAGATCATGATAAGAATACGAAAATGAAAGCTATGATACTCTCTTGTATGTTTTATACAAGATGACTATGTTATGTTAATCTCATATATGAAGGGTTGCGATGAAAGAAAATTCTCATCTAATCCTAAAGAGATCATGATCATGTTTATACAAAGAGTTAATCTCCTATGACCTATTATAAGTTTATGATAAAAGACAACTTAAAGGTTATTCAAGAAAGGGACTTAAGCTAAGCACCGATGAACTAGATATGAGAGGTGTCCCTCCCTAGTTGGAAGGTAGGTTCACAATGACTCTCATGAGATTGAGGCTTCCATGTATTGTGTAAATATGGGTCTCTAATACATCTCCTAGTTCTTGAACTATGCTTCCACCATAGGATACTAGCTAGTGGATCCACCTAGAAAGCTATGTCATGTTAGGTTCTACTTTGTCGGTAGACCACCTTCTTTTTGTGTGGGGTTTTATGATATCGGATTCCATGTTTAGCTCACATAGTCTATGATGGTTAAGGTTTATTTTCCCTCATGTAAATTGAAAGATAAGTAAATGAACGTCGACTAGGGTGACTTGAAGAGTCTACTTAGTAGAGGTAGGGGTATCAGACTCTACCTAGACATTACACAAGTTGTCTCTAATGGAAGTCCTAGGAGATTGTTCTTATGTAATATGATAACATGAAATACATATGTTTATGATACATGATGTTACTTTTACATGATGCGGTCATTATGATTAATATGTTATTGGGTTATATTTCTATATGAAGTAGTGACTAATTAAGTTACAAGTTATATGAAGCAAGGATTTATTGATGGTCTCCTATCTTATATACTTGGTTGTGTGGGGTTATGGGGCTTCACTTGACCATTACACTTGTAGGTTGGGGATGGGATCATTGGTAAGTGTTTTGTATTCTATGTTACGATCTATTAAATATTAAAAGTTATTATGACTCCATGCTAATATGTCTTTAATTATGATCATGCTTTATGTTGATGAAATCCTTGACTTGTATCTGTTATATGGAATGTCCATTTAAGACGTTCACATGACTTAGCATGTTTTATAATGAAACGATAAATGATCTTTTTCATGCATGTCTTTATGTGTTATGTGCATATACCCATACTAAGTACATGTGGTGTACTAAACCCCTTACCTTATATTACTACAATTGTAGGTTCCGGCAATTGAAATTTAAGGAGGTCGATTTGAAGAAACTTGGAACTCTTTCTCCAAGTCTTGGTAGGTCCTCATGTTCTGGACGCTATCATTTATTTTTACAGCTTATGAAGAGTTTAGTAGATATTAGGAATATCCTATTTCCATTATATTTATTTAGATTAGTTTGTATTAAGGCCTATATGGCATATTGACCATGTATTGGTTAAGTCCAAATTTGCACTTTAGGTTTTATATATGTGAGACAATTTCTTAGAATATTGTATGTTTTATGAATGATAAGTATGGAGTCTAAGTATACTTTAAGTAGAATGTAAAAGTTCTAAATTTTCCATAATTTTTACTGATCACATGTAATGACGAATGTTAAGGGCTTGTCTGAGTCCTCTTAGAGGATGACGACAGTCTCATCTGGGGTATGCTCTCTGGGTGTAACATTGACCCAACCCGTGGAGGGAGAGGGTTTTGTTGTATATAGTGATGCTTCTCGGATTGGTCTTGGTTGTGTATTAATGCAGAAGGAAAAGGTGATAGCTTATGCTTCGAGGCAGTTGAAGGTTCATGAGAAGAACTACCTATTCATGATTTAGAGTTGGCGGCTGTTGTCTTTGCATTGAAGATTTGGAGGCATTATCTTTGTGGTGTGCATTGTGAGGTGTTCATGGATCATCGCAGTCTCTAATATATATTCAATCAAAGGGATCTAAATTTGAGGCAGTGGAGATGGTTAGAGTTGCTCAAGGACTATGACATGGCTATTTCTTTATCATCCAGGCAAGGCAAATGTTGTAGCAGATATCTTGAGTCAGAAGGCGGTAAGTAAGGGTAGTCTAGACATGTTACATGTTAGGGAGCGCCCTTTAGCTAGGGATGTCCAATCCTTGGTCAATAGATTTGTGAGACTTGACATTTCAGAAACTGGTAAGGTGTTGGTTTATATGGAGGCTTTGCCATCCTTGTTGGAGCAGATTCGGGCTCAACAGTTTGATGATGGTGATTATGTAAGATTAGATACAGGTATTAAAAGGAGAAGCCAAGGTTGCAATTCTTGATAGTGAGGGATTTTTAGTGATTAAAGATCGTATATGTGTTCCCCGTACAGGTGATTTGATTAGATAAATCATGGAGAAGGCTCATAGTTTGAGGTAATCTATTCATCCGGGGTCTATTAAGATGTATTGTGACTTGAAGAAGCATTATTGGTGGTGTCGTATAAAGAAGGGCATACTAGATTTTGTATCCCGGTGTTTGAATTATCAGGAAGTGAAGTATGGACACCAAAAGCCTGGAGGTGCGACACAGAGGATGCCTATACCCGAGTGGAAGTGGGAGCGTATTGTTATGGACTTTGTGGTAGGATTGCCACGTTTCTTGGGTAAGTTTGATGCAATATGGGTCATTGTGGATCAACTGACAAAGTCTGCACACTTTGTACCAGTTCAGACTACTAGTAGCTTAGAGAAGTTAGCCAAGATCTATATTCAAGAGATAGTTCGTTTGCATGGGGTTCCTATATCTATTATTTCATATCGTGGCAACCAATTTACATCTCATTTCTGGCGGTCTATGCAGAAGGAGTTGGGCACTTGGGTGGATCTTAGTACGACCTTTCATTCTCAAACTGATGGTCAGTCTGAACTGACTATCCAGGTTCTTGAGGATATGTTACGGGCGTATGTGATTGACTTTGGTGGTCAATGGGATCAGTTCTTTCCATTAGCACAGTTTGCTTACAATAATAGTTACCATTCGAATATTGAAATGTCACCTTTTGAGTCTTTGTATGATAGGAGATGTTGATCTCCAATTGGTTGGTTTGATGCATTTGAGGTTAGATCGTGGGGTACAGATTTGCTGAGGGAGTCCTTGGACAAGTTCAAGTTGATCCAAGATAGACTTCTCATGGCTCAGAGTAGGCAAAAGAGTTGTGCAGACCGGAAGGTTTGTGATTTGGAGTTTGTGGTTTTAGAGAGGGTTCTACTGAAGGTTTCACCCATGACGGGTGTGATGAGATATGGAAAGAAGGAAAATTTAAGCCCAAGGTATATTGGTCCTTTCGAGATTGTGGAGCGTATTGGGGAAGTGGCGTATCAATTGGCATTGTCACCTGGTTTGTCAAGTGCCCATCCGGTATTTCATATTTCTATGCTGAAGAAGTATCATCAGAGTGGTGCTCATGTGATTCAGTGGTTTTCATTGTTACTTTATCAGAATTTGACTTTTGAGGAAGAGCTGATAACCAATTTTGATAGGCAAATTCGGAATCAGAGGTACAAGGAGATTGCTTCAGTAAATGTTCAATGGAAGCATCGCCCAGTGGATGAGGCTACATGGGAGACCGAGTCATACATGAAAAGTAAATATGCTCAGCTTTTTGAGCGTTCAGTTGATTTATTTTATTTTTCCATTCAAGAACGAATGTTTGTTTAAGTGGTAGGTGATGTGATGACCCGCTAGGTCATTTTGAGAACTAGGGCTTTTTGACACTTTTCAAAAAAATTAAAGGGGTATTTTTAAACTAGTCGATAACTATGATTATCTAATTGATGAATTTTTTTTAAATGAGTATTATAGTTGAATATTTGGTGGATCACATCCATTATTAATAGTAACCACTTGACCCATGTAATTAAAATATGTTAGTGGAGTCAGTATACTCTCACAAACGGAAACATGAAACCTACATACTTAGTTGAGGGTCCCTTCACGTAACTCCTTTTGATTTCTTTTTTTTTTCTAACAATGAGATATTGGGATATTTAATTTGTTAGAGTGACAATGAATACATTAGTGAACTATTAACTGCTTGTAGTTTAGCGTAAGAATCGGTGTAGTTAAGTTAAGGTTTGATATTTCTCGTCATGTTTGGGGATGTGGGGAACGATATTCTGATTTCTATTGCAAATGGTTCAATGGCCTAATGATTACCGCAGTGGTAATGTGTAGGATTTAATATTTTTGTGCGGCGGCGTGAGCAAAGTTGCAGATTCTGGAAAACAATTGGATTTACATTTCTTTTATTATTATTATTATTATTATTATTATTGTTATTATTATTATTATTATTTTGGGTATTAAACTGGTGGGGGACAAAGATTTGTGTCGATCATTAGGCAATCATGCCAATGATTGCCACTTGGGTACATAATTATTGGAAAATGGTCATTTTGCAGAATGAAAGAAAAGTAAATGGGTCTCGTTACATGCTTCTGTCAATGGGTGAAATTGGTTCTTATTTTATTTAATTATCAAACTAAGGTACTAGTTGTTAATATATTGAGATAGATAATTAATTATTAGGTGTATATTATATGATTGACCATTGAATTATAGGATATTTGGAGAAATAAAGGTTCAATTCTTGACTTGAAATTTAGCAAGTATGATAATTTTTGCATATAAATTATATCAAGATTTGGAGCTTGATTAGATATATGAGTGGGTTTTAGGGTCTATGATAGACATATAATAATTTGAATGTCTACAAACTCGCTTACTTACGAATTGCGAAATGGAAAGGAAAAATCTTAAAGGTTCGTGGCACGAGATTCGGCAATTAAGGTATGTTAAAACTTTTTGAACTTGTTGAAGGACATTTCCCTAATTAAAGATTAAAAAAATGAAATAGACTATGGGTAAGGGCAAAAGATGGGGGGTCTCGTATCAGTGGTGTGTTGGGCATTGGTACGAGTATCGGTGCTATAAAGGGAAAGTTATTACTATAGAATGTAGATTGTAATTTGAGAATACCAAAGCATATGGGCATTAGCTGATATATTATTGACTTGAATTCCTTGTGTTATTGTGCTTTCATTATTGTACTCGTATTGTTGGGATAACTAAGGTTGTTATGTATTATTCTTATATTAATTGATTGAGTTGCATCATCATCCCGTTTATTGAAATAATATTGTGTACATGCATTGACATGATATTGGGTATAATTTGGGTACGTAGAGATCGTCCGTGCTGGGGATAGTGAGATGTTAAGATCATAATTTGGGCACGTGGAGACCGTCCGTGCAAAAATTGTTTAATTTTATGATAGTGCATAGATATCGTCTGCACAGACACGTGGAGATCGTCCATGTCGGTATATGGTGTTGGCACCCTATTTTGGCCCTCCCCGATATAAATTAATTAACGAGCTTCTTAATTTCCTAACGATTTGAAATAATTAGATTTTATAATGTTTCAAATATATTTTCAAGTTATTTTAAATTCAATCTTATGGATCTTTTTATAATTTTAGGTAACATATATGGTTTACTTAATTACATATACGATTAGTATATTTTATGATTATTCGAAAAATGCCTCAAAAAGAGTTTACTTATTTTAAACATTTTACTTATTAGTTTAGTTATATAATAGTTTTTACTATAAATAATTTAGTTTATAGTTAATTTAATTATTTTATTTCGCAAAAATTAAGAAATTAATTAATTATTTTATGGTATTAGCCGAATTCATTAGTTAACTCGAGTTGGCTAAGTCCTCTTTCGATGGGTATATTATTTTCCCTTACCTTGTCTTCACTCTTTGGAAACCATTTGGCCCATTCTTTCAATACAATTCCCAACCCACCAATTTTAACCCAAAAATGCCCACCAACAATTCAAATTCCCAAACCCAACCTATTCCATTTAACAACTTCAGTATCAGCGTACAATTGCCAAACCAGACAACCCCTACGTCTTTTACTTCTTCTTCCTCGATGCGAAGAAACCCAGAACCTTCAGCAGTCCAAAAATCAAAATCCTACGGCGAATTCGCGACCGGATCCCAGAAACGTACAGCCCAGCGCGTGTCTCCTTTCTTCGCCCCCTTTCTCGTATGAAGCTTGGTTTAGGCATCTCGCATGCTCGTCGTCCTTTCTCCAAAATCGGACGGCTCCCTTCTTTAATCCGTTGAGAATAGTACAAATTCCAACTGGTTCAGCTTTATCAGTGAGAAAAATTCGAATTTTGAATTTGAATTTATCGAAAATCACCTAACCTGCTTTCCCCCCTAAATCAGTCCCCATCTCCTTCTATAAAAGCTCTCTTTATTCTTCATTAAAAGGGGTTGGGGGAGCTTTTTTTTTTGAAAATCTGTGGAGAGACTTTGAAATTGGAAATTTATTTTAGAGCAAAATATTAAGACGACATAAGAAAAATCTGGCCAAAGATATAGTGAGAGAGAGCTTACATTAAGGTTGGGAGGGGGTATTTTTCCGTTGGAGATTTTTTTTTTTAAACGAGGAATTGGTCAAAGAAAAGGAGAGAGATTTTGGTTGGATTTTCTTTTTGGTTGGACAAAGATTTGGAAAGAAACTAGCAAGAAACAGTGAGCAAAAATATAAAAAAGAGAAAACTGAAGTTCACAAGTATAGACAAGGAAAAATCAAAGTAGAATTTAAAATGATAGTGTTATATTCATTGGTTTTGCTTGTCCTCTTCTTGGAGCGTGAGTTTCTCGCCATAGCTTAGTCATTGGTGGTGGAATAGTTCACTTATAAGCTCGTCGTTGTCCAGTTGTCTACCCTTGAAAAGGTAATCCCCAATTTCAGCTGGTATTTTGGTTTATGTTCAATATGCTGCCATGTTAATTTTTAATTTACTTGAATGATAAAAAAAAATTTGGAGTTGTTTCAATTTATTTGGTCTCAAGCCAGCATTATAGCTTTTTTATTTTTAGATAATCGGGTTTTTTTTACTTTACTACCTTTCCGTGTGAATTCGGTTTGCCTCATCGATAATGGGTGTTCTATTTCGTTTTCCGCCTAAAATATCATTCCCTTAGGAGCAATTTCACTGTATCGTTAGTTTAATGTTAGCAAGATACAACTAATTAAGTGTTACTGCCAGCCACTATTCGCGTGTTGCAATTCAAGAGTATTTCACTAAATTGTTTTCACCCTGCCTCGCTAGCATGATTGTTTACTTAATGAAAGTTTGTATTGACTGCGATGTCTTATCGTCTTTGCCCCCCTCTCGTTAGTTACTACTTACTTGTGAATGATCAAATCTAAGCTGACTACACTGTTATGCTAGCTCAACATGGATACAACATTTTTTTTTATTTTCTTATTATTTTTTATGTTTAGCAAGGCGATATCTATTTTCTTTAGTTTGCAAATTATTCTTTCGATTCTTAATATATCAAATTGATATTAGCCTCTGTGGTGTGGTTTAATTAATTTATCTCTTCATTACTCCAAAATACTCTAATTTAAATGCTTAATTTTTTATTGACCTCCAATTGAGAATTTGTTTGTGATTTTCATCCGCTCGGCAGATAAGTTAATTTAATTCTCACATGTATTTGGTGCGATGATAATGTCAATATTAGATTAGATCTTTATGCAAACTTCGAATTACCAAAAGGGATTCATAGTGGGGTATGTGCTCCTTTGAGATAAATGTTGATTAGCCAAATCTAACAAATGGTTTGATTGTTCCAGGTTCGTTTCGAACTCCCTTATTTGAGTTTGTTCGCATTTTCTTTACTATTCAAGCATAATGACTATCTTACTTTGAATATTTTGATTGAAGTATATTATGAGTATCACCTTATTCCTATAGGTATTTGTTTCTCTGTCTTGGTTGATTAAATGTGTTGAATCAGCGACAATCCGGTTAGCTATTGGTGTTTATCATAACTAGTGGTTAAATTTATCAAGATTAGTGGTGTAAGCTATGGTTACATGATTTTGGTCATTGGTCATTTGTTGTTTCATATTCTTTCTTTGGATTTCATTGTTTGATTGAAAATTAGTTTGATGCGTGTTTCATTATTTATTTTGGATGCTAATTCCTATTCTTATTCTTCTTTGTATCACGTGAACTCATATGGAGGACAAGTTCGATCCAAATCTCATTCGCCTTTGCATTTTTAAATGGGCCATAAAGTCCCCAAATCCTCTGTTACCCTCGAAGTCAGCTAATCATAAAAGTCGAAGAGCAGGTCCTACGGAGTTGACGCACATGTGTCGGAGTTAAAATGCGAACATGGAGGAGAGTTTTGAAAAGATTGGGCCAAAGACCCGCTCTTAATTCCAAAAAAATTTTTCTTTAGTTGGGCCTAAGTCCCTTATCATTTTGTATTAATATCTAGTTAGTTTAGGACAGGTACAATTGAAGTGGGTCAAACTCCTAAAAACAAAATGGGTCCAAATACCAGTACAGGAGGATAGAAATCGAATTTGGGCCCAACTCTCTCTCTCTCTCTCTCTTACTTATTTATTATTAATTGTTGTTAATTGTAGGGTTAAAAAAGTTCAAAATCCCCCGCAAGACGCCACTTTAATTTAACGATTTTACCAATCAAAATAAATGAACTTAAAATAAATTTTGCAAAAATCTAAATAAGATAATAAAATTAACACTTTATTTTTCAAACAACTTTAAATAATTTTTATCTCAAAATTCAAGTTAAACTTTTAGCCAAATAAGCTAGTTGTCGGAAAATCGCGATTTAGCGAACATTACAGGTGCCGTAAAAACCTTCCTATAATATAAATGTGAATCCCCGAACCCCCTTTAAGTTTTCAATCGATTCCCTTTTTAAATTTTTTGAAAACAAAGTTTTTCTCAATTTTTCTTTAAAATCAAGTGGCGACTCTAAACAAATCTAAAGTCCTAAAACAAAAAACATATTTTCTTTCCGAATAAAACAGAATGGCGACTCTGCTGGTGATTTGGAGGATTCTAAACTTAAAACTAAACTTATTTGGCTATGTGCAAATAACTGTTTACTTGTTTTCTTTGTTGATTTATTAAACTGTCGCATTTCATGGAATAATTTCCGCCAAACGGCAAATAGTTTGCATTAGGACAAAGGCAGTTATGTGGCTTACCACGTTTTTCTTCAGAAAAACACACAAGTCTAATATTTGGAAGTAATAAATGAATAGTTGTCTTGCGGTCATCCAATGTTGTTTATTAGCTTCATCCCATTGTCTATCTGACTCGGGTAACCGTCACCTCTAAACAATTTCTAGTCAACCTAGTATAGAGGGAAACTAAATCCAAATATAAGCATTAACCTAAGATGACCCAATACCCAAGGTGTATTGGTCCCATTAGAAGTACCACCTTGAGTCCAAAAGGGGCGACAGCCTGAACAGGCGATCATATTTATTTGTTCAAGTTTGAAGGATATATATGTCATCTGAAAATTCATTGTCCACGGGGTTAGAAGTAGATTATATCTTATTTTAGTCAAATAAAGAGCTCACAAGTTACTAGTCCATCCTAAGACGTGGGCACCCGGAGATGAGAAGAAATGAAGAAGGAAGGACCTTCAATGGAAGCATAGTTTAGAATCGTATGGGACTGAACATTTTGTATCCCGTTTTCCCTATAATATATCACCATTTAAGTTTTATTCATAATTTTTTATGAATTTGAGTTTTGAGGGGAAATGGAATGTTTCAAATGATGTATACTGTTAGGACCGTAAATAAGCAGGTGTAAATGCGGAAGCTAGCAAAGCAAACCTCGAAAGACCACGAGTAAGAAGACAACGAGAAATATACCAAAAGACACAAAGATTTAACGTGGTTCGGTCAATCGACCTACGTCCACAAAGGAGATGAGCAATCCACTATAAATATGAGAGTACAAAATACAGAGAGAAACAACCTCAACCAAATTCACTCAGAATACATGGGAAGTTCACACAAGTGATAACGTATCAAGCTTGTGACCCACAAATTCTCCCCCTAACCAAAACTCTCAAAGTCCTTAAGACTACATTGTGAATGCTGATTAAGTTAGAAGGAACATGTCTCTATTTATAGAGCCCTGAACCTTTTCCTACCAGAAAAAGGATTAGTCAACCCAAAATCTTTTCCTAAAAGGAGAACCTATTTATGGTAAGAAATCAGGGCAAATAAAACCCAACATATACATCCCTCAAATCGTTAGGCCTACCCTTGGCATAAAAAGGGTCACATATTTGTTTAGAACGCGCAATATTTGTTTGTATGTTATAACTGCTATGTTGCTCCATTTGGAGATGTTCTAGCCTACTCATTCTCGAAAAATATTTCATAGAACTCCTTAAGCATAAATATCAAGTCAACTATGAAAGTGCGTCTATATACTCTCAAGTCTTTAGTTTCTCAAAAGAATTTTAAATTTCCTTCCAAATCCTAAATATTACTCTCTTATGTCGAAAAAGGATAATTTTCGTCTCGAATCAAAAAAAAAGATTCAAGTGGGTCGAATTACAAAGGACCTAAATTCTAGTTTGTGAGATACGTAGGCAGCTTTTCAAGGTTCGGTCCCCATTCTAGGAAATTTTATCAGTCAAAATGCAGAAGTATGACAATAAAATATTCAATCGACATTTTTTTCACAAAGCTAAAAATCAGATAGACAAATTCCTGTCTATCTAGTCATTTCTTTATATATTTGGGCTAGTCTTTCTTCAAATAAAGCGACTCTTGTGTGCTTACAGCTTTGTGTATGATATCTTGTATTACCTACTGTCTGCACAAACTAACAAGGTTGTTGTTTGAGTTATTTTTCTTTATCATGTACTCAAAACTGATTTGTGTTGATTATTGAGCATCCAAAGTTCTCAAAGATTACTTTTCCAATCGAAATTTGTTGAAATAGAGAAGAACAATGACCCTGAATAATGAGAATACAGGCCTGGCTGAAGTTGCGATAGTTCAACTGTCTGCCGTTGAACAAAATGAGTTAATTGCATAGTTGATGCAACAAATTGCTGAGTTGAGGGTTGAGCTCCATAAAAATCAAAATTATTCAATTCTGAGGGTCGATGTCAACACTCCAAGCGATGGAAGGCTTCCACTCCATTTTCCTTTTCTGACTTTAAACTCAAAGCATGTCCTAAATAACCCACCCTCTAACCCTAGTCAAATCTTTCCACCATCGACATAACCACCTCAGATCTTCATCACGCCAGAACTTCATACCAATTCTCAACTTTTCCCCATCTTTCAAAACCAAAAACCAAATAACTCTCAAATTTTCCCTCCGTTTCAAAGCTTAAATGTCAACAATCCTCAAACATCCCCTTCTATAGACACTCAAAATCCACAAAACTCTCAACCCTTACCTCCGAAAGTCACTTTTAATATCCCAGTCCAAACCAAACCACATCTTCAATATAATGAATATTCCGAACTCGGCCACTACGAAGAGAAGGAGAAGGAGTGGAGGTCCAAAGTGGAAAATACTAAGCAGATCATGAAGGACGAGATTGCGAAAGCGATAAAAGAACTTGATTGTGCTTCAGACGTGGTGGGGCTGAATTACGAAAATCTATGCATTCATCCAAATTTGGACCTCCCGGAAGGGTTTAAAGTGCCAAAGTTCGTTACTTTTATTGGCACTGGAAATCCTCTAGCACATTTGAAAGTTTATCGTGATCAACTCGTGGGAGCTGGCAAAAATGAATCATTGTTGATGCGTCTCTTCAGTCGAAGTCTAAGTGGAATAATTTTGGAGTGTCTTACATCACAAGAACTGAAACAATGGGAAAGTTGGAATGCACTCGCAAAGAATTTCACAGAAAGATTTGGACACAACGTAGAAGCTTCCGCAGAACGCTACTACTTGGAGAAGATCAAACAGAAGTCTACAGAAACTTATCGAGAGTACGCTCTTCGTTAGAGAAAAGAGGCTGCAAGAGTTCAACCTCCCATGTCTGAACGTGAGATCATTGAAATGTTCATTCGAATTCAAGAACCTTAGTACTATGAAAGAATGGTGTGTATGATGGGACAAAAATTTATCGAGATCGTCAAAGTGGGAGAAGCTTTGGAAGATGGTTTCAAGATTTGAAGGGTCACAAACTTTACTGCATTACGAGCTAATGGAAAAACTACCAGAATTAGTGATATAGATACATAAAAAGGGAAAATAAAGGAGGTAGGTCTGGTCACGGCTACCCATATACGGTCAGCTTCCCAAAAGAAATATCAAAATCATAATGTCAATCAGAAAAATTTTCCCCTTCAAAACTTTAGGAAGGCTTCTAAAGTATTTACGCCATTAAGGGAATCTTAAACCCAACTTTATGAAAGGTTGAAAGCAAGGGGAATACTCTACCCTATGAAACGAAGACCAGCCAATCCTTTAGGGAAATTTTACAGGGCTGACCACAGATGTGCTTATCATTTTGGAGTTGCTGGACACGATATAGAAAATTGTTCAACCCTCTAGCACTAGATTCAAAACATGATCAACAACAATTTGATCAATATTGATTAAGCCTTTCCAAACACCTTTGAACAGAGTCATTTGAAGATATTCATCATCAAATGGTTGAAAAGAAGTATGCTCAACGTCGGCCATAATTTTGCCTATAAAGTTATTGTTATCTTTCTTTTGAAAATGCACATTTAATCTCTTTCATCCATTTTATCGCACCTTCTCTTGTAATGAACTACGTCAGACCTGATTTCTCAAGAATGAGATACGTAGGCGGCCTACGTCGGCCTCGATCGTTTCCTTATCAAAATTTTCTATTTTGGTTAATCTTTGAGATGGGAACTATGTTTGACCTGATTCATGCCTCAACGGGATATATAGGCGCCACAACGGCTCGGTCATATTTCCAGTAAGATTTCATTTCTCTTTGTAACGGAAACTGGGACAGTTTTGAGAGGATCTCAAAAATTCATTCAAAGATAGGCTTCTATAACAAGTCAAAACAGAAGAACAAAATTCTACGGAGTTACGTTTGGGTGGATCTCAAAAATTACGATAATCTAGTTTGCAACTGGGACAGAATTTTTGAGATGATCTCAAAAATTCCACAAATGTCATTTGTTACTTATTGAGGCAAACCGGGATAAATTTTGAGGAGCAACCTCAAAATTCCTGAATGGGAAACCTCAGAATTAACAAAGCAAGTTATGAGAGTTAAATATATTTCAGAACCGGACATACTTTTTGAGAAGGGTCCTCAAAAATTCCATCAACACTGTCTTGCAAAGGACGGGCGAGCATGCAAGTCAACCGCATGAAGGGGCGTGGAGACAAGACCAACACAAATCAGTCTTTGAAACTAAGAATTTTTCTTTGAATGCAAGAACAACGAAGTCACAAAAATGACAATGTTAAAGCTGTGAAGCATGGAAAAAGACATTATTTATGCCTCTCTTGGCCTCATCAACATAACTAGAAAACTTTCCATCTAAATTTACATTCATTTCATTACGTTGCCTCAAGTGATTTATAAACATTTCCTTTTTATGTTGCAAGAATATTAAATCCAAACACTAATAGATTCTTTCAAAAGTTGGAAACAAAGTGTTGGAGGATCGTTGGTTACAAGTCATGATCAAAATTACAATAGGCTCATCATAGCCTAATCTCGATAAGCCAAATGACTTAATCTAACTCTTCAGCTTTACTTTTATTCTTTTCTTCATTGTTGATACTAATGTTCGGTGTCGAACTTTACAGGTGATAGTATTGGTAAATTCAAAATCGTATGTGAAATCGACATCAAATCTGAAGATGATCAAAAGTGACACTAGCTTAGATGTGTTGCAAGGGATGATCAGTGAGTCCATCACATCAGAAAGATGTTGGTGACCGTAATATCTCCATGACAGTCAAAGTCATCAAATTGTTACAAGTTTTCGATAACCATTGAAATGTTAGTAACAAACTTAAATTCTGTTGAGTTTATCAAGGAAGGTAACAGTGTCTTTAATCTTTGTGTGAATGAATTAAGTCATTCACCTCGACAATTCTGTCTTTTAAAGAAGAGAATCATAGTCGCGACGTGCATATACGTCAATTTAGTTTTTTTAGTATGTTTTTCGCGTATCAATTTAGGCATATGTGTTTCTTAATAATGTCAGTTCAAATTCCAATTTGTTGGGTATCCAGCCCATAAGTGGATTATGTGTTTTGATTGGCCAATCAAAGACTTTCGAATATAGTTTTGTTGGGCGATCCACCCCAAAAGTGGTTCGTATATTTGTTTTTCCATTTCAAGTTCCTATATATAAATTATATTGGACTATTATCGAGCATCCACCTAGTTACATTTGGAATATTATCGAGCATCCACCTCGTTACAGTTGGAATATTATCGAGCATCCACCTCGTTACAGTTGGAATATTATCGAGCATCCACCTCATTACAGATAAAATATTATCGAACATCCACCTCATTACAGTTGGAATATTATCGAGCTCCACCTCGTTACAGTTGGACTATTATCGAGCCATCCACCTCGTTACAGTTGGAAAATAATCGAGCAATCCACCTCTTTATAGTTGCAATATTATCGAGCATCCACCTCGTTACAAAAGGAATATTATCGAGTCATCCACCTCGTTATAGATGGACTATTATCGAGCCATCCACCTCGTTACGGATGGAATATTATCGAGCCTCCACCTCATTGCAGTTGAACTATTATCGAATCATCAATCTCGTTACAGTTAAAATATTATTAAGCATCCACCTCGTTACAGTCAAAATATTATCAAGCATCCACTTTGCTACATGTGGAATATTATCGAGCATCCACCTCGTTACAGATTGAATATTATCGAGTTATTCGCCTCGTTACAGTTTGACTATTATGAGTCATCCACATCGTTATAGATGAAATAGTATCGAGCATCCACCTCGTTGCAGTTGGAACATTATCGAACCATCAACCTCGTTACAGTTGTATAATCATTGAGACATCTAGCTCGTTGCAGAGATCACCCAAGTTTGCCATGCAGAAAACAAGTAATGACATCTCCAAATCCTCAACAAATCACGAGTTGTAATAGACATACTATATTTGAAAGCGGCATATATTGTTCGAAAGCAGCATATACTGGACATACTTTATGTGACATTTTTCACATAAAGAGTAATTGAAAAGCATCGTAAGAGATACTACCACTTTTCCAGTTACGTTTTCTACTAACAAGTTGTTTCAATTTTTGTCGAGAGCATCCAAGAGGATGAATTCTCAAATCAAACCACAGGTGCGGACGACATCAAAAAGATACAGCATAACGTGGAACTTTTTCTTAGCAACGAACTGGGACATAGTCCGAAGAGAGTGTCAAACTCTTAGGACGCGAGTTGAGGAGTGAATTTCACCACAACACCCCTATTAGAAGGCATATGGGTTTTCTTTAGATTTGTCCATTTCAGTTTTGCATCCGGAATTTTTTGGAGTCTACCAAAAGCAGCTTTCCAATCTGAGTGACAATGCGTCAAGAGCTTCGTAAATTTTGTCCGTGTAAATTCTTAATTGTGGGTGTAAAGTGCACCACATTCATGGTTAAGAGGTTGCAAACCTGTTTTTCGTAATCAATTTATGTGTCACTCTTCTAGAACCAAAGGTCATCGAGCATAATAGATTTTACTTTTCTTGAGTTTAAGGATATGTAGGAGGACTCAATGTTGAAAACTCGATTGTATTCTAAACATTCGCTGTTAAATTTATTCTCAAGCATTTGTTGCCTTCATTATTCGGTATCATGATTACTTTTGGATTCTTCCATAATCGTGTGTTAAATCAAACGTGTCGAACTACAAGTGGCTTGAATTCTCATAGAGCCCGAGATATGTAGGAAGCCCAAATCCGGGTTCGGCCATGATTCCTAAAGTTCGTACCTAAATTTCTTTTTCAAATAGATGAATATGTGGTCGTTCAAAATTGGATTGGTCAACTTCATTTTGCTCGAATTTCTTGCGTCAATCCAAGTAAAATGAGGGATTTGCTCGAATTTCTTTCATCAATCCAAGTAAAATGAGGGACAATTGTTGACACTCAATTCTGTCCCTCCCCGATATAAATTAATTCACGAGCTTCTTAATTTCCGAACGATTTGAAATAATTAGATTTTATAATGTTTGAAATATATTTTCAAGTTATTTCAAATTAACTCTTATGGCTCTTTTTATAATTTTTAGGTAATATAGATGGTTTACTTAATTACAGATACGATTAGTATATTTTATGATTATTCGAAAATTTCCTCAAAAAGAGTTTACTTTGTTTAAACATTTTACTAATTAGTTTAGTTATATAATAGTTTTTACCTTAAATCATTTAGTTTATAGTTAAGTTAATTTTATTTCGTTAAAATTAAGAAGCTAATTAATTAACTTATGTTATTAGCCGAATTCATTAGTTAACTCGAGTTGGCTAAATTCTCTTTCGATTGCTATATTATTTTCCCTTACCTTGTCTTCACTCTTTGGAAACATTTGGGCCGTTCTATCCAATTTATATTGACCATTCTTTCAATACAATTCCCAATCCACCAATTTTAACCCAAAAAAGCCCACCAATAATTCAAATTCCCAAACCCAACCCATTCCATTAAACAACAATTTCAGCATCAGCGTACAATTGCCAAATCAAAATCCAATAGCGAATCCGCGACCCAAGTCCAGAAACGTGCAGCCCAGTGTGTGTCTCCTCTTCTTCGCCCCCTTTCTCGTACGAAGCCAGGTGTAGGCATCTCTCGTGCTTGTCATCCTATCTCCAAAATCGGACCGGTCCCTTCTTTAATCCGCTGAGAAGAGTACAAATTCCAGCTGGTTGAGCTTTATATGCGAGAAAAATTTGAATTTTGAATTTGAATTTATTCAAAAACACCTAACATGTCCCCCCCTAAATCAGTCTCATCTCCTTCTATAAAAGCTCTCTTTATTCTTCATTAAAAGGGGTTGGGGGAATTCTTTTTTTAGAAAATCTGTGGGGAGACTTTGATATTGGAAATTTATTTTAGAGCAAAATATTAAGACGACATAAGAAAAATCTAGCTAAAGATATAGTGAGAGAGAGCTTACGTTAAGGTGGGGGGGAACTTTTCCGTTGGATATTTTTTTTTAACGAGGAACTAGTTAAAAAAAAAGGAGAGGGATTTTGGTTGGCTTTTATTTTTTGTTGGAGAAATTTGGAGAAAGATTTGGGAAGAAACTAGCAACAAACAGTGAACAAAAATATTAAAAAAGAGAAAACTGAAGTTCACAAATATTAACAAGGAAAAATCAAAGTAGAATCTAGAACGATAGTGTTATATTCATTGAGTTTGCGAGTCCTCTAATTGGAGCGCGAGTTTCTCGCCATAGCTTAGTCATTGCTGGTGGAATAGTTAACTTCTAAGATCGTCATTGTCCAGTTTGCTGCCCTTTAAAAGGTAACCCCCGATTTCAGCTGGTATTTTGGTTTATGTTCAATATGCTGCCATGTTAATTTTTAAGTTACTTGAATGATAAAAAAAAATTGAGTTGTTTCGATTCTGTTTGGTCTTAAGTCAGCAGCATAGCTTTTTGTTTTAGATAATCGGGTTTTTCTTTAGTTTACTCCCTTTCCGTGTGAATTCGGTTTGCTTCATCGTTAATGGGTGTTCTATTTTCTTTTCCGCCTAAAAGATCATTCGCTTAGGAGCAGTTTCACTGTATCGTTAGTTGAATGTTTGCAAGATATAACTAATTAAGTGTTACCGCCAGCCACTATTCGTGTGTTGCAATTCGAGAGTATTTCAATAAGTTGTTTTCACTCACTTTTTTTAGTATTTTGTTTGTTGAATCACCCTGCCTCGCTAGAATGATCGTTCACTTAATGAAAGTTTGTATTGACTGCAATGTCCTGTCGTTTTTGCCCCCCTCTCGTTAATTACTACTTACTTGTGAATGATCAAATCTAAGTTGACTAAACTATTTTTCTAGCTCAACATGGATACAACATTTTTTTTCTTATTATTTTTTATGTTTAGCAAGGCAATATCTATTTTCTTTAGTTTGCAAATTATTCTTTCGATTCTTAATATCTCAAATTGATATTAGCCTATGTGGTGTGGTTTAATTAATTTATCTCTTGATTACTCCAAAATACCTCTACTTTAAATGCTTAATTTTTTATTGCCTTCCGATTTCGAATTTGTTTGTGATTTCTATCCGCTCGGCAGATAAGCTGATTTAATTCTCACATGTATTTGATGTGATGATAATGTCAATATTAGATTAAATCTTTATGCAAACTTCAATTACCAGAAGGGAATCATAGTGGGGTATGTGCTCTGTTGAGATAAATGTTGATTAGCCAAATCTAACAAATGGTTTGATTGTTCCCTGTTTGTTTCGAACTCTCTTATTTGAGTTCGCTTCCATTTTCTTTACTATCCAAGCATAATGACTATCTTACTGTGAATATTTTGATTGAAGTCTATTATGAGTATCACCTTATTCCTATAGGTATTTGTTTCTCTGCCTTGGTCGATTAAATGTGTTGAATCAGCGACAATCCGGTTAGCTATTGGTGTTTATCATAACTAGTGGTTAAATTTATCGAGATTAGTGGTTTAACCTATGATTACATGAATTTAGTCATTGTTCATTTGTTGTTTCATATTCTTTTCTATGGATTTCATTGTTTGATTGAAAATTAGTTAGATGTGTGTTGCTATATTTATTTTGGATGCTAATTCCTATCCTTATTTTTCATTGTATCACGTAAACTTATATGGAGTACAAGTTCAATCCAAATACCATTCGCCTTTGCATTTCGAAATGGGTAATAAAGGCCCCAAATCCCCGGTTACCCTCGAAGTCAGCTAACCATAAAAGTCGAAGAGCAGGTCCTATGGAGTTGACGCACAGGTGTCGGAGTTAAAATGTGAACATGGAGGAAAGTTTTGAAAAGATGTGGACAGAGACCCTCTCTTAATCCCAGAAAATTGTATTTTGTTTAGTTGGGCCTAAGCCCCTTATCATTTTGTATTGTTATCTTGTTAGTTTTGGACAGGTACAATTGAAGTGGGTCAAATGCCCAAAACAAAATGGGTCCAACTACCGGTACAGACGGACAGAAACCGAATTTGGATCCAACTCTCTTTCTCTCTCTCTCTCTCTCTTACTTATTTGTTATTAATTGCTGTTAGTTTTAGGGTTAAAAAAGTTCAAAATCCCCCGCAAGACGCCACTTTGTTTTAGCGATTTAATCAATCAAAATAAATTTTGCAAAAATCTCAATTTTAGATAGTAAAATTAACATTTATTTTTCAAACAACTCTAAACAATTTTATCTCAAGATTTCAAGTCAAACTTTTATCCAAATAAGCTAGTTTCTGGAAAATCGTAATTTAATAAATATTATAGGTGTCGTAAAAACCTTCCTAAAATATAAATGTGAATCCCCGAACCCCTTTTAAGTTTTCAATCGATTCCCTATTTTAATCTTTTGAAAACAAAGTTTTTCTCGATTTTTCTTAAAAATAAAGTGGCGACTCTAAACAAGTCTGAAGTCCTAAAACAAAAAAACATATTTTCTTTCCGAATAAAACATATGAACCTCATGAGTCCCCCATGGGTCATGAACTCTCGATGTATTTCCGAGGAGTATCATGTATATACGGTTGAGAGAGTACTGGGTATTCTGAGGCATATCATTTCATGGTATCATATTGCATTGCATCTCATGACATCCTTCATTTTTTCGATTATGTGTTTATTTGGTGATTGAAAAGTACTTGATATTTGATTACCTCTATTTGATGAAACTTGACTAGTAAGTGTAAATATAGACTTGTATAATTAAATGATTGATTTTTCTTATATAAACTATCGTCACTACTTCTTCGTTGTCGGTCAATGAGATATATTGGGTACACATGGTTTCGTACTCATACTACACTTGTTGCACTCTTTGTGGTGCAGATTCAATTCTGAGTACAAGTAAATGTGGTGGAGCAAATTGAGTCCGAGCTTGGAGTGTCTTGGAGTTGTGGTGAGCTGCTTGGCTGTTCCGTGGCATACATCTCCCTCTATCTTTTATTTATTCTGTTATTTAGCATTCAGAAAGGATATCCCTTATGTTGGATTTTGTCATTTTAGTTTCAGACTTGCATCGTATTTTTGAAGCTCTTGTACTTAAGACACCAATTCTTGGGATGGTATTTTATTTAGTTTTCGCATTTTGTACTTTTAAGGAACTCAGTGTTGGAGATTTTTGCTAACTGTTTGTCTTTTTACTCATTAGTTGGTTAAGCTTGGTTAATTATCTTGGTTGGCTTACCTATTTGTTGAAAACATAAGTGCCATCACGACTTATGAATTTGGGTCGTGACATAAGGATTGTTGGTTAAACGAATTTTGTATTGTAATGACGACTTACGAGTATTAAAGGTTGTGGTCTGATACTATTTGGTGAGTAGCTTGATTGCATGGAAAGTTATAGGAGTTGCTAAGACTTCGCTAAAATTGAAAAGAGCTAGAGTCATAAATGGAAAGAATTAAGATAATGTATTTTAGTCTTTAGAAAGAGGTGATCGAGAACAAATATATTTGCTTTGAGTGCAAGGACAAAAAAAATGTACCTTCAGATAGTAGAAAAGTGAGTTTAAAGACACATAGTTTTATCTGTTTTGCTCAACTTATGGTAATAGTGTCACAATTTCATCATATTAGATAAAAATGAACTGTTGGATAAAAATTTGAGAAAGGAGTGTACATACGTTCAACTCGAGTGTAATGATATGTTTTTTTTATTGTTTAGAGTTTGATGATGAGTATGGTTGGATTTTTAGCAAAGGATATGATAGTCAATAAAAGAGTGATCAATGATAGGCTAAGATTCATGAATTCATAAAAATCTTCAGGGTATGAGCTAATGTTGATAAATAAAGGGATTGGGTTACACAGTTGGATGCAAAAGTTCAAGTTTTTTTATAGCAAGTTTATGTTCGTGACAGCTTTTTTCTTTGTCAAGGTATGAATTAATAAGGTAAGACATGATCGATCACATTGAAGTTGAGCATTTGGAAGGACTTAAAAACAATTTGAGTAAGAAATTTGATCACTTTTGTTTGTTGTAAAAATGGGGTTTCACATAATATTTTGATTTAGAGGATAAGGTCAAAATATCATAGGTTGTTAGTCAAAGGATAAGATTGGTAAGCAAGTTAGCGACAAAAAAGAGTCTTGTGTATTGACGGGTTCAAGATATTTAGTATTTTGTGTCATGGGAAGAATTTAAGAAAAGTGAAGGAATAAGACCTCCCGTATAAGCCCTTGATTTGTAGTTGAAGGATTTATTATTTTTTTCTTATGAGATTAGTTATGTTTGTGAGATGAACTTTTCTAAAGATTAAGTTTTGATTGGGTGACAAGCAACTACATGTGAAAGACTCTATGTGGTTATGTCGAGTTAGATTGTGTAAATTATGATAGGTAACTTACTGATGTTCAACAGTGTGGATCTACAGTTTTACATGATTAATAATGATTTGAGGGGATTGAAACAACTTTATTGATGGGACGATAAAGACTGTTATGATGTCTTACATTTGATAGTGAGTAGAGGTTTGAGCTTATACTATACTAAATTATTAGAGTGATCAAGAATTTCCTTAGTGTTGGTATGAGATATATGATGATTTTGAATATTAGTTGAAATTTAATATCTGAAAAATTACATGGAGTTGACATTGAGTGTGATTTAATTGTTGTATCTTGAATATGAAGTACTTGTACACCTAAAATTATTGATGTAAGTCTTGGGTGTGACATGTATTTGTCATGAAATGCTTAAATGAAAAAAGAGGAAGCCATAAATCAATTTTTTTTAGGACACAAAGTGTTTACAAAGAAGACTTTGATACTAGTGATAGTTAAGAGTAAGGTAAATAGTTAGTGTAGTTATGATTGTTGGTATTAAGAGTGTTAGCTTCAATGGAGTACCGTGAGAAGTATGTGGGGTTTGATGGATCGAGTAATTGTATTAATGTAATGAAGATCAGACTAGTTGATGGTGGGTGGCTAAAAATCAAAGAGATGGAGTCATTTGAATGGAGTGTTTAATATGGGAACTATGGAGGAAATATATTGTGTTATTCGATTTTTGTTACATACATTCTTATATGAGACACCTACTTCATTTTGGACATGATTTGAAGTGTAACTCTATGTATATGTTAATGTGTATTTCTACATCTATGGGTGAATCCCTAATGGTGGATCAGAAGTAGTCTTGGTAGGGTGAAATTCTTGGGTAGATTTCTCCATTTCAATTATGACACATTGAGTGTTGTTTGGGAAAATAGAAGTATACTATTGGTTCTACATGCACGACCTTACTTATGAGAATTTATGGAAGATATATCATGGGTATTTATAGTTAACTGATAGTTTTGGTATTCATATAGTCGGTGAGATCATATTCCAGCAATGTGTTGTTGAATGCGGAGATCATTGAGTCTAGCTCTATTGTTCTTAAGGGTTGTCTACAAAGCATAGCTACTGATATAGCATTTTCGATAATATTGTTAGAGATTCTGTATACTTGGATGTACCGCTTGTTTAGGGTGGTTACTTGATCTTATTCTTCTTTGGGTGAGATAATTTGAATTCTTCCTTGATGAGTACATGGTGTTTGAAGATCATATTTGTATAACTTATGCTCGTGAATATGTTATGTTGTGAATATTATATCTTGATAAGATATGTCATAGTTTGTGCATTAAGATATCTGGTTGTAGCCGATATCGGTTCAGAATGTTATCTTGGTTATGTCAGAAAAGATTTACCATAATGGTTGTGTTAAGGTCCAGTGGGTTAGAGTGTAAATTAGGATCATGAGTTAGTTTGTCTCGATAATCCCTCCGGATTTGTAAATCTTCCGATGTTTGATTTGAAAGTTCAGTCCTTAGTAGTTGCTCTTGACTGAATGGTCTTAAAGAAGAGCTCACCTAGAGACATGAAAACTGACTAGTAGGTCATAACTTAGACTTTTGGTAACATGTCTTCTTCCTTATGCTCGAGGACTAACATGATTTTTAGTGATGGATGATGCAATGACCCAAAAAAATATTTTCAAAAATTATCATAAAAATATTGTTTTACCCATCTTGATAGTTTTCCCAAGTCACTTTTGATCAATTTTTGAAGTTAATTTGGAAATTTTTTGCTAATTACGATTGTTTAGTTGACATATAATTTTAATAGTCTAAATTACCTATATACACAACATTATTTAACATATTTTCTGTTATTCCCTACCCTTTCTAAATATTACTAAAATCCTTTTTTTTACTCCATTAAACTCAACTTCCAATACATAATATATCTTTTCCTAACCACGTTACCTCTCCTCTTTTCACTCCTTAAATCACTCCCTTTTTTACTCCTACAATCTTATCAGTTTATTCTCTCATTGCAATTTTAAATTTTAAGATCTTTTCTCTCCAATCGATCATCTATCTGGTATTGTTTCAAAAAAAAATTCACTTACAATGCATACTTTTTTTTGTTTTTTTTGGGTCAAAATTGTGATACATTATGGATGATACACCTTCATTCAGTATTACGATTATCATATAATGTCATTTACACCAATTGCATTATGATTACGAAAAGATTAATTGGACAGAAAACAAATCTAAGAAATTGCATAATCCTTTCATACTGGCGAAAGTAAACATTAAGAAGGTAAAGATGGGTAGTCAATCTTCTTTAAAAGCTTAGTCGATAAAACCCCAATAAAGAGGTGTCGAAAAATCGCATCCAGCAATATCTCGACATCCTTTACCTAAGATTAGATTTTCTATATTTTTATTAGTTCAATGATTTTATGATACATTAATGATTCAATAGCTTTTTAATGTTGTAATTTAACAGATTTAGTTAGTTTTGTAGATGATTTGAGTTTGTCGAGAATGATTGTGCCATCTCAAACATCCCTCTTGCTAATGTAATTACACGCAAGATCTTGTTGGAGAAGTGAAAGGAAGTTGAACGACTTTGGAGCCAGAAGAAGCTTTAGCAACAATTATAGTCTTTTGAAGATAAGCATTCTTTGAAAAGAGGGGTGGAGGTGGAGGGAAGTAGAACGTGTTGCTAAACATTCAATGTATCATACGTTATTATGTATCTTACTGTTTTATGATTAAATGTGTGTTCATCATAATCACAGTTTATCATTACTAATTTTTTTGATATTTTGATGTTCAACTTTGTATGATACTAATAATGACTTTGTTTCAACTTTTACGATACATTATATTAACTTTTACCAAATAATAATGTATAAATCTAAAATATTAAAATCAAATAGTAAAAAAAACTCAGTAAAGATTGATACATAGGTAAATTTTACCTTCCTGCATGACATGCAATCTTATTATTGAAATACAGTACTGAAAAGGATAAGGTAGGATACGTTAGTGAAAATGAGGATCCACCAAGGCATAAGAGTCAATTCACAGCACCAACTCAAGACAATTTGGTTAATATTGAATAGAGATTATTTATCAGTTGTTAGAAACTTTTTTTATAGTGTTATTACTTTTGAGATACATTAACTCGAATTTTTTTTTTGTTATTGTTTTAAATACTCGTATTCAAATATTAGAGTGCTTCCCTAAAAAGTTGTTTATTTTGACTTGAACTTTCACTATTTTTAATTGTTATTTACAATACACATTTGTCTGATATAAAATGATACAAAATTTGATAAAACTAAGTATTATATTCATTAATGTATAAACAGAAAATAGTATTTCTTCTCATAGTTTTAGTTAGTTGTTGATTGTTGATACATTTTGACACCTCACCAATGCAATGTATTTTATAACTTGATTGTTGATTCAATTGTGTATTTACTTGATAACTTTGTTGTGTTAGTTGTCTATTCATTCATGTTTATACATTAAATAATTAGTTGTAGTTAGTTCTTGATTCATGTATCTTATTGATAAATAAATTCTTACTTATTGTGATACATTTATAGATACAATTTATTTATTTTACATACTACTTTTTCACAACCTTATCGTATCAAATACATCATTTTCAACTAGATCATGATACATTATGTAAAAATATATCAGAACCTTATTGAGTGGTACCAGCTTCAAACACGATCTCATTATTATTAAATAAATAATGATACATTATTTTAAAAGGTGTATAAAACACCAAGTGTTACAAAAATGAACAAAAAATTAAAAATCATAACATTTCAATTTATTGTATCAGAATTTCACTAGGTAATAGTATACTGTAATGTTTTATCGAGTGCGGAATCTAAATAAGCCACCAAAAAATAGAGTGATCAAAATAAGCCACTATTTTAGGAAGTAACTAGGCTAGTGGAAGAAAAAAATTCATTTTAACCAACATTCCAAACATTTTTCGTTAGTTCATAACGGGTATATGTTAATATATAATAGAACATTTCTTACACTTTATAAAATGTAAGTGTTTCTTACACTTTATAAAGTGGAAGAAAAACTTACATTTTACAAAGAGGAATATTTTTCAAGTTTTGTTCTTCTTATGATGCTTTATATTTTAATATATAAAAGAACTATTTCTTACACTTTATAAAATGTATTTTTTTCTTACACTTTGTAAAGTGAAATTTTTTCTTACACTTTATAAGTGGAAGAAAAACTTACAATTTACCAAGAGGAATACTTTTCAAGTTTTGTTCTCCTTATGATGCTTTTGTAGAGTTTGTCATATAATTATATTGATTTGATATATGATAAAAAGAAAAAAATTATTACACTATGTATTTTTATTTTATTTTATTTTGAAAGCTCATCCTAGCACTATTTAAGGACATTCATACATAGCACATTCAACATCTTTAGCCTTCTATTATTCTTCACTTCAATCACAAAATAATGTCTTCTAAACCAAAAATTAGAGTTTTGATTTATTGGGACGGCAAAATTATACATGATGAAAATACCGTTTATTATATTTGTCCTCCCAAATACTATGTTAAATATTTAATTAATATCCGATATCACATATTTCTTTTGTCAATTTATAAAAAAAATGGGGTATAAATAGTATTATTATGATTATAGTCAAAAAATACCTACTTCATTTTTATCACAAGGACAAGTAAAATTTGGAGAGTGGATTATCTATAATGATGCATCGTTGACCGACTTTTTGAGGGTTCCAGATGATTACATAGATCAAATCAATTTAACAATACTTGAAATCTATGTTAGAAAGGAGCCTAAACTAGCCAACAATATTCTCCTTTATCGGTCGATGTTCATCCCTAATTAGAAAATCATAATAGCGTTGATGGATTTACGATAACTCAATCTACTGATTTTTCTAACATGAATCATTATCAAAATAATCTTACCGATCGATATAATTTTGATTTGAATAAAACTATCAATGAAAGTGACTGGTAATTCTTAATAATTACATTTCGATTATTTTTTGTTCATTTTATCAATTATTCATTAATTATATTTTTATTATTATTATTATTATTATTATTATTATAATATATTTTGTACCAGTTCACTTAGTAAGATAGGAATATTGACGGAAAATGACGGAAATTGTTGGTCAGTCCTGACAGTTTTAAATGACGGAAAATGTTGGGACATTCTCAAATTTTCATGTCTTGCCTATTTTTTATGCAAATGATTATCAGTATGTCCAACACTTGATTTTTTTTGTCACGACCCAAAACCGAGCCGCGACTGGCACCCACACTTACCCTCCTATGTGAGCGAACCAACCAATCTAAACCCTAACATTTCAATTTAATATCAACAGAAAGTAATGCGGAAGACTTAAACTCATTAATAAAAAC
>NC_028638.1:2076188-2100495 GCF_001406875.1 Solanum pennellii | reverse complement strand
TTTTCCCTTAATCTTGTCAAGAAAAGAAGATCTTGCCTCCACACTGGCCAACAATCCTCCCTTATCACTTAATTCCAATCTCATAAAATCATTAGCCAGAATCTGAACCTCTCTAGCCAATGGGCGTCTAGAAACTTGTAAGTGAGCTAAACTACCCATGCTCCCTGCTTTTCTACTTAAGGCGTCTGCCACAACATTAGCCTTTCCCGTGTGATACAAGATGGTGACATCATAATCCTTCAGTAGTTCCATCCATCTCCTCTTACTCAAATTTAAATCTTTCTGAGTAAAGACATACTGTAAACTACGATGATCCGTATAGACTTCACACTTAACCCCATATAGATAGTGTCTCCATTGCTTTAATGCAAACACTACCGCAGCCAACTCCAAATCGTGGGTCGGATAATTACGTTCATGCACCTTTAATTGCCTCGAAGCATACGCAATTACGTTCTTCTCTTGCATTAGCACTGCACCCAAACCAGAATAGGATGCATCACAATACACAATGAAGTTCTTACCCTCTACTGGCAAGGTAAGGATAGGTGCGGTAGTCAACAAGGTCTTGAGTTTCTGAAAGCTTTCCTCACATTCATCCGACCATACAAATGGAACATTCTGCTTAGTCAAGTTCGTCAATTGGGAAGCAATAGAAGAGAATCCCTTGACAAATCGACGGTAGTAACTGGCTAAACCAACAAAGCTTCTTATTTCTGACACATTAGTAGGTCTTACCCAATTCTTCACTACTTCGATCTTAGAAGGATCCACCATCACCCCATCCTTAGAAACCACGTGCCCCAAGAAGGACACTGAATCTAGCCAAAACTCACACTTGGAGAATTTGGCATAAAGCTTTTTCTCCCTCAACATTTCCAACACAATTCTCAAATGCTCCTCATGTTCCTTCTTACTCTTGGAGTATATCAGTATATCATCAATAAATACGATCACAAAGAGATCCAGATATGGCTTAAAAATCCCGTTCATCAAGCTCATGAAAGCAGCAGGGGCATTCGTTAGTCCAAATGACATTACCAAGAATTCATAATGCCCATACCTGGTTCGAAAAGCAGTCTTTGGCACATCTGCTGCCCGTATTTTCAATTGATGATAACCAGACCTCAAGTCAATCTTAGAGAAGACACAAGCACCTTGTAACTGATCGAACAAATCATCAATGCGAGGAAGAGGATACCTGTTCTTAACAGTTACTTTATTTAGTTGCCGGTAATCTATGCACATCCGAAGACTCCCATCTTTCTTCTTCACAAACAAAACAGGAGCACCCCAAGGGGATGCACTCGGTCTAATAAAGCCTTTCCCTAACAATTCTTGAAGTTGGGCTTTTAACTCCCTTAACTCTGCTGGAGCCATTCTATAAGGGGGTATGGAAATGGGACGAGTACCCGGCTCCAAATCAATGCAAAAGTCAATATCCCTGTCCGGTGGCATACCAGGAAGGTCTGCAGGGAACACATCCAGAAACTCACGAACTACCGAAACCGACTCAATCGAAGGTACTTGGGTAGTATCATCCCTGAGGTGTGCCAAGAACGCTAAACACCCTTTACTAACCATTTTCTTAGCACGAAGAAAGGAGATGATACGAACTGGGGTGGAAGTGTAGTTACCCTCCCACACTAACGGATCTGTCCCAGGCTTGGCTAACGTTACAGTTTTAGCATTACAATCTAAGATTGCAAAATTTGGAGAAAGCCAAGTCATACCCAGAATTACATCGAAATCAACCATTTCTAAGATAACCAAGTCTACACGAGTGTTGCTACCCATAAAAGTCACCAGACAAGACCTATATACCTTTTCGACTATCACAGACTCACCCACCGGAGTAGAAACACGAATAGGCATGTCAAGCAATTCACAATGTAAATTAAGACCAGTAGCAAATGAGGAAGATACATATGAAAATGTGGAGCCAGGATCAAATAATACAGAAGCCATGCAATCACAAACCAAAAGATTACCTGTGATAACAGCATCTGATGTCTCCGCTTCAGACCGCCCAGGGAAAGCGTAACAATGGGCCCTATCACCTGTCTGCCCGTTGCCCCTACCATGGGGTGTTGTAGTAGCTCCAATTTGTCCGTCACCCCGGCCGTTTTGGTGACCACCATTACCTCGGCCACCACGTCCTCCAGAATAACGGCCTCTACCATGACCACCTCTACCTCTAGCTATTGGGGGTCTATAACTCTGTTTTGGACAATTCCTCCTAATATGTCCAGTCTCCCCACATCCATAACATTCTCTGGGGTCTAGCATAGGTCTCTGTGAGAATGACGAGGTCTGGGAATAACCTCCAACCTCAGAGAAATGTTGACCGGTCTGAGGTGGACCCCCAACTACAGTCTGTAGTGAAGACTGAATTGGTCGGACTGAGTAACCTCCTGAACCCTGTCCTCTAGAGTAAGAACCATTAAACTCACCTCCCTTTCGAAACCTCTTAGATGTCGATGCCATAGTGAAGTCGTCTGGCTTCACTCCCTCCACCTCTATCACGAAATCTACCACTTCTTGGAAGGATTTCGCTGTAGCCGCTACCTGTAAGGCTGAAATCCGCAAATCTGACCTCAACCCTTTCACAAAACGGCGAATCCGCTCTTGTGAACTGAAGCAAAGCTGGGTGGCATACCTAGATAATGCACGAAACTTAGCCTCATACGCAGTGACCGTCATTCTGCCTTGCTCTAGGCTCAAGAACTCATCTCTCCTCCTATCCCTCAAGGTCCGGGGTATATACTTCTCCATAAATAAGCTAGAGAATGACGCCCAAGTCATGGGTGGTGCCTGTGCGGGTTGACACTCAACATGTGACCGCCACCACATTTTGGCATTCCCTTGAAACTGATAAGTCACAAACTCCACACCAAACCGTTCTACTATACCCATCTTATGTAGTAACTCATGACAATCAACCAGAAAGTCGTAGGCATCCTCAGATTCAGCACCCTTAAAGACTGGAGGTTTCAATTTCAAGAACTTACTGAAAAGTTCATGCTGATCGCTTGTCATTATAGGCCCTGTAGTCAAACGAGGAAACGTGCCTATTTCCAATGGAGCATCCATGCGGGGAGCCGCAGCAGTTGCCTGTTGTACTTCCGGAACCTGAGGTGCTGGTGCAGAAAACACTGGAGGTGTTTGACCTTGATCAGATAACCCACTAAGATAAGCAAGAACCTGATTAATCATCTCTGGGGTAGGTTGGGGTGGTAGTTCCTCATTCTGCACTTGCTCAGTTTCCCCTTCCTCACCCTCTCTTACTACTTCCTCAGTCGGTGGAGGAGTCACCGCCCTAGTACTAGATGGGCCAGGTGCTTGTCCTCTTCCTCTAGAGGACGTCCTCCCGCGACCTCTACCACGGCCTCTTGCCACTACTCCTCTTCGAGCTACAGCCCCAGTGGCTGGCTCAGACGCACCCTGTCCCGCCGGTGCTGGTGTTGACGTAGTCGTTGCTCTAGTTCTAACCATCTGCGAAATAGAGTGAAGATGGTCAGATACCAATTTGTATCACCTAGATACCAATTGGATTCAAGTAATAGCACGAAAGAAAGAAAGAATGGAATTTTCCTAAAGTCCTATAGCCTCTCAAAGAAAAGTAAAGGCGTCCCCCTACCGTTCCTTAAGACTCTACTAGACTCGTTCTTGTGTGATGAGACCAACGAACCTAATGCTCTGATACCAAGTTTGTCACGACCCAAAACGGGCCGCGAGTGGCACCCACACTTATCCTACTATGTGAGCGAACCAACCAATCTAAACCCCAACATTTCAACCATAATAAACAAAATATAATGCGGAAGACTTAAAACTCATTAATGAAAATCGATTAAATAACTTCTAAAAGCTCAATACTTATTGTTCCCAAAAACTGGAAGTCATCACCACAAGAACATCTATCCTCAAATTACTAAATCTAAGAATATCTAGGAAGCTAAAATAAATAAAAAAGCTAGTCCATGCCGGAACTTCAAGGCATCAAGACATGAAGAAGAAGATCCAGTCCAAGCTAGAAGCATTAGCTCACCCTGAGATCTGACGTGATGAAGACTGGCTAGAGTTGCGGTTGAGTTGAAGACGATGGCACGTTTGCTGCACTCCACAATTAACAAAGAAAAACAAATACAAGTAGGGGTCAGTACAAAACACGGGTACTGAGTAGGTATCATCGGCCAACTCAAAATAGAAAACAGTATATATCAGATAATATCATAAATCAACTACAATACTCAACATGTAGCAACAACAAGTTCTATAATCATTAATAAGTACCGCCAAGTTCACACATGAGGACTCAAGCCTCAATACCATACTCATTTGGGAATTAGGTTCATTAGATTGAGTATATTAACATCTTTCAAGATTCATTATCTTTATTCCTCTCGTGTCGGTACGTGACACTCCGCTCCCCTACTACTATGTGTCGGTACGTGACACTCCGATCCCCTAATTCTACGTGTCGGTTCGTGACACCCGATCCCCTAATTCTACGTGTCGGTTCGTGACACCCGATCCCCTAATTCTACGTGTCGGTTCGTGACACCCGATCCCCTAATTCTACGTGTCGGTTCGTGACACCCGATCCCCTAATTCTACGTGTCGGTTCGTGACACCCGATCCCCTAATTCTACGTGTCGGTTCGTGACACCCGATCCCCTAATTCTACGTGTCGGTTCGTGACACCCGATCCCCTAATTCTACGTGTCGGTTCGTGACACCCGATCCCCTAATTCTACGTGTCGGTTCGTGACACCCGATCCCCTAATTCTACGTGTCGGTTCGTGACACCCGGTCCCCTAATTCTACGTGTCGGTTCGTGACACCCGGTCCCCTTAATACTACGTGTCGGTTCGTGACACCCGCTCCACTAATCTCATTCTATTAATTCATCAATCCTTCTTTTATACCAAGGCATCATCAACCCCATTACTTTAGTTCATCAAGCCTTCTTTTATACTAAGGCATCATCAATCTCATTAACAAAGTAGATTAGGGTTTTTCAAGATTTGGGATTCAATAGCTTCATCATGCTTATTTTATCACAATTATATAATCA
Organism: Solanum pennellii; assembly: GCF_001406875.1. Lineage (NCBI taxonomy): Eukaryota > Viridiplantae > Streptophyta > Magnoliopsida > Solanales > Solanaceae > Solanum > Solanum pennellii. Next base: position 2,095,415 of record NC_028638.1, on the reverse strand, counting down.
CATTCATACAAGCATACAATTAAGCATATAGAAGGGTTTACAATACTACCCAATACATATCATTCGCTATTAAGAGTTTACTACGAATAGCATAAACCATAACCTACCTCCACCGAAGATTCGTGATCAAGCAAGCAAATTCCCCAAATTCTTGTTGTCCTCTTCGTTTCTCTCTCTCTCTACTCGTTCTCCCTCTCTTTCTGTTCTTTTTCTTTTTCTTATTCAAACCCTCTTTCTTTTACCCTAATTAGCATATAATTAAGTATAAAGATGGCAATAATATCCCACTAATTAACTCAAGGTTACCTCTTTTAACCCCCAAGTAATTAGACTTATTAACATTAACCCACTAACTTTATAATTAAAGCAGGAATAGTCCAAAACGCCCCTTAAATTACTAAACAGAAATCCGACCCAGCCTTGGATTACGCAGCCTGTGACGGGCCGTCGTGCCTGCGACGGTCCGTCCTGCTGCTCCGTCACAGAGTTCAGAGACTCAATTCCACTAAAGGGTCTGTGACGGTCCGTCGTGCCCACGACGGTCCGTCCTGCCATTCCGTTACGAAGTTCAGAGAGTCGATTTCAGTACCCAAATTTCAGAATTCTAAGTGTTTTGGAACGAGACACCCTCGACGGTCCGTCGTGGGTTCCGTCGACTCACACAGTTTTTCCAGAAATAAAATCTGCTGCTCAAAACGACTAAACAGGTCGTTACATTTTTATTCAAGTTAGTTAATTGCATGTGATAAATATTTATATTTTTTTATATACATAGGAAAAATATCTCAATTGTATAACAAACACGGCAAAAACTTCATCAAGATAGCAAAACGTGTAAAATATTCATTTTTGTAAAGTGTAAGTTTTCTTCTACTTTACAAAGTTTAAGAAAAAATTCCACTTTACAAAGTGTAAGAAATAGTTCCAATATATTATAAAATGTAAACGTTATGGGACTAGCGGAAAACGTTTGGACTATTGGAGAAAGTGAAATTTTTTCTTCCACTAAGCCTATTTTAGTTACTTTCTAAAATAGTGACTTATTTCGGTCACTTTTATTTTTTTGGAACTTATTTAGGTTCTGAACTCTGTTTTATCAAGGTAAAAGTGAAAAGGGCAAGAAAATAAAAATTTATAATCTCAAAATAATGTATCTGAAACATTACAATAGTTCTAAAAAGAGTTTCTCAATCTTCTTTCGAAAAGAAAGTACAAGTTCTTCGTTTATAACATTCTTGTCCAAAACGTACACAAATGTTTGTGTTTCTACTTATCTTTCCATTCTATGTTTTTCCCCTCCTTTTCCGTGGTCGTTCAATTATCTTTTTGTACCAAGGTGGCAAGACAATTTATTTCAAAATAAATTTTGATATTGATTAATCGTCCTTATCCGGCATTGAAATCATTGAAACTTCATTCATAGTTGTTGATGCAGCTGGTTTGTAGTAATCAGAGCGGAGATATGTATCTCTATGATGTTTTTGCTTTTCACAACAACAATCTCATGCTCACAAGGTATACAGTTACATATTTTTATCTCAATGCAAATAATGTATCTTCGTCCACCTTTATACACCTATTTAGAAGATGAAACAACATGCACGCACACATTTGAATTTTAGAGATACATTACATATCAATTAACTCAATTAAGATACACAACGACCTAATGATAACTAGCCAAAGATACATGATAATTTATAAATTGATACATACCATCATATAACGATTAAAAAGTTCATACACCGTTACATTAAAAAAAAGAATAAATTATGATACGTTATTATCACAACACACTAACTCATATCTGTAAAACTTCATTACATATGCATCAAAATAGAACTAAATCAAGTTGAAATCAGTAATGTATCATGATTTATATATGCATACACAAATTCAATAATTAAAAAAGAAATGTATATGTAATCGATACTTTATACTAATAGTACAATAACTCATAGATCTGCAAAGCCATAAGATATGCGTCAAAGTTTTACGTATCAAGTTCTAATCAGTAATTTATCACGACTTATCGATAAATATACAAATTCATGAACGAAAAAATAATGATTAAAGCACAAGAAATATATGTTGCATATCTTTTGTTATCAGATCTTTCAATTCGAAAATTAAAGTCATGTCAAATAAACATTACTATTTTTGTCTAAGTTAATTATTAAATAACAAATTTCAATTCGCTTCATATTTGAAATCTGACATCTCACAATAGTAAGCAATCACAAGTACAAAAATAAAAATTCCAAGAATGTTGGCAAAGAAACTCAGGTCCTGGTCGGCAACCATTAAGATTTTTGTAAAATTTGAAGAACCCAAAAATTACGATCTTCAATTTTCCTTTCGTCGAGAGTGTCAAAAATCAAAATATTCATTATGTATCTTATCAAAAGTTTGGAAAATCCTATTCAAAAATTTGTTCATTGAAACAAAGATAAACATGAACAGAGATTTTGAATTTTGAATTGATTTGTTATTTAAGGATTTATGTTTATTTGATTGACATAATAAAGAGAATCTGGATAATGTAAATTAGAGGATTTGATTTAATTTTCTTATTTGTTATCCTTTTTAAACGCGACAACCACATATATAATGTATCACAGTTAATGTATCCGAACAGTCAATTATGTATCGGGACTGCAGATATTTTAAGGGATTTTTGTCAATAAAAAGAATAGGGTTAGAATGTAATTTAGGGTTTACATTATGAGATTTATGTAGATTATACTTTATTTGATTGGTGAATAATGGGCCGAGTCCATAAATATCCTATAACGCTTGGCCCATGTTTATTTATTAAAATAAGTAAAGGGGTGACTAATTCTGAATCACTAATAATACTAGATATCATGTGTCCGTCCAACGTATGTTAGTTTTTCTACTTCCAGTTTATGTGACACAAATGAAATTTGAAAAGGTGAACTAAATTTTTTATGTGTTTTCTAAAAGAATAAATTAAATTGTTAATTTATGGAGTACCTTTTATGTTATTTTCGAATAATATATATTACTCCATCTGTTTTATTTTATGTGATACAAGTGATTTTAGGAAAGCAAACGAAATTTCTTATATGATTCTCACATATTTTTAGTTGTCATTTTACTGTTATTCATAGTGCTATTTATTTTTTACGTTATTTTCAAACAATATATGCAACTTTTTAGCTTCGATAAAAATAAGGGAGTCAACCAAATTTCATTATGTTTTTTTAACTATGTTTTTCTAAAAAAAATCTTAAATTGTTACATTGTGTTTTTAAGCTTCCTTTTTTATGTAATTTTTAAATATGTAACAATTAGAAATTAAAACGAAGAATTAAAGTTTTCAAATCATTATATTTTTATATTAAATTGTTCAAATCTTTAAAACTCCACATATATGCACAAATTAATAGTTATCATTCTTGTAGATTTTTGCTTGCATGAGTTTCATTTTTACTTTTGATCATCATTCACTTTATATATAGAAAGATGTTTCTAAATTATTTATTCTTGATAGATTTTTGTTAGAATGAAATTAAATCTTTATTCTTGGTTATCTTTAATACAAATATATCATCCTATTCATTTTTATTTATAAAGTTACTTTTAACATCTTTTTCTTTAATTTCAATCTAATATATATTATTAATTTTATCACACTAACTTATTTTCAAGTATATTAATTAGAGCCAAAATAAAGATTGAAACAATTAATTCATGATTTTTTTATATAAAAAGTAAACTTTCTTATAAGCATAATGAATAAAAAAAATATTAAGAATCAAATTAAAGCAATAGTAAAATAGAGTAATAATAAAATAGATATCACAATAACTCACAAAAGAAATAAAAAGGAAATGAAGTAATAACAAAAAAAGTTAATGGTAATAACAATAACTTAAGATGTTTCTAGAACTATTTAATTTTTTGTTATCATTCTTGGTAGATTTTGTTAGCGTGCATTTATATTTATACACTTAATCATTTTTCACTTCATATATAGAAAGATAACTCTAGAATTATTTATTATATTTCTTCATAGATTTTTATTGGCGTGAACTTACATTTTTGTCCTTGATCATCCTCCCACTTCACTCTTCTATATAATAGAAAATTAAAAGAAAAGAGGTCTCGAAGGTTGGGAGCAAGCTGCAAAGGAGAAGGGCCGATAACGGGGAACGATTTTTTTATTTGTAAGAAAAGAAAAATAGGTTTAAAACTTTTGCATTTTATGTTCCTCAACTTTAGTCAATATTCGTCACTTTCTGTTTATAACAAATATTGATTATAATAACTAAATTAATGATGGATTGATGCATTATTTTTATATTTATATGTTTAAAATTAGGATTTGGTTCTGGGTGTTTTTATTTTATTTTTTTCGTGGTTGGGTTCCTGGTGGTAGAACATCATTTGAATTTGTTTTCAATTGAAAAATGCTTTGAGTTCAAAAGAATAGTTGTTTATTATTATTATTTTTAATGATGATAAGAAACAGTATAGAGGAAAACTAAGCTTAAGTGAGGAATTAATTACATATATATTTGTAAGTTGTAGTGATTTAGAATGGGAGAATTGAACTTCGTGTCATCATGTTATCATTAATGGTGACAATGTAATCATGGTAATTGATGAAAGACATTCATTCAAATTGTGAATATAGTGCTCATCCGGAATAAAACTATCAAGGATTTAGTCTGAGTTTTAGGATTTTCTTATAGTTACTCAAGTTTGATATATTGGTATATGAAATTAAATGCTAGTTATATTGTTTGAAATGAGTATTGTAAAATTTCATGATATTTGGAGGAAATTAGACTTGACCCTAGGATTAAAATTTAGGAGGATGATATGTAGCGTATGGATTGACATCAAGAATTAAGAACTGAATTATAGTAATATGGGTGTTGTTAAATTAGAATTTTTATCCCAATTGTTTTCGTAAATAAATTGCATTGATTTGAAAGTACAACGAAAAGAAAAGGCTCAAGTCTCTGAGTGATTGTTTGACTATTTGAGGCAAGTGAATTTCTAAACCCTGTTAAGTGTATAAAATTTCTGTCTTGCAATATGTGCTGGGGTAATGAGACTTGGTGATGGGTTGTCTTGTGCACATTGATTAATACTAATGATGAAAAAGGAAAAATAAAAGGAAATGTCAATAACTGACTAAATTTATTATGTATGATTGTGCTCTTTACTAAACCCGTATACTTGTGATAGCTAAGGTGATTACATATCATATTGATATTTGATTGAGAAGCATCATCCCTTTTATTGAAATCATATTGTGCATATACATTGAGATGAGATTGAATATAAGTTGGACTCGTGGAGATCGTCCGTGCTGGGGATGGCGAGATGTTAAGATTATAATTCGGGCACGTGGAGATCATCCTTGGGAATTTATTTAACTTATATAATGTGTTGAGATAGTACGCACGGACATGTGGAGATCGTTCTGTCGGTATATGCACCTATTGATCTCTCATGGGTCATGAACTCTCGATATATTTTTGAGGAGTATCATGTATATACTGTTGAGAGAGTACTTGATATCCACAAACATATCATTTAATGGTGTCACATTGCATTGCATATCATTATATCATTTATTCTTGTTGATTTCATGTTTTATTGGTGGTTGGAAAGTATTTGATATTTGATTGCCTCTATTTGATGAACTTGATCATGTTGATATTGTCAGTGCTTTTGTGGAAGTTGTGATTCATAAATATTGAGTTTGTTCTTGAGGATATGTAGTTTGTTAAAATGATTGTTGTTAAGTTGGGTGCTATGTAAACTGTGAACTGTTAGGTTAGGCTGGTTTTATGCAGGTTGTAGTTGTGGAGGTTCGGTTGGTGTGTAAGGAGTACAATATTTCATTTCCTTAGCATGTGTTTAGAAGTTTACTTCTTGAGTACTGTGTGGTTTGGTACTCATCCCTTGCTTCTACAAGTAGGTTGTGAGCGTTGATTTTGTGGTACTTATTATGCTCTTCTTTTTCGAGGCTTCTTGGAGATTTGTGAGGTAGTTGTTTGTCATCTCAGCAGACCTTCTTTCTCCTTATTTATGATTTTGTTCTTTTCTAGAAACAAGGTCATTGCATACTTGAATTTTTCTTTCAATTTTGTTGTAATACATTAGAGACTTGTACACGTGACAATCAAGTTTTGGAAATTTAATTAAGTTGACTTTATTTTTGCATTTATAGTGCGGTTGGGTTGTACGTTGGTGGGATAAGACGAGTATCATCACATCCATTTTTGATTCGTGACAAAATCATATCATAGCCCCCTTTCATAGGTCTCACGTGTATACAAGTCGAATCTAAGTAGAGTCTCAAGGATCGGTACGGAGACATCTATACTTATCTTCGAGATACAACAATTAAATCACACTCAATGTCAACTTCACCTAATTTTTCAGATATCAAATTTCAACTAACATTCAAAATCATCATACATCTCATATCAACACAGAAAATTCTTGATCACTCCAATTCAGTATACTATAAGCTCGTAACACATCATAACAGTCTATATTGTCCCATAAATAAAGTAGTTTCAATCCCTTCAAATCTTTATTAATCATATAAAACTTTAGATCCACACTGTTGAACATCAATAAGTTATCTATCATAATTTGAATAATCTAGCTCGACATAACCACATAAAGTCTTCCATATATAGTTGCTTATCACCCAACCAGAACTTAATCTTTAGAAAAGTCGATGATAACTTCCTAGTAAGTCTGTACCAAACTAGGTCACATCTCATAGGCATAACTAACCTCATAAGCAAAAATCAATAAATTCTTCAACTACAAATCAATGGCTTATACGAGAGGTCTTATTCCTTCACTTTTCTTAAATTCTTCTCATGACACAAAATTCTAAATATCTTGAACCCTTCAATACACTAGACTCTTTTTCTTGTCGCTAACTTGATTACCAATCTTATCCATTGACCAACAACCCATGATATTTTTACCTTGTCTTCTAAATCAAAGCATTTTATGAAACCCCCCTTATGTACAACAATCAAAAGTAATCAAATTTACTACTCAAAGTGTTTTTAGGTCCTTCCAAATGCTCAATATTCAATGCGATCGATCATGTCTTATCTTATTTATCCATAGCTTGACAAAAAATATTATCACGAACATAAATTCACCATAAAAAAACTTGAACTTTTGCATCCAACTGTGTAACCCAATCCCTTTATCTATCAACATTAACTCATACCTTGAAGAGTTTTATGAATTCACTTATCTTAGTCTATCGTTGATCACTCTTTTATTGACTTGTCATATTATTCGCAAGAAATCCAACCATACTCATCATCGAACTCAAAACCATTAACAAATAAAAAATATTTGTTCTAAATAGAAAGTGACGAATATTGACTAAAATTTGAGGAACATAAAATGCAATATATTTTAAACCTGATTTTCTTTTCTAACAAATTAAAAATCCTTGCCCGTTATCGTCCCTTCTCCTTTGCAGCTTGCGCCCAACCTTGGAAACCTCTTTTCTTTTAATTATTATTAATGATTTAGAATCAGTAACACCCTTACTTTTTTTAATAAATAAACATGGCCAAGTGTTATATGGACTAGGTTCATTAATCACTATTAGGTTGTGGAGCCTGATTTATATATATAACTGTTTACGCATTTTAACCTTCGCGGTGAGGTTGTCAGGGGGTTATGGGGGGCGGGAGCCCCCCATCCGAAATGGGGGTTCGGGGCAGCCCCCCGACTTAAATTTTAGGATGTACCATTTATTCTCTGTAACAAAAAATACTCTGATTTATTAATATATATACCCCATCGCCATGGAAGTTTACTCACGAGGTGTTACCATGAAATATTGGATTTTCTTTTTCTCTCTCTAGATCTGTCATCTCTTTCTCTTGAAATCCCGCCCCCCATCCGAAATGGGGGTTCAGGGCAGCGCCCCGACTTAAATTTTACGCTGTACTATTTATTCTCCATTTATTCTCTGTAACAAAAAATACTCTGATTTATTAATATATATACCCCATCGCCATGAAAGTTTACTCACGAGGTGTTACCATGAAATATTGAATTTTCTCTTACTCTCTCTAGATCTCTCATCTCTTTCTCTTGAAAGTTCTTGTGTTCTTCATTTATCAAATATGTGTGCGTAAATTCGATCCTAACAATCACCAATTAAATAAGTTAATTATTAAAATTATTAGTTAACTAAACAATTGTAATTAGCAAAAACTTTCCAAATTAACTTAACAAACTGATCAAAATTGACTAGAAGCAGCTATTGAGATGAGTAAAATAGTAATTTTTATGATAATTTCCAAAATAACTTTTTGGATCATTACATTATTGTACTTTGTGCTAGTGAACATGTGCTTTTTCCAAATTAAACAAAACAGCCAACTACTATTTTATTCCTCTATACACTTTATCTTGAGAGTATGAGACCTACTTCACAGGTGTTTAATTTTAAAAAGGTTGTTGGCATGCATCATTGCATAGTGAACTAGAAGATCTGAAGTAGTTTATATTTATATTAGTACTAACTAATTATTATATGTAAAAATCTTAATAATAGGATAAAATTTATCCACGATAGTAAATATAAAACTAAAAAAGCCCCCAAAAGTGAGAAAAATTACTGTATCACGAAAATTTCCACAATGTTGTTGGAATAAAGAAATATTCTTCAAAAGTATTGTCTAATAAAACAACAAATGAAATGTAAAAGACTAGCATGATGAAATATTTTAAAGTGCAACCAATATTTAAATTATTCTATTTTTTTAAGAATGAGTAATATATGATATATACTTAAATAATTTTTTAAATTAGATAAACAAATTAAAATAAAAAAAAAATTTATACGAATAAAGTTTTAAAGACTTAAATTAAAATATATTTTATTGATATCTCAAAATAACTAAACTCATACTTAAGGAATAACTTGATTTAAAAGACAAACTATATATAGAAATTCTAATTTAAAAATTAGTGTAGTAATGCAACAATACAAAAAAAATTCACATAACTTGCATATTTACGAGAAAAATAACTAAATGTTATATGAATTAACAGTGATTTTCACATATGTTGATGAAGTTTCAAGTGAAGAAAATAAAATGTATAATTTTTAATATTGTACTTCAATTTTTCTACAAAATAGAGGACGATGTCCATTCATATAACCCCCTGGCAACCTCACCGCGGAGGTTAAATCGCATAAACAGTAATATATGACAGTACATCAAATATTAATCAGGCTCCACAACCTAACATTTTGACCCGTTCCCTCATCTATGTAGTGGCGCGTGTTGTTCACTCCTATGATATAAAATTCAATCCGACCCGATTCGACTTTCCTTTTCTTCTCCTTTTGGCATGTACCTTCAAGAAATTTTCATTAATATTCATTTTTACCTGTCAAATGATATATATATAGTAGAGTTTTGTAGGACTTAAATTGTTTTTATTCAATAATTGAGAATGCATAAAAAAAATATTGTGGGGTATAAAGAAATCTGAATCTCCGCCTTCAAAATCATGAGATTCGGTATAAAGTACTTTTTTATTTTCTGGTTCATTGAATTTCCTAATTTCTGGGCTTTGATTGTTAAATTTTTAGAGTATTATACTCCTTTATTTGGTAGCAAAGTAGTAATATGATAATTTCCATCATTTGGTAGTTTCATATGTAATGTAATGTTACCAAGGAAATTCTGAATTTGGATCAATAGTTTTTTGTATTAGGAATGAATGAACATTGATTTAATATGTTCGTATTGAACTTGATCGAGGTGAAAGCTATGCAGGTAGAATTAGATTATTTTGGTTTAAATTTGAGGAAGATGACATAAATTGATTAAACAATTAATAATAAAGAAAAAATAATGATACATGGCGCTTTTAAATTTCCATGGCAGTGAATATACTGCCTGACGCGTCTGATGTGCAACAATTCAGACTAGGGAATAGATTAAAATGGCTCATTTACAAAGATATTACATATTTTTGTGAGGTGATAGGACACTTTGAAAGTTAAGGTGTCTTTATGCAAATACGGGACAACATTAATAGGATTTTTATGTCTTTTCGCTATTTTAAACTTAAACGATAGATGAAAGAATGAAAAAATGACAAAAAGAAAAAAAAAAAAGATAAACTTAATTCTTAGTCCATGACCAGGATGAAGCTTGGGTGAAACTAAGTGGAGGTCCGACCGACTAATGTTGAAGAATCAGCGGGTGAGTTGTGGTTAGGGGTGAAATGCCACTCGCACCCAGAGCTAGCTGGTTCTTCCCGAAATGCGTTGAGGCGCAGCAGTTGACTGGACATCTAGGGGTAAAGCACGATTTTGGTGCGGGCCGCGAGAGCGGTACCAAATCGAGGCAAACTCTGAATACTAGATATGACCTCAAAATAACAGGGGGCCAAGATCGGCTAGTGAAACGATGGGGGATAAGCCTCATCGTCGAGAGGGAAAGAGCCCGGATCACCAGCTAAGGCCCCGAAAGATAAATAAAAGAGTGAAAAAAATGACAAAAAGAAGAAAAAGAAAGACGAACTTAATTCTTAGTCAAAAATGTCACATCACCACTTCTGGTTTCTGATTAAAAAAAAATATATATACATTGGATTTTGAAAAATATATTTCTACAATCGAGAACTAAAGAATTTTGTATTACTTGAGAACTCTGAAAACTAAAATAACAAAAAATTTAAGAAAATATCTCATCTTTGGTTATTTATGTTAATGCGATATATTTTTCCAACTTAAAAATTGAAGAAAGAAAAAAAAATTGGATGAGAATGAAAATTTACAAAGTACTCCTTCCGTTTCAAGAATGACCTAATTTAATTTGGGATGAAATTTAAGAAAAAAAATATTTTAATCTTGTAGTTCGAATTAAATTAAAGTTATGTCAAATGTACCAACATGTCATTTAATCTAGTTGTCTTAAACATATCACATAAAAAATTAAAATTAAAGTGTTGCAAAAAAAGATCTTACATTTTAAAACAAATTAAAAAGAAATTATGATATTTTTTTAAATAAAGGTAATTTATATCTTAAATCATCATCATATATATATGAATACGAGGGAGAAATATCAAACCATAAGAAAAATGAGTGTAATATATAAAATTTAAAGTATCTTCTTTAAGGTCTTATTACTCACACTGAATGCACCTTATTCAAATGTTGAGACATTTATCCTTTGTATCAACTATCAAACATGCAGGGGCAATACCAATGCTCGTTCATTCTGTGATGGTCCATTATTACTCGTTAATTTGTAATATTTATATTTTATATAAATTATATTTAATTTTTATTAGATATTTTAATATCATTATTTATTTTATATTTTTTGTTATTTGTTTAAAAAATATATTAAATAATTATATTTTTATAAAATTAAATAAATACTTAAAACACAAGTTAATTATAAATGTATGTATGAATAATTTACCTAAAAAATCTGAAAACCCAAAATTTAAAAACTTAAGTTTTATTAATTTGGCATAATTTATAAACTTAAAAGTCCAACACAAAAAATATGGTTTAATATTTACAAAATTCAAAATCAATGTGACTTTATATGCATAACAATGATAGTAATTCAAATTCTTGAAGTCGAAGGTAATTTTTTGCCGCTTCTTTTAAGCAGTGAAATCCATATGTCATATCCAATTAATTATTAGTCAAACCGTATTATATGAAATGTACAATATATATGAAACACTCCACAATTCAGAAAGAAATTTTTTTTGTAATTATTAGTTGTAAAGGTGTGACATATGATTGATATGACTACTCCATATATATATAAAATTGTTTATTTTATTTCAATTTATTTGGTTTTTAGTTAAAAAGAAATTTTTTTTTAACCACTTTTAAATTTTAATTTTCTACGATATATTTAAAATGATAAAGTTAAAAATTATTTTTTACATTTTACAGATTTCTAGTTATTTAAAGACCACAAGATTCTTTCGATATGAAACTAAATTAAGATAACTAAATTGAAACAGATAAATTTTAATAAATAATATTTATTTCCTAATTAAGATGACATTTGATAGGGTGAAAAAATAAGATTTATAATAGTAGTATTGAAATGCTAATATGAAACAAACTAATGTAGGTAGAGTTGTTTGTAATTGTGGTGGTTATGCAGAAATTGACAATTATTTTTATCCCTTAATCACATTAACAGAAAAATTATATTATACCCTTATATGTAACAAAATATATTAATGTTGATTATGAAGTCATGAAGAGTCCCCGAAATATTTTGCAACTAGCATTTCACATAAATTTCCGAAAAGAGTATATTGCATTTAATTCACATAGATGTGATTTCGACAATTTATACATGCTTACATTAAAATTAATCTTAAAGTTGGAGTAGCTCACGCTAAAATAACTTTAGTGATGTGCCTCCAAAGCAAAATCAATTCATACAAAAAAAGATAAGTTCAGTGCTACAAGGTTAGAGTATCGTAATAGGAATAGTTAGCAAGAAGAGACATTATCTCTTCATCATCTTCTTCAACATTATGAGGAGGAGTACTAGTAGTGCAATAAGTATCAAAGAAAGGGTGTAATTGGTGAGGCATAGACGACATTAGTCTTCTCTTCTTGTGATTTTTCATATTACATATTTGTCTCAATTTCTTTGTTTTCTCCTCAATTTCCATGTCGGGTATTTCTTCTATCTTCTTCTTCTCTTTCTCTAATACATTAATCATATCCTTCAACTTTTCTTTCATTTCATTTCCGACTCCGTTCTCCAATTCCTTCAAATATATATTATTAATCAGTATCATAACTACTTGTATATATAAGAAAAGAAGAATTAATTAATTGAAACAAGTTTATTAAGTTGTGTAGATATATATATACCTTAACATTGTTGATAATTGTTTGAAGACTCATCAATTTCCTACAAGGCCATCTTCTAATTCCCAAATTCCTACATCTTTTCTTCAAATGTGTCAATCCAATATGAAGTTCCTTTGATGCTTGAATAATTGGTATATAGAAATATTTTGAAATTGCATCTCGTGACAACATACTTGAACTATTATTATTAATCTCCTCCCTAATTTCCAAACATTTATCCTTTTCTTTTTCCATTAAAATAATTTCTTGATGATCATTACCCATTATGATCTCTTCTTCATAAATCTTATTATCATATAAGGATAATTTTTTCTTTCCCTCATTTTCAATCAATACAAATTCACTACTTATTTCATTCTCAATATTCCCATTTTCTTCATTCCATAATTCTCCTGCACCCACAACAAATATATATACTAGTCATGAATGATTTTATTTTGTATAAAAATATATACTATAATATAAATAAATAAATATATATATATATATATATATATATATATATATATAATTTAATCTCACCTGAAATAACGCTATAAAAAGATGAATCAACAGAAGTATTGTATTCCTTTTCCATCAGAGGATCAATAGCATGATGTCCTGAAAATTCACTATTTCTAAACCTAACATATTAATATATACGAATACACATCATAATAAAACATATATACTAAATAGAATCAAAAAAAATAATTTCTTGAAATACATTTTAAAGAATCACCTGAAACCAGTAAGAGAGTTAAGACACTCATTTGGGAAGGGAAGAGAAGCTTTGATTTGTCTTGAACACTGATCACTTTCCATATTTGTGATGAAGATCACAAAATGACTTTAGGTTTATTTATTTTTAGATTAGAATAGTGAGAGAGAAGATATAAGGTAGGGAGTAATAATTAATGCATTGAAAATCGTTTTGCATTAATTAATGGAGTGCACATGGATTAATATTGATATGATTGGTGATTGAACTCTTCTTTGTCAAATACACAAATAAAATTTATAATTATGACCTATTTTTTTTTGAAATTTGATCCTCCATTTTTATTTAAGGATAAAATTATTGTTTTATATGATTTTTTAATTCTATATAAAATATAATCACCTTGAGAATATTATGCATAGAAAGACTTGTGCATGATGCAACACAGTTTAAATGTTTAATAATCCTGTCCATATTAGAAAATTAAGGAAAAATATTTTTGTTACATAAGTTTTAGTTTCATAGGAACTTTCCATTCCATAGGGACTGGGAAGTCTAATTCTCTGTTAGTTTAGAAAAATTAACATCACATATACATTTAAGAGGATAAATATCAAATTGTAATCATACTTTTTAAAAATAAATTACTTATAACATATTATTATCATCTTATAGCACATCAATTAATAATATATTAATTAAAAAAATATTTAAAAATAAATTATTTATTGCATATTATTATCAAGTTATAGCATATTAACTAATAATATATTAATAAAAGAATTTATTTATTATTTAACTAATAATCATTATGTTTAAATAATCAGTTTCATTTATTAACTTACCTTTTATCAACAAAACTTTTTAAATTATTACTGATTAATCAATTACCTTTTAAAGTTTTTAATATAAATAATAAATTATTAAATATTAATCAATTACCTTTTAATGTTTTTAATATAAATAATAAATTGTTCTTTATTAAATATTAATTAAACTCATATTATATAGTTACCTTTTAAAAAACAAAATGTAAAAATTAGGGATTTCATTTTAATTAGTTTCATATTATATGGTTACCCAATAACTATCCACACCCATATCAAACAATACTCTTTTATCTTCCCCAATACACTCAATGTCTCCCCTATTTACATGCTTCTCTTTCTACTATATTAATTTTGCACGCCTTTTTTCACGTTTCTCTCTTTATTAATCAATTAAAGGCAGCACATGTTTCTCTCTCTATTCATTAATTAAAGATAAAAACTCTTTCAAGCTTTAAACTTATTTCCCAAAATCAGAGTAAGCTTAAAATCCTTATTCAACTACATCTCTATCAATCTTCCACAAAATTAGGTTTTTTATTTTTCGATTATCAAATTCGCAATATTGCATGATTTTCGGAAAAAATTGTGTTGTATCATCAAACAGGTTTATTTCTTAAAGTTTTTAATTTTTCTTTGATTCTTTTGTCAAATCATTTAATTTTTATATGTAGTTGCTTGATTTTAGGAGAAATTTACGTTATATAGATAATGCAAGTTTCTTCAAGTTTTATATTTGTTTACGTCAAATTCTTTAATATTTATTTGTCTATAAATTTGTAGGATTTGGGTTGTTGAATACAATATATAAACAAAATACCCTAAGGAGATTCACAAAAGGTACAAACAATACAGGTAACTTCATGGTTGAAATACCATCTTTTGATCTATGTATAACTCAAATTCAATCGCAAATTTCAGGCTATACAGTTGCGATGGAATTAGAGAAGAAGTCGAATGATGAACTAGTAAGGTCTCGTCCTTCCATAGTGTCAACGGTGAAAACAATCGAAAAAAATGTTACAAGAGGAGGAAAGTAAAAATTTTGTCCCGGACATAATTGGAGAATCGGTTGTTAATGAAGAATAAGATGAAGCGAGTGAAGAATCACATAGTTCATCAGTTTCTTCTTCTTCTTCTTCTCTTCTTGGTGTGTGAAACCAAGAGATGATTTTGACTTGTTACAAAAATCCAGCAGTAAAGATCTTGTAACACTTATGTCTGCATGTTGTATAAAATATATTTAACTATATATATCATAATATATTAACTGTTGTATTTAATGGTAGCATGCTTAAATGAATATTTGCACTTTATTAAATGTGTATGATTTTTGTATAAATTTCGATTGCAATATGCAAAAATATATGAACATTGTATGAAAAATGTATAAATATTGTATAAATTATTAATGTCATATTGAACTTTGATATATGTAACAGAAACAAATGGTATATATATGAACATTGTATGAATACTATATGAATATTTTATGAATGACAGTAAAGTTCAATGTATATATATAATGTATAAACATTGTATGAATTATGAATCTCATATTGAACTTGGATATATGTAACAGAAACAAATGGTACATATATGAACATTGTACGAATATTGTATGAACATTGTATGAATACTATATGAACATTTTATGAATGACAATATAGTTCAATGTATATTTATAATGTATGAACATTGTATGAATTATGAATGTCATATTGAACTTTGACATATGTAACAGAAACAAGTTATATATATGACAATATTTTACGAAACCAAACTTTATAATGTCAATGATAACAACTGCACTCAATAAAACAAAACGTGTTTCTAACATTCAAAACAACACAATAACAAATGTAATATTACGAAATTATTGTTATTGTACATGATAATTTGAACATGTCTTTCTATTGTGTCCAACTTGACGGCATCTACTGCAAGTCATTTTTGTCCTTTTGAATTTCACCTCAGCAAACCCCTTCCATCTTTCAAGTTTTGGTATACCCGCTGTACAAAATTAATACAAAACATATATTCTAATTTCTTTAGAAACATATACTATAATTTTGAAAAAAAAAATTAATGGACTTTCATACACAAATGATACACGTTTCGTATAATCTTCATACACTATTAAAAATAATTCAGACTTCAGCGTTACACAAATTTATAATCAGTCCATATAATTCAAACACACTTCATACACAGTTAATATATCATTCACTGTCCTATACAATACTCCAATTAAAAAAACACAATACATTTTCAATACAAAATTCATATAAAAACATATATTATAATTTAAATAAAAACATATATTGTATGCCAAAATTTATCAGGTTACTAAAAAAAAGAAGTGAAATATGCATCTATGAAGAAATTCTTGAATTTTTAGAAAAAATGACTTATACGTTGAAAGCAATCTGGAAATAATCGTGAAATTTTGAAAAGAAGACTACTTGTAACATTGATCCAAATATGTTTGAAAATGACAATCTGAAAGTATTCTGAAAATTTGAAAATACTTGTTATTATCTGGTTGAGTTTTTTAAGGAATTAATTCAAAAAAATAATATTATTTTAACAAACTAGAGATATTTAAGGCAATGATGATAATTTGAAAATATTTAATATCCCTAAAAATGAGCTAACCATATATTTAGCTTTAATTAAACTCCCTAAAAAGTGCAACTATTTATATTAAAAAACGTGTTACCTGCATTAAATGTTTCAATTAATAAAGAAACAAAAGTAATGCTAATAATTTATCTACCTTTAATTTAACTCAATAAAAAATTAAACTCTTAAAATTCTCAACATTGAATAAATGCATTAATCATGACTGACAAAAGCCACTTAATTTATGTTATCATAAATTCTTAATCATTAAAATTAATTACTCATTATCACTTTATCTACTTAATTTTTAATAACAACTCTTTTTAATAAAGTATAGTTAACAATATAATTACTAATAAAATGCTATAGAGTGAGATATTAAATGCTACAAAATGAAATTGAAACTTTAATGCCATAACTTGATAATAATACTACATATAATGCTATATACAAAATTTACTCGTTAGTTTACTCCAACTTTGAGGCCAAAGGGAGAGTTGTATTACTTGTTGATATTTTTCAATCAGTTTTATAGAGTAGTTGTTTATTTTTTTCTTAACGTCTTTAATGAATTAAAAATAAGAAATATAATTTAATTTTTTATTTCTTAGCAACTTCATAAATTTGAACTGTTGCAAATGGACTTTTAAAAAAAAAAGTAACTGTAGGTAAGAGTAAAATAGTACAATTTTTCAAAAGATTACGAAATTAGTTACAATTTTATTTTTAACTTAAAAGATTATGCAGTTTTTCAAGTATAACAAATATATTTTTTAATTTCAAAAAATATGTATTTCAACTTAATAGTATTAAAAATTTTCTAAAATTAAATAAAAATATATTAAAATTTTTTTTACCTTTCTTAATTTATTAAAATAGACAAATAAATAGAAATAAATATAAAAAAAAATATACAACTAACTAACTAGGAACAGAGATAAAGAAAAAATAGTTTGATATTTGTATTTATAGTAAGTATAACAGAGACAAAATTGATACTAGATCGAGGGAGTACACTTTTTTTGGCGGTAGACGGACTGCAAATTATTATATCCTTACTTTTTTTTTTTTGGATTTGACATATCTATTATATAATTAATATTTTTTTAGTTTATTATTTTAGATTTATTAATTGATAAGATTTCAAGCATATTTATTCTTTATATTTTTTAAAGATATTAATTTAATTTGTTTAATTTTTAAAATTAAATTAGATTATATTAATTCGATATCTTAAATAAAAAGTTTAGATATTCAAAAGTGATACGAAAAGTACTATAAATTCTATTTTTTTCGTATCAATATTATAAAAAAATATCGTGAAATATTAATCAAAATTATTATCGATTAATTATAAAAAAGAAAATTAAAGCAATTATATATAGACAAGAATAGTACTTTTTTATTCTTTTATGGACACTAAGCACCGAGTAATAACTAACCTTTTTATTTTTAAAAGGGAAAAAGGATTAAAATATGACACTCAACATCGAAATGTACCTTTTCAAATAATATAGAGTATATTTGATCCTTTTTCCTTTTCAAAAGTAATTTCTCATCAGCAAAAGAAAGTCTATCATAGTCTTCATCCTCATTTTTTTTACTCGAACTTCTGCACTTCTTTCTCCATTTCAGTTCTCAAAATTATGTATGTTTGTTCATTACTTTTTATCATTCTTTATATTAAAAAAAAATTGAATCTACGAATTAAATTTGTAAGAAGAATAAAATTTTAGTATTGGAGTTTTAAAGTTGGCCGACATTCGTCAATTTTCTATTTTCAGTCGTTCTAAATATATTAAAATGTAAATTCATTAAATTTTTTAAATGATATTAGAGAATTCTTTATTATTAACTTATTTCTCTTCGTCATCGTTCACTGGCATCAATTTATTTTCCACAACCATCTCAACAATCGACTGATCCGCTAAGTTACACGTACGTCACAATTTATTTTACTATGTATATTTATCTTAATCCCATAGTTAATAGTTTATAAACAAGAAGAAGCTAAGAAAAATGAATCTTGTTGGAGGAGTCTAACGGTCATAAGAATTTGTATGGTAAAACCATTAGAATTTATTTTTATATTAATAAAATCACTTATTTTAATTTTTTTTATTAATAAAATCATCTACTAAATTTAT
>NC_028638.1:2074425-2075970 GCF_001406875.1 Solanum pennellii | reverse complement strand
TATATATATATATATATATATATATCATTTTTGATTATATTTTCTGCATCTTCAGTTAATCCTGAAAATCAGTCATTTACTTTTTCAATAAAAGTGTTTATCATAATGATATATTTTTCTTCCTCTGTATAATTTCCTTTTCCTAATAGGAAATATAATAGCATATTTTGAGACCAAAGGTCTAAGCTATCTTCTGGATCTCTTTTGCATTCAAGATCAAGAAATTGTACTCCGATATCTCCTGTTGGGAGTCTATTCGGCATAAATCTTGACTTATCACTATTATGATATTTTTTTGTAAAATCATTATTCCTTTTTGCTTTATTTGCAAAATTTTTATCATCATTTTCTGACTCTTGCCATTCTTCTTTCATTGATGTTGATGCTTCAAATTTACCTTGGGGTCCTCTTGTTTCCCCTTTATTCATGAATACATTTAATTCTTCTGAAAGACTTAGATTTTCCATTGAATAAACTAGCTATTTAAACATGGTAGCGGAAAAATTGAATGCTGTTTTTAAGAAGTAAAAATTATATAGTTTCTTAAAATTGATAAAGCATTTCTATACTCAAAATATTCTTGTATTCTATACATTTTCATTTCATGTATAGAAAATATTAACGCATCATATTGATGACTAGTATGCTTATATACTTGTTCCATTTCGAAAATTGCTCTATCCATATGAAATAAAGCCCTTTTATGCTTCCAAACTCTTTTTCTTATGCTATGCAAAGATTTTTGTAGATACTTTATTTTTATGCTAAGATATGCATGTATTATGTAAACAACATGATATGTTAATATCAGATATTAACATGAGATATTCAAATACTTATTGATTCCCTGTAGGTACTAAGTAATTTTTCTTAATGTCTAAGTTAAGTAAACAGTTGGTTTTTATATCCTTCTTCTTAAAACTCCATTAATAGTCGTAAGTGAAGGTTGCGATCTTCAGCCTCAGGGAGGAACAGTAACAGCGGATCTAAGATTTGGAGGTCGAGGGTGCCACGACATTCAAGTAAGATAAAGGATCGGTTGCTTTAATTTTGGGTAACAATTCAAGTTTTTGATTTATTTTTTTGATAAATAAATCGATCAAATATGCATGTTAGTAATATTTTTTTTTTGTCACGACCCAAAACGGGCCGCGACTGGCACCCACACTTATCCTACTATGTGAGCGAACCAACCAATCTAATCCCCAACATTTCAACCATAAATAACAAAATATAATGCGGAAGACTTAAAACTCATTAATGAAAATCGATTAAATAACTTATAAAAACTCAATATTATTTATTCCCAAAACCTGGAAGTCATCATCACAAGAACATCTATCCTCAAATTACTAGTCTAAGAGTATCTAAGAAGCTAAAATAAGTAAAAAGCTAGTCCATGCCGGAATCTCAAGGCACCAAGACATGAAGAGGAAGATCCAGTCCAAGCTAGAAGCAATAGCTCACCCTGAAATCTGGCTTGATGAAGACTGGCTAGAGTTGCGGTTGAGTTGAAGACGATGGCACGTTTGCTGCACTCCACAA
>NC_028638.1:2064787-2066435 GCF_001406875.1 Solanum pennellii | reverse complement strand
TTGTCTCCTTTAACCCCCAAGTAATTGAATTATTAATATTAATCCATTAACTTTATAATTATAAGCATGAAAAGTCCAAAACGCCCCTTTAAAAACTTAACAGAATTTCCGACCCGAGTGAGCTTACGGAGCCTGTGACGGTCCGTCACGACTGTGACGGTCCGTCCTGCAGGTCCGTCACAAAGCTCAGAGACTTGATTTTAGTAAAAGTTCTGTGACGGCCCGTCATGCCTGCGACGGTCCGTCCTGCCATTTCATCGCGAAGTTCAGAGAGTCGATTTCAGTACCCAATTTTCAGAATTCCAAGTGTTTTGGAACGAGACCCCCTCGACGGTCCGTCGTGCCCATGACGGTCCGTCGTGGGATCCGTCGTCTCAGCCAGTTTTTCCAGAAATAAAATCTGCTGCTCAAAACGACTAAACAGGTCGTTACATTTTAGATACTTTGTGATTAGAGATAACTAAAAAATTTAATTTTTATTTCCTTTTAGAAATTAGATGTCTTATTTGCTGAAACTTTGAGGAAAAAAAATTCAAATTAAAATTTGAGTTTTTATAAACCATCTAATAATATCAACATTATATATTCACCTTTCATTGACTTTATGTGTTGTTGGAGATACATACTAGGAAAAGAATAAAAATTGTATTTTAAGCGTAGTCATCTTGCTTAGGAAGAACGTCGGTGAAGATCGAAAGAACCTTTAAATTAAAAAAAATCTTACTATAATATTCATCATTTTTAAAACTAATGTTTTTTAAAACTACCATTTAAATATATTCTTAATAATATTTATTTGACGCTCATAATTCAATACTCGCTAGTTAATTAAAAAAAATGAACATGTTACACACATATCAAGAACTTAATAATTAGCACAAGAGGAAGTGAAAAAAAAAAACTAAAAATCAATGATCAATAATATATATAAATCTGAATTCAAAACCGCTGATGTGACACCTCTATATGGCCTCCATTTGTTTCTTCTTTTTTTTTTTGTCTTTTTTTTTATTCTTTTTATAAAATATTTTTTTATTAAGTATAAAATTCAATCATATTTAATATTGTAATCATATTAAATGAGTTACAAAAAAACCCCATCTATTGACATTCTCTACTTAAATAGCATGTCTTTTCGATTCTCTTTTAACCATTTTATGACTTATTTTATCTGTAAATACCAATCATCTATGGAGATGTTGCATGTTCATTTTCATTTTTTCATTCTTTCTTTTTAGTAGTATAATCTTTTAATTTTATTTTCTTCATCTTTTTCTTCATCAACTCATGTAGTTAAGTAATCAAAAAAGAAGACATAGAAAAGATGATGTCACGATATGAATTTCACTTTGTTGAAGATCATTGGTATATTCTTGAAAGATTCATCACATTATTTGGTACAAGTTCAACAAAATGAAGAAAGAAACTTAATTATCTTGGAGATTCATGCATAGAGAGTTGTAGTGGTATAAAAGTTTGATTGATTTTCAAACATTTTGAAGATTCATTTTTGTACTATTTTGATTTCAACTAATATTATTTGTTCTCTTTTATTTTATTTCTTCATTTTGAACAAAAAAATGATAATTCCATTCATTGTTGTTGTTGTTGAAGATGAAAAGATGCACAATATATATATATATATATA
>NC_028638.1:1895394-2054787 GCF_001406875.1 Solanum pennellii | reverse complement strand
AGAAGGTAGCCCTGAAAACAAACCTCTTGCAGTGAGCATTTGCATCAGGCTACTAGTTACCACGAAGGTATGGCCTGGTGGCAGAGGAGGTAAGACAAGTGTCCCACCAGAGTCTGCTATGTTGTCATAGCCTCTGTAGTATGCTTGGGGCCGTGGAACGGGATTTTGTCCCCTCTGTTGGTGTTCACCTGGAGCATCGGGTAAAAACTGACCATGAACATCAACCGGAGCTTGGATGTTTTGGTTTGGATCATCATCATTGATTCTCAAGTTTCTATTCATGTTGCATAGTGTACGCTCTAATTCGTGATCGTAGGGAAACAAGGGTTCACTTCCTCTCCGTGTATTTGGCATACAAGGAGGGTGGTTCTGCACGAATCAAAAACAATAAAACAAAGTAAAATCAAGAAAATATCAACTAAACTATAGTAATACGTATAAGTTAATCTAAAAGCTACTTTCTCCGGCAGCGGCGCCTAAATTTGGTACGCTCAAATTTACTTCTCAAATAAGAAGTAAAGCGGTCGTGTCAAGTAAATAACCCAACTAGTGAGGTTGGGATCGTTCCCACGAGGAAAATAGTTTAGACTTAACTTCAATCTATTACTACTATTGTTCAGTCAATTACTTCCTTGGAAAGCAAAAACAATAAAAGGGGGGTTTCTATTTCTATGAATGAAAATAACTAGCAAAATAAAAGGAGACAACTAACAGCTTCGAATGTTGGAGTTTAATCAATTAATCAAAGTAACTAGGGTTTACGTGTTCCCCACAGGTTCATAACTTGATAAGTCTAACTATAACAATTCTCTCCTAGTATCTTGCATGCCAAGTGATAAGTTATGTATTTCTAAATCCTTGGCCCGCCATCTAAAAAATGTCACTCCGCACCTTGGTCCGGCTACGTGTGTTGCTATCCTAACCCTTATCTTTACCTCATATTAAGCATCGTATTCGATATTTGACTAAGTTCTTACCTCGTACCAATCAATACTAGCCTATTAGATAGTGTACACTAAATATATGTTGATAATTCTTTTCCTATTATCTACCTCCTTGGTCCGGCAAGTAGCATTAAGGCGAGTTCTAACGTTGTTCATCCGTTAAAAAGACTTCTATGCGAAAGAATTATCAATACATGCAAGACAGTATTCTAGAATTGTTATTTTAGTTAGGTTTTACCTAATTATTTGCCTATGGTTCCCACAACCGTAGTTATGGAGTTTAGTTACCCATATTCATAATCACAATATTCAAATATATGATATAAGAATTCATGTACTTATTTCAATGAGAAAGAGTAAAATATGAAAGTTCGCTTGATTAATCAACAAAAATCACCAACAATTACTTACAAGAATTTCAAAGTAATCAAGAATCTCACAAAAAGTCTAATGATAATCAAAGGCCTAACAAAATAATCCAGCGTCTAACAATGGTCCAGAATCTAACAATGGACCAGAGTCTAACCTAAAAAAACTAAACAAGGACTCTATTTGCTGGAAATCTATCGAAACGCGGCTGGGTCGACGGACATCGCGACGGATCGTCGTGGTCACGACGGACCGTCATGGAGTCCGTCGTCCCATACTTGTGCAATTTCTTCTGCTTCTCTCTTCATTACCCTCGACGGCAAGTATGACGGATCGTCACAGGCACAATGGTCCGTCGAGGGTCTCCGTTCCAAAACACTTGAACTCTTGGAATATTGGTACTGGGGCTACTTCTCTGATCTTCATGACGAACCTGCACGACTGACCATCATGGATAGGACGGTCCGTCACGCTTTCCGTAACCCCACACTTGGTCAGACTTCCCCATCTTCCTTCAGCAGCTGCACTACGCTGCCAACTACGGACCATCACAGGCATGACGGACCGTCACAAGATCCGTAGGTGGTCTCTTCTGCATTTCTTCGCTCAAAAACATCCGCTTTCATCTTTTGACAGATTTCCTGCAAATAATGAGAAACTTATATAAAAATTAGCACAAAAAGGCTTTTGGACACACTAAACATAAGGAAAAAGTATTAATAATACCGTGAAACCACGGTATATCACAAATATACAGAAAAATTAAAACTATTTATTACATCTACTGGTAGGTTTACATAGACCTTTACATGTACATAATAGATGTGTATCGAGTATACATATACCCTTCGTATAGGAAGGTTACATAGCCTTCTACTTTTAGTGCACATACATAACATTAAATAGAATAGTCTCAAAGATTGTCTCATCTCATACCATCTAAAAAATCATAGGAATTTGTGCATATCCCTACATCAATGTAAAGAAGCGACATATAGGCTTATACAAATCATACTCAAATGAAAGTAGAATGAAGATAAGAGTCATAGAAACAAAGAAATTCCATAAGCTAGATATTGGCATCGCCCTCGGAAAGTGAGGGCCTACCCCTTGGATGGTAAAGAGTATTCAAGTCTTCTTCAAGTCATCTCAAATGAGCCTTCAACGACCGAAACATAAAAATTTTTGGGAAAAAGGGAGAAAATGGGGTTAGTACGCAACTTATACTATGTATGAGACCATATGCTCATATAAGATGAAAACATGCTAAAAATGGAAATGTAGTCAAAAATGTCATTTTACCCTTTTAAAAGTCTCATGCATAATCAAGCAAATCATACCAATTAACCGAACATGCTTACTAACTCAAACAATTAATATGTACACCAACATACTTGAACACATAATGTACAACAACCCTATCATCAAGAAATAACATCACAAGCATGAATAAGAGTTAACCATATCACATACATACATAATATTAACTTACTAAAGCTTCTATTGCCTTAGATAAGTTAAACCCCTCAAGTCACCTTAGTTAGTTTATACTTCATTACTTCATTTTAGGTTAGGGAACACTTGCCTTAACCGACATAGACCACAAAATACAAGAGTGGAGTCCGGTGTTGTAAACCCTTACACCGATGGAAGGTGGCCTACTGGCCACGGTAGAACCAAACATAAACGTAACTTTCTAGGTGGATCCACTAGCTAGCATCCATATGGTAGCAACATAGTTTAAG
The DNA here is from genome assembly GCF_001406875.1 of Solanum pennellii. Classification (NCBI taxonomy): domain Eukaryota; kingdom Viridiplantae; phylum Streptophyta; class Magnoliopsida; order Solanales; family Solanaceae; genus Solanum; species Solanum pennellii. The sequence goes on along the minus strand of NC_028638.1, from coordinate 2,051,729 downwards.
GAAATTGAGTCCGTCTAGAAAACATTACTCTACACCCTATTTGGGTTATGAGGCAATCCACCTTGTGAGGAATGTAGTGAATGTTACTTCCCCTACTTTGGAAAGTGTCACCCCCTCGCATACAAGATCACTCGGTGCTAAACTTTAAGTCTTTATTGACAATCATAACTTACTTTTGGTCATAGGGTCTAGCCCTTGTGTATTCATCATCATCATAGCTCAATAAAAACTTCATGAGTATAGTCCTTTCATCACAATCCATATAAGTTAGGTTAACACATTACATAACACTTTATAATAAGGCCATTGATAAGCATCGCCATCATTTTAACATGTACACCTTAATCAATCTCACAACCATAATCAAGACATTTCTATTTAACATCATACCACCCTATCAATCCTAAATAAGGCATTCTCCAACACAACATCATGAGTTAATCACAATTGACCACAAGTTGAAGTAAGGAATAGGAAATACAAGACTTACCAAGTCTCCTCCATAGTTCATCATAAGGGTCTTACCATCAACCCATAACTCAACCTAGTTGTGTCATCATATGAACATAATTCAATAACCAACATGATAATAATGTTAGGGAAGTCACAACATCATAATTCAATACTAGATCAAAGCTTAAGACAAAATAATTAGGTCAATCCCCTTAACCTAGATCACCTTTATAGAACTAGTATGAATGTCTACAAATAATCCTAAATTGTTTATTATTAGTGTAAAAACATCATCTAATAGTGAATTAACCAACAATAAAGACAATTGAATCAATTAGAACCTAATTCATATCAAGACGAACCGACGGTTAAGGGTTAAGGATCATGTTCTACAATTTAGACCTAAAAAATCTCAATTAATCATAATCAAGTTAAATACATGTTAATGTATCCATTATATACTAAATAAACCATAAAAAACTCAGTTCATAACATCAAACTCGTAATTGGATGACACCCTCATGAAAACTCAACTTTTAGAAATACCTTGAAGGGGCCTTTGAGGAAAGAAGTACCAAAGGTTAATACAATACCCTACCAAAAATTATGATGAATATTTTATAATTAAATAGTACCTTTCCATCCCCCAAAACCTCCCGCTAGCTTGTCTTCAATGACGTGTTGCAATAGAGAGAGAAAGAAGAGAGAAGGAAGAGATCTTATTTTGTGAATCGTGTTTAGACTAATGAGGGTTGGGGTATTTATATGGGGGGTTAATTAAATTAGTTAGACTCCATTATAACCCGAATTAACCACCTAATACCTTAACTAATTAAATGAACCAACATTAAAAAGTGAAGTAAACTTGACCCTCACAGATGAGACCCCGATCGACAGTCCGTCTGTGAGTCGACGGTCACTGTGCATGTGAGGGCCTCCAAGAAAATCTGTAAGTGTTAGTCAACGGTTGGTATCGACGCCCTGTCGATCAACACACGCCCTGTTGATTTCCCTTTTGTGGGTGCACACTGCCCAAGCTGTGTTGACACTGACGTGCAAGGGTCCTCCTCAAGGGCCCTTAGTTTGTCCTTAGTGAGTCGTACCCAGATTTTTCGACCATGAATTAATTTAAACACATATTAGATACCCTTTTACAAATTTTCATGGATTTCCAACGCCTAAAAGCTAGACAAATAGGTTAAGGCACGCTAGCACGTCCTTGAACAAAATTTCTAAATGTCATGGACGTTCTAAGATGTTCTGGTTTTTAAACTTTCCAAATAACTTATATTAATTACTAAAGTCCTAAAATCAGTGTCTAGACCTCAAGACACCTATGTTAGGCTTTAAGACAAGTCTTGGATTTTTGAAATGTTACAGTATGGATCTATATGAAGTGATGTTGTCCTTATGTGCATAAAGTTTGTCTTAATAATTATATTATGAAGGTCTTGCTTGGAAAGAATGAAGTTCTCTATGCTTGACATATAATGTATGAAGTGAATGTTACGATGCTGGTGGTCTTATGATAGGTTTACTAAGTATGTTTGAGATTACGGGGCTTCACATATACATTGCACTAGTAGACATAGATTGGGATTGTGAGTGAAGTCTTATGTTAAGTGTAATGTGAAGTATGTGCCTTTTTTTATGAAAATATATTATATGAATTTATATGTTGAGTTGAAAGATTGTATGCATGAGTCCCTTATGGTCCTCAGGTAATGTTTGAGTATGGACAGTGTTATGGGACATTATTCAAGCATTGCGCAAACTATTCACTAAAGGGATTACTTGGCAAGTTTAGGAAAGTCAAGGAATTAGAATAAAAGAGGAAAAATTGTTAGTGTAAAGTGGTTATAAAATGCCCTAAATGCAATGTACGATTTTATATGATCTATGACTATTGAATATGCCTATATAAAGTATGTGAATTATATAAATGCTATTGTGTAAAAGTTTTATGAATATTTCTCAAAAATGCATGATGCATGATTTCAAGTAAAATATCCCATTTAAATGCAATTTTTTGTATGGTTTCCATACTTAGTGCATTGTTGTACTAACTCCATTCTTCTCTACTTTATTTACATAAAGTGTAGGTTATGGATGCTTAAAGGTTTTCTTTAATTGTGAGGATCTTGATATGTGTTTCCAAGCTCAAGGATAGGAATCCTTAAGTTCAAGGATTGCCTATCTCAAGTTTTTATAAAGTAATGTAATAAGTTTACTTATTTTTTATGTTGTAAGGGTCCTGTCCTTGTTATAATCTAATGATGTTGAGTCTAGGATGGAAAAAAATAGACTAGAGTCTTTATTTATGTATTATGATATTTTATTTAATTTAAGTGATGTTATACCATCTGATGTGCTAAGAATATTTTAAATTTTCTGAAGAATTTTTACCATTGAGAAAACGATGAATAATAACTATGGGCTTCTATAAGACCTCCGAGAGGTAAAGTATGCCATGTTACTTCTACGGGGTGCTCCCCGGTCGTGACAAATTATATAATGATTCTTCCATGCGATGTTATATGTTGAAGTTGTTTATGGATGTGTGAAGGTTGCCATGTTGTAATCTTAACTGGCTATGTGTGACTAAGGTAGTCTTTGATGACTTCTCACATGTATTATAAGAAAGTAGTGTCTTGACTAGGTTGACCTAAGTCCCTCTTCTTGATGCATGACAGATATGTGCATACGTGACTCCTGGACTTAGTAATCTAAATGTGACATCCCGCCACATCATAGTTAAATTTTTCATCCGCATAGAGGTGGAAGGGTCTAGAGTTTTTGAGAGGTTTACGAAAAACTCTAGAACCTTCTAGATTAATATAGAAAGATAGAAAATTCCTTAGAATTCCCTAGAATAACTTAGACATTTCAAGAAAGTCTTTGGAAGATCCTAGAAAGTGTAGACTTTTCTTGAATAGGGACTTGTAAGTAATTTTTATTTACACTTTAGCCCCTACGAAGTAGTTTGAATAGGTGCTCTCTCATTTGTAAACCAAGCAAGCAAGTTGTAAGCAATCTTCCAAAGCAATACAAAAGACTTCTTCCATAGTTCTCTTTTGTTCTTTCTAAGTCTTTCTTTGCATTCTCTTAGCTTTCCGAGTCTTAAAGGCTTTCTTGAGCTTACAAGATCGTGAAAGATTTGTGATTAAGTTTTCAAGTCCCGCACAGAGTCATACAAAATACTCTAAGTCCGTGAAAAAGTTGTATTAGAACAAGGTTTGACAATAAGGGAATGGCTACCGAAGGAGATGTAAAAGGCGCTAGAACCACCAACCTCCGTATAGATGGTAGTAAGAAGAACCGAAAAAGGAAGAAACATCAAAAGGGTAATGACGAGGTGCTGGCCGAACTCACACATAGCGAGGCGCTAACATCTATCTGCCCTCGATTGCCGAAGCAAGTGAAGACGAATTGGGCGACGATGCCATAGACATCATCTCTGAAGAAAAATGGGTCGCAAGGGTGGAAGTGGAAAGGCAGGCCGTAGAGATATTAGGCCGGCACATGAATGTGGCAGACGGCAAGTTCAAGACCCTTGAGGACTTCACTCTTGAGGAGAACGAAAACATCCGTATGGAGTTGAAGGGTCGCCAGCGGGCCGAGTTCGAGATGAAGGAGGCCATCACTTCCTTGGAGTGCTGACTTATTGACGCGCCTAGCATGATCGAGACACTGAAGGCCGAGGTGAAAACACTCAAGGAAGGCGTGGAGGTTGGAGGATCTGCATCACCTGACTGTGATAGGGAGGTCAGGGTCGAGGCTCCCAAGTCACCTATATTCCAGGGTATCTATGATGCTCAATAGGTGGAAAACATTCTATGGCACTTGTACAATTACTTCAAGTGTAGTCAGGCGAGAAGCGATGAGAACAAGATCAACACTACCGTGTTGTACTTGTCTGAAATGGCTATGATATGGTAGAGGCGCAAAGAGTCCGAGATCTTGAAGGGGATGTGCACCATCAACACGTGGGAGAAATTCCACGAAGAATTCAAAAAATCCTTCTTCCCTAACAATGTTGTGTACGAGGTTAAGGCAAGTTCCGGGAATTAAAGCAAAAATAAAGCATTTGGGCGTATGTGAAGGAGTTCACCAGTCTAACGCTTGAAATTCCCAACCTCACAGACGAGGACATGTTTTTCCACTTCATGGTTAGAATGAAGAATTAGGCCAAGACGGAGTTGGAGCGGCGGCAGGTCAACACCATCGACGAAGCCATCACACAAGTCGAGTCCTTGACGAACTTCAAGCATGAATAGCATGAAAAGGCAAAGGGAAGAGATGCAAGAATTATCCATGACAAAGGTGCGGGAGACCTTGGTCAAAGCAAGGAGCAGCAGGCACACCAGAAACGGCACGACCCCCACAAACCAGACATCAAGCGGTTCGAGCGCCAGAACTACACAGAGAAGAGGGCGCAGACCAACAAAGGTGATGGTTGCTACATATGCGGAGGAACACACGGCTATGACAGGTGCCCCGCAATAAAGAACCGTGGTTCCATCCTACGCGAATGGAGAGAGAAGGACGCGCATGAGCAAGGACAAGATGCGGGCACAACGCAACTGGGCATGGTAGTATTATGTAGTGCGATTGCCAAGCAGACTGAGAAGCCAAGAGACTTCAGCACGCAGTATGTAGACATCTCGATTAATGGATGACCAGCTTGTGCCATGGTAGACTCTGGTGCCAAATCAAACATCATGACAATGACGGCAGCGAGAGGTTAGGACTGAACTATGTGCCAAGCAACACCCACCTCAAGACTATTAACGCCCCACGACTCCCTTGTGCGGGGTCGCCCAATGAGTAAGCATCACATTGGGAAAGTGGGAAGGAAAGACAAACTTTACCATCGCTCTTCTAGATATATTTGATATCATTCTCGGGCAAGAATTCTACGAATGCTGTCACAGGATGACCAAACCGTATCTCAAACGACTCATGGTGATGGAGCGGGAAGGGTCATGCATGGTACCTCTAGTCAAGGTGACAAAGAAAGAAGGACACACTGCTTATTGACCATGGAGATTGTGAAGGGCCTAAAGAAAGGAGAATCGATGTTCCTAGCTACCATTGGAAGTTCAGGAGAAGACAATGGTACTACAGAGTCCTTGCCACCAATTATACAGACTTTCCTTTAAGACAATAAGGACGTGCTGCTGGACAAGCTGCCAAAGACTCTCCCCCCGAGGCGCAAGGTAGATCACAAGATATATTTGGAGGTTAGATCCAAGCCACCCGCACATGCACCTTACCGTGTGGATCCACCCGAGTTTGAGGAGCTAAGGAAGCAGTTGAAGGAGATCCTCGAGGTCAGTCACATTCGTTCATCCAAGGCACCTTATGGCACGCCAATACTGTACCAAAAGAATAAACACGGGTCGTTGCGCTTATGCATCGACTATCGGGCACTCAATAAGGTCACAATAAAGAACAAATATCCTATCCCACCGATTGTAGACTTATTTGATCGACTTGGGAAGGACATGTACTTTACCAAGACGGATCTCTAGAAAAACTACTACCAAGTCCGCATCGCAGAGGGAGATATGCGAAAGACAGCGTGCGTTACTTGATACAAAGCATATGAATGGTTGGTGATGCCTTTCGGCTTAACCAATGCACCCACAACCTTTTTCATGCTGACGAACAAAATCCTTCATCCCTACTTGGACCAGTTCGTGGTTGTGTACTTGGATGACATAGTCATATATAGAAACACCTTAGAGGAACACGTGGAGCACCTGAGGAAAGTCTTCCAAGTCTTACGAGAGAACCAGATCTATGTCAAGCGGGAGAAGTGCGAGTTCTCCCAGCACGAGCTGCACTTCTTAGGCCATGTTATCAGCTAGGGCGAACTACAGATGGACGAGGCAAAAATCCGGGCGATCCAGGACTGGGAGGCGCCCACGAAGGTGACAGAGCTGCGATCATTTCTTGGGCTTGCGAACTATTATCACAGGTTCATCAGTGGCTACTCCACTAAATCCACTCCAGTGACCGAGTTGTTAAAGAAGAATAAGTTATGTGTTTGGAACAAGGAGTGCAAAAAACCGTTCGAAGGTCTCAAGGCCGCAGTAACAGAAGAGTCGGTCTTGACGTTGCCCGATTTCTCCAAGACCTTCGAAAATTATACGGATGCCTCTGACTTTTCCATTGGGGGAGTCTTAATGCAAGATAGACACCCAATAGCATTTGAAAGGAGCAAACTAAATGAGGACGAACGACGGTACACGGTGCAAGAGAAAGAGATCACCGCTAATGTGCATTGCCTATGCACGGGGAGACACTACTTACTAGGGTCCAAGTTAGTGGTCAAGACCAACAACGTTTCCACTAGATACTTCCAGTCCCAAAAGAAGATCACCCCAAAGAAAGCTAGATGGCAAGATTTTCTAGAAGAATTTGCCTACATCTTGGAGTAAAAGTCGGTAAGAGGCAACATCGTGGCCGATGCACTAAGTAGGAAGGCCGAGCTTGCTTCCATCACTACAACACACTGTGACAGTCAGGATGAAATCAGGGATGGTATGCAATACGATGCAGATGCAAAGAAGCTGATGGAGTTGGCCGCTAAAGGCAAAACCAAGCGCTTTTGAGTAGAACATGGCTTCTTGCTCACCACCGGTCGGAGGGTCTATGTTCCAAAGTTCGAGGCTATCAGGCGGCACATCACTAAGGAAATCCACGACACGTCATGGATGGGGCATCGAGGGAAACGACGTACAAGGTCAATGATCGAGGCTATTTATTTTTGGCCACGCATGCGAGATGACATCGAGTGCTATGTGCAGACTTGTCTTGTGTACCAACAAGGCAAGGTGGAGAAAAGGCAACCGAGAGGTTTACTACAGCCACTACCCGTAGCAGAACAATTATGGGAGAGCGTGACCATTGACTTCATCACTTCCTGGTCGATGTCTGGCGGCTTTGATAAGATCATGGTCATGGTAGATAGATTTTCAAAGTATGCTACCTTCATTCCTGCCACAGACGATTGCACCGCAAAGGAAGCTACGTGATTATTCTTCAATAATATGGTGAACATTGGGGGCTGCTGAGGCATATCATTAGCGACTGAGACCCCTACTTTACCGGGAACTTTTGGAGAGAGTTGTTCGAGATACTTGGCACGGAGATCCACTTCTCCACAAGTTTCCACCCACAGACCGACAGCCATACCGAATGTTTCAACACCCTATTAGAGTGCTATCTAAGGCACTATGTTAGTGCGCATCAGAAGGATTGGGATAGACTCCTCGATATGGCACAATATTCATATAATTTGCAAAGGAGTTAATCCAACGGGCGCACACCCTATGAGTTGGCGACAGGACTGCAATCCCGAACTCCACATTCGCTGCCAACTGCTTTTGAGGGAAAGAGTTTGGATGTCTACCATCTTGCAAAGGGATGCGAGGAGCAACTTGAAACTGCCAAGTTCTACTTGGACAAGGCAGCCAAAAGGATGAAAAAGTTTGCCGACCGCAAGCGTCGTCCCACGGACTATAAAAAAAGCGACATGGTCTTGGTGAATTCAATCCAAGACAGTTCAAGGCACTAAGAGACGTCCATTAAAACTTAGTGCAGAAATATGAGGGTCTGCTCAATATTGTTACCAAGGTGGGCAAGATTTTGTACAAGTTGGAATTACCTCCACACTATAAGATCCATCTGGTGTTTCATGCGAGCGTCCTCAAGCCGTACCATGAGGACAAGGAAGATCCTAGCCGGAACCAATTACAACGGGTACCCATTACTGTCACCTCCTCGCATGACCTAGAGATTGAGGCTATTATAGATTATCAAGTCAAACGGAAGCGAGGTCAACAAGCCAGCACCATGATCGTTGTGCATTGGAAGGGATAAAACTCCAGAAGAGGCCACATGGGAGAAATATGAATACTTGTGGCAATTTAAATACAAAGTCTAGAAGTTTTTACAGCAATGTCCCACGATCATCGTCATTGGGTGGGGGATCCTTTGATGTACCGCCACATCATAGTTATATTTTACATCCGGTTAGGGGAAGAAGGGTCTAGATTTGTCGAGAGGTTTGCGGAAAACACTAGAACCTTTTAGATCAATTAAGAAGGCTAGAGAATTTCTTAGAATTATCTAGAATAACTTAGACATATAAAGAAAGTCTTTGGAAGTTCCGAGAAAGTGTAGACTTTTCTAGAATAGGAACTTGTATGTAATTTTTATTTACACTTTAGACCCTAGAAAGTAGTATATAGGTGTGCTCTCATTTGTAAACTAACCAAGCAAGTTGTAAGCAATCTTCAAAAGCAATACAAAAGTCTTCTTCCAAAGTTCTCTTTTGTTCTTTCTAAGTCTTTCTTTGCATTATCTTAGCGTTCCAAGTCTAAAAGGCTAACTTGAGCTTACAAGATTGTGAAAGATTCGTGAGTAAGTTGTCAAGTCCCGCACGGAGTCGTAGAAAATTCTCTAAGTCCGTGACATAAAGCTTCTTAGTCTTTTGTGCGTAATAGATATGTGACCTTGAATATAGATAAGAAGACCCTTTATTTGGAATCTTGTTGAAAGAAGGTTATGATATCCTTGAAGTTGAAATCCGTAATGGTATCCTTATCGCGTGAATGATGGATTTAGGGTTGATTGGCTGGAACAGCGTGAAATCATCCTTAGGAATATACGTGAGCTATCCTTTTAACCATTAAAAGGAAACCCTATGGGACCTCATTGGCAAGGTGAACGTGATTGGGTTATGAACTAGATATGGAACATCTTCATGTGATCCTTTATATGAATTACTCTATGAGAACAAAGGCTAGCACCGAGTGAGCATGGTTGGGACGTAGCTCAAGATAAAAAGATAAATAAAGTATAAAGGAACCCTTCATACTCCCGAACTATGTACCTACTGTGGGATGTGCCCAAGTTATACCATTGGAAAGTAGAACACCCACCATTGGTGTAGGTTATAACTCCGGATTCCATGCCTAGCTACTATGGTCTATGTCGGTTATTGCTTATTGTCATCACGTGGGATACATGCTAGTATTGGATAAGTTTTATGAGGTTTAGGTAGGGTATGGGACAGTATATATGCATTGCACGATAAGGCTTTAAAGATATTAATGTGTGAGCCCCTAGGTCTTTCGAAGACAATTATATGAATGACCTTAAATGTCTAATATCTCCTAATTGACTTAATAATTTTAATGACTTAAGTATGTTAGTCATGGAGTAAATTCTGAGTAGGGAGTCTAATTGATGAAATGGGAATGATTTTCTCTTAGGTAGTCTAGGGGATCTTTTTGGTGTGTACGAAGGGATTGTATGGGAGGTCGCTTCATAACTCACCCAAGTGAACCTTAGAATCACCTTTTTTAAGAGGGTCTTATGTCAATGTGAATTCATGTGATATGTGATGTATCTGGAATAACTTACTTTAGGTAGACATAGGGATTATCTAGGTGTGTGTGAAAGGTTTGTATGGGCGGCCACTTCATATCTTACTTATATGAGTCTTAGGATAACCTTAGTAGGGGATCAATGTTAATATGTCTGTGTATTTTGACGTGGTCTTGATTCTATCTTGTGATGTGTGAATTATATGTGAACTTACAGTGACGTCACTACAAGTTTTCTATATATTGGATATAATTTGGAATGTGTCTTATATTGTGATTATTGACTTGAATGATGTCTCATAAACATTATTAAGAAGGTTTTATATCAAATTTCATGAAAAACATGTTATTTACTAAATGTCCATTTTTCATGGTTTTTCCATGGCTTCCATACTTAGTGCATCTAATGTGCTAACTGTTTCTTTTCCATTTTTGACTAAAGTGTAGGCAAATAGGAGATTTGATATTCTTTGGAAGGCGAATAGGTTTCTAGGTGTTTAAGAAGAAGTATTGGTTAGTACTCATCGATTCGAGGACAATAATCATGTTCCTTATGTCTTAGTCTTTATTTTATGTATTATATGGGCTTAGTCCAAAATGTTGTATATACAAAGTATAGATGGTTTAATGAGGCATTGTAAAGGTTTAATGTTTTAATGAAAGTCTTTCGCTTGAATATTGTTATTGAAAGACATCTTCGTGTGTGAAGAAAATTTTAAATTCTTACTTATTTTAGAATTTTTATCATGCAATGAATGATACGAGTGGATTTAGTGAGACTTCTCGGAGTCGCATATGCTGTGTGGCGACACAAGGATGCTCTAACTTCTAGGGTGTATTTGTGGGTCGTTACAATCTGACAATTGGCAGTGTGGACTGACGAGCCATGTAATGAGATGTCGATTGATTGACACCCCATCGATTGATCCGTTGTGGGAAACTTATCCATTTGGAAAAAAGGTCCAAAAAATCAGTCTATGAACTCATTGATGGATGAACAGTAAGGGCCTTCGATGGAAAGATGATCCGTTGGTCGGGGTCTCGTCGTTTGGGGGTCAAGTTGGCTGCCCAATTTTTAGTTAAGTCAATTAATTAGTTTGTTCCTTAGGTGGTTAATTAGGGGTTAGGGGGTGTTTAGTTTAGTTATTTAAGGGACTATAAAAGGCCTAACACTCATTAAACTAACCTTACACTCCTCAATTCTCAAACGAAAATTCCTCAACCTTCTCTCTTCATTCTCTCTCTTTCCAAAAGACTCCATGGAAGACTAAGATTTGAGGGAATTAGGGCTGAAAGAATTAAACTTTCTCATATTCAAGTATTAACAAGGCATGGAAGCCCTTCACTCTTGGGAATACTTTCCCCGAGAGGTTCTACAAAGTTTATTTCCAACAGTGATAAAATCATGGGTTTCATTCTTATTCCAAAATTGATCTTTCAAATTGAATTGTTATTTTTGTTATTTAACTATTATGGATACATTATTATGGATTATTGGTTAATTATTATAGTTTTGGTAGTTAACTTAGTTCAGTTGAAGAGATCATGATTTGACCCTTTCCTCCTAGCCTAGATGATTAATTGATGCTGAATTTCTTAGTGGTGATACATATGACTTAGTTATTGTCTTGAATAATATTGTATGATGTTATTAATTATATTTAAATATGAATATGGGGGGTTTGGTAATGAGATCTTCAATATGGCTCATGAAGGTGAATGGGTAAGACTTTGTGATCTTAACTTCTTACTTCAAAGATGATCGCTTATACTTGTTATTTTCAATTGAAGTACTGTATGTGATTGATTAGAAAGGTGATGGTATGATGAATGTGATGAAATTCTTGACTGTGTGAATGGTGAGATCATGTTAAGGATATAAGATACAAGGTTGGATATGATTTCACTTGTGTATCTTATTATGTTAGGGATGTTATATGTTGATCTCACAAATGAAGGATTCTTATGCAAGGATGTTCTAATGCAATACCTAATTAGCTAATGATTATGAATATACAACGGGTTAGTCTCACATGGACTATACTAAGTTATAATGATTAAGAAAGGCTTAAAGACATTTCAAAAAGGGACTCTAGCTTAGCAGCGAGTGAACTAGTAGTGAGGAGTGTCCCTTCCCAAGTAGGAAAGGTAGGTTCACTACATTCTTATGATATATATATTACAATGCTAATGGCATAAAGAGGGTCTCTACTATGTCTCCTAGTTCTTGAACTATGTTTCCCCCATAGGAATACTAGCTAGTGGATCCAACTACAATGCTATGTACATGTTTTGATTCTACCTCGACAAGTAGATCACCTTCTTTCGGTGTAGGGTTTCACGACACCGGATTGACCATTTAGCACATGTGGTCTAAGTCGGTTAAGAATGTAAATGATGGTAGACATTGTCTAGGGTGGCTTGAGGGGTCTATTAGTAAAGGTATGAGCATGGGACCCTATCTAGACATTGGACAAGTTTATTCTAAGGGGAGTCCTAGGAGATGGTATTATGTATTATGTTACGATGAAATGTATGATGTTAACTCTAAATGTTGATACTCTTATATGATGTTAGATATATTGATGAATATGTTGTTGGTCTAAATTAGTATATGGGGTGATGATTATCTATGATATATGTTATATGAAGCAAAGCATTACTTATGATCTCCTATCTTGTTTACTTGATTAAGTGGGGTTATAGGGCTTCACATGAACATTGCACTTGTAGGCTTTGGGTGGGATTGTTGGTAAGGGTTTTGTAGGTTATGTTGATATGAACTATTGAAATTGTTATGTTGATATGATCCTTATATTGATGTTGTCTTTGATTATCAACATACCTTACGATTTTATGATCCTTTATGTTGTATATGCTCTCTTGTATGTGCATTAAAGGCTTTCCAAATGACTTAGCATGTTTCTAAATAAATGATCCCTTTCATGCATGTTTTCAAATGTTTTATGGGAATTGTTTCCATATTTAGTACAAGTGGTCTACTAACCCATATCTCTTATGTTTTTCTCCAAATATGTAGGATCCATCTGTTGAAGTTTAGAAGGCCACACTTCAAGAATACTTGGACACTTTCCTCCAAGTTGTTGGTAGGTCATCCTGTTGTTGCTTATGTCTAGATAAGTTTATTCTTTCCTTTATCATTTGTTACATTGTTGTAAGCCTATATGGTATATTGAAGTTGTATTTGCTATGTCCAAACGTTGTACTCGTTTTAGATTGTTATATGAGAGACGGTCTTATTAGACAATCTTATGTATATTTTTTATGTTGTTTAAAAGAGAAGCTTAAGTAAGCTTCCTATGCGAGGATTATATGTAAACTCCCTATAAGTACTATGTGAGAGGTCTATGTAAACCACTATGTAAATGTAAAAAGTTTTAACCTTTCCGTGTTTTTGGCCTATGACAAGTAATGACGAATGTTAAGGGCTAGTCTAATCCTCTTCGAGGACGACGACACCGGTTACGTCAAGGGGGTTCTCCCCAAATGTGACATTATAATTAAACACTATGTATGACATTCCTGCAAAAACATGCTTTAAAGAGGACATTTCTGTTGAAATATTCTATTCATGCTATTTTGACAAAGCTTTATGAACCAATTATAAATGACACCATACAAGTCAATCATCAACATACAAGGTAATGCTCCCATAATCTCAAGATATGACCATATACATTAATTAAAAATTGAACCATTTAGACTGTCTATCCAAGATTATCCTAACAGCCACCTAAGTTGGACATGAAGAGACTGCCCATAGAACCTCTTCAATACATACCTAGGTGTTCCTTAAGACTACCAAAGATAAGGACATTCCCTTTCCAACTGTACCACCCCGTAATATTCATGACCTATACTAGTCTCATATGTTTTATATTTATGATTTTATACCTAAAATAGTGCAAAAAAAACTTGGTTGAGAAGTATTGGAGCCACTGAATTAAAGAAAAGCCTTAAGGTCCGGAAACTAGCGAAATTTAACTAGTTGACATCCTTAGATTTTGTGAAGGTTTTGGAGGGTCATATGAAGTCCAAAACATGTAAAATTACTTTAAATAGGTAAAACCTAGTATAAATGGTAAAAAAGTTCAGGTGAGACCCCCCAAAGATTGCCCGAGGGGTCCACGAAGGGACCCCAAATTGGACCAAGCAAGCTGCCAAGAGGCAACAACTTTTGTTCTTGGAGGGAAAAGTCTGCGTCGCGGACTTAGTTCACCCAAGATCAAAAGTGAAGCTGGCGTCACGGACTCCACTGTTACAAAAATTAAGTTTCAGAAATTTTGCGAGAACAACTACACGATGCGGACTTGTTCCCCGACAAAAAATCTTAAAATATAATTCGAGTTTGACTTCATTAAAGGGTCAATTCATGTGTGGGGTATTTTGGGTATTTCATGGGGGCTATATATTGAGTTCACATAAGTTTTTCCTCACAATTACTCACTACTATAAAAAACCCAAAATTTAATGCCAAAAGCTCTCTCTCTCTCTACTCATCCCCCAATGAAGAAGCTTTAAATCTTGAAGAAGATGACCGAATCCTGCAAGTTTCTACTCAATTTCGTGGATTTATCAGCTATAATGTATGCTTTTCTTTTACTCTTGGGATTCCTTTCCCCAAGAGGTTCTTCAAAAGATTATTTCTAGATTCCCCCAAGACAAAGGTTTTTCTCCTAACATGAGTCTTCTTTCTAAACCGAAATTTTGCATCAAATTTTACGAATTATGATGAATTTATGTTTTTTAAATATGAATTGATGTTTAATAGATGAATCCCTATGAGTTTTCCTTAGAACCATGTCTTTCCCCCGGATCCCTAAATTCTTGGATTGATTAAGGTAAATTGATGAGGGTGATGAACATGCCACTTGTTTACTTTGATTTTAGTTATGATAATACTTAAAAAATTGCCCTATTTAATATGTTGGTTGTTAATTCTTGGGTGTTGAAGGGTGAAGTCCCATAAAGGGCAATGAGGTATCATCTTGATTAATCTTTGATCTCAATTTTGAAAGGTGAAATACTTAGATGATAGTGATGCTATAACCAATGTGTTGCTATGATTTTGATGACATGATTCCCTCAACCCTAACCCTAGACACATGTAATTGCTATTAATTATGTGTGCATGATATAGCATGATCATTATGTGATTGAATATAGTTTCACATGAACATGATGAAGGGTTAAGTGAAAGATTTAATCACTTCTATTGTCACTTGAGTGAAAGGATAGTTCTCACTTGTGGTCACCTATAAGCTATTATGATAAGAGGTTTACATAAGGTTCTAGATGACACAAATTTTGAACTTGTACGATGTAATAAGATGATTACTAAAAGGGAATAATTCCTTAGCAAAGAAAGGGCATGCAATTGAGATGGAGGTCTCACGTTAGTATTTTTGGCCTCCCACATGGGTTTTCTCACGTTAGTAAGTTAGGATTCCAAAATTATGTGTTGTCTCATGAGTTGAAAACCTACATATTACTAAATCAAGATTTCTAGAAACAATCTCCTTGACCCTTAACTATGTGACCACATAGGACTCTAGCTTAGTGGATCCACCTAGATAGGTACGTACAAATGGTTACATCTTAGGCAAGTGTTAACCCTCTCTTTATGGTGTGGGAGTAGAACACCGGATTCCATGTAGCTATGATGGTCTCATTCTAGTTATTTTACTTCTTTCCCCAATGTAAAAGTAATGGACAAGTATGCAAGTGAACTCTTATTAGGGTCATCTTAAAGGCTACTACATAATGTGAGATCCTAAGGGATGGTTCTAGTAGTGTTCTTTTATTATTATGATTATGATTATGGTTATGATTAATAAGTTATGAGTAAGTATTGATGTATAAGCATGTTATGAAAATATGTTGTAAGTATGGAGTGGGTTGATTAATGTGATACTTAGCCTTGAATGGGATTATGAGGTTCTATCTTTGGCATTGCACAAGTATTGCTTGGGTGATTTACATTTTGGGTTGATCTAATGTTGAATTGACTGATTATGCTTCTTATATATGCATGTTAAGTTAAATTGATAGAAAGCATGATTTCAACTAAATTGTCCTTTTCTTATGCATTGATGATTTCTTTGCATAATAGTCATACTTAGTACATGTGGTTTGTACTAACCAATATTTTCTCCCTTTTTCCCAAACATTTTAGGTTGAAGCCAGTTTGGAGATTCGTGGTCATTGAAGAAGAAGACTCGGATCTTTCCTAAGTCAAGTGGTGAGTACTCATGAGTTCCGAGGATAGAACAACTTATCAAGCCTTATTAGTTTTGTCTATGTTTTGGAGACAATTATTCCATTATCATGGACTTTGTTGTAGCCTATATGGCCATATTGTAATAGACTAAAGGATATGCCCAAACTATTGTGATTCATTATTTAGATGGTTTGATGTGAGACTAATATTTAGACTAAATTCTTATGCATTATTATGTTGTCTTATGCGAGAAACATATGTATGCTTCCTATGCAGAGCTCTATGTAAAGCTCATTACTATACAAGTAAAAGTTTTAATTTTCAGCATATTTTGACCTATTATATGTGATAACGAATGGTAAGAGGCTTGTCTTACTCCACTTCGAGGACGACGACGCCGGTAGCGACTAGGTTTTACTTTGGGTCGTTACATACTTGGTATCACAACATTAGGTTAAAGTAAATCTTAGGATTGATGTCTCTCTAAACCACGTCTATGTAGGGTATTATTCATAATTGTCAAGCGCTCCACACTTATGAATGAGAGACTATGTGTGATACTTAGGAACTTTCACTCTCTTGTTATTCCTTAGCCGTGTCTAAAAGTCCTAGCTTTATTTAGTCCTTTCTTCTTATCCTTTTATTGTGGTTATAGGCAATTAATACAAGGACGAACAATGCTCGAAGGGTTGGAGTGGATAATTTGAATGAGGCAGTTCCCTCTTTAAGCTCCTCAAAACACTCAAGCTTCTATTGAAGAAGGGGCTATGTCTAACATTGAGATACGGTCGTCCATACATAGATTGACTCAATTGTTCGCTACCAAATTTGCTAGGGATTCAAGGGTGAAAGTGCACCTAATGCTAACACCACCTCTTCAATGATTAGGGATTTCACAAAGATGAATCCCCCTACTTTCTTTGGTTCGAAGGTGGAGGAGGACCCACAAGGGTTCATTGATGAATTGTTCAAAGTTGTTGATGCTATGGGGTTTTCTTCTAAAGAAAAAGCGTAGCTAGCCGCCTACCAACTAAAAGACGTAGCTCAAGTTTGTATGAGCAATGGAAGGATTAGAGGCCAGTTATAGAACGACGGATTACTTGGGGAGCTTTCGAAATGACCTTCCGTGATAGGTTCTTTACCTTGGAACTAAGGGAGAGGAAAATGAAATAATTCATCAACCTTCATCAAGGGGGTATGAGCGTGAATAAGTATAGCCTCAAGTTCACTCAACTATCCAAGTATGCTCCGACTATGGTTGTGGATTCTAGAGTTAAGATTAACAAATTTGTTATGGCGATATCTGATCTAATCGTTAACGAGTATAGGTCGGCTATGTTGATTCCTAGCATGTACATCTCTTGTCTTATGGTTCATCCCGAAAAAATTTACGAGAAAAAGCTTAAGAAAGATTGTAGAGAGTTGAAGAAGGTAAGAACCAAAGATAGGAATTCTTCAAAGACTAGATTTGAGGTTCAAGACAAGCCAAGGTTCAAGAAGAGGTTTTCCAATCAAGGCTCTTCTAATGCTCCAAGGGTCAACAAGAGTAAGGTGCCTACTCCCAAGCCCCAAGAGGGGAAAGGTGGAAGATCTTATGTTGAGAAGCCTCACTATGCAAAATGTGATAGGAGATATGATGGTAAGTGCCTAGTTGGCATGGATAATTGCTATGGTTATGGAAAAAGTGGTCACATGAAGAGAGATTGCCCTATGATGTAGTCTCAATGAATGGAAAATGTTCAAGCTCAAGGAAGAGTTTTGGTTGAGATCGGTTGAATTTCTTGGTCAAATTGTCTCTAATGAAGGAGTAGAGGTTAATCCAAGGAAGACAAAAGTGGTCAAAAGTTGGCCTACACCTTTGAATCCTACCGACATCCGAAGTTTTCTTGGCTTGGCCGGTTATCATAGGAGGCTTGTTGAGGGATTTTCATCTATCGCATCTCTATTAACAACCTTAACCCAAAAGAAGTCCAACTTCGAATGGTCAGAATTATGTGAAAAGAGTTCCCAATTATTGAAAAATAGACTCACCTCCGCTCTGGTATTGACCCTACCAAAGGGTACTGAAGGTTTTGTGATTTAGTGTGATGCCTCCCAAGTGGGTATAGGACGTGTGCTCATGCAACATGGCAAAGTCATAGTGTATGCCTCTAGACAACTAAAGACACATGAGAAGAATTGTCCAGCTCATGACCTTGAGCTTGTTGTCGTGGTGTTTGCCTTGAAAATTTGGAGACATTATATCTATGGAGTACATGTTGATGTGTTCACCGATAAAAAAGTCTACAACATGTATTAACTCAAAAAGAAATGAATCAACGACAAAGAAGATGGTTAGAAATTTTTGAAGGATTATTAAATGTGTGTCCTTTACCAGCCCGGGAAAATTAATGTTATAGCAGCTGCAATAAGCCGACTGTCCATGGGTTGTGTGGCTCATGTGGGTGATGATAAAAAAGATTTGCTGAAAGAGGTTCATAGGCTATTTGTTGGGTGTACAACTAGAAGAATCTTCAAAGGGTGGTTTCATGGTCCGACATAACTCCGAATCATCTCTAGTGGTTGATGTGAAGTCCAAGCAATATCTTTATACTCTATTGATGGAGTTGAAATAATTGGTTCTTAACAAAAATAATGAATCTTTCTCCTAAGGGGAAGATTAGGTACTTTGGTACCAAGGAAGATTATGTGTGCCGGATGTGGATTTTTTAAGGGAGAAAATCATGGATGAGGCTCATGTCTCACGATAATCCTTCCTTCCGGGGCAACAAAGATGTATCGTGACTTACGTGATATTTATTGGGTGAATGGAATGAAAACGGATACAGCTAATTTTGTGTCGAGGTGCCCAAATTGCCAACAAGACAAAGTCGAGCATCAAGGCACGGGTGGTCTAACCCAAGAAATTGATATCCCCACTTGGAAGTGGAAAGATGTCAACATAGAGTTCCTGGTAGGTTTGCCTCAAAAGCATAGACAACATGACTCCATTTGGGTAATGTAGGACAGGTTAACTAACTCAGCCCACTTGGTTCCCATAAAAGTTTCTTACTCGGCGGAGGAGTATGCTAAATTGTATGTTAAGGAGATTGTGAAGTTACATGGGGCCCCCTTGTCGATCATTTCAGATAATAAAGCCCAATTCACTTCACTTTTTTGGAGATATTTCTAAAGCGGGCTTGGTACCCAAATTAAACTTAGCACCGCTTTCCACCCTCAAACGAATGTACAAGAGAAGCGTACCATCAAAACTCTTGAAGACATGTTGAGGTATAGTGTAATTGATTTCAAAGGGAATTGATATGATCACCTTCCTTTGATAGAACTCTCGTATAACAATAGCTACCATGTGAGTATTGGTATAGTACCTTTTGAAGTCCTTTATGGTAGGAGGTGTTGGTCCCCTATTGGATGGTTTGAAGTGTGTGAGTTGCTACTCTTGGTCCTAAAATAGTGTATGATGCCACGGAGAAGGTTCGACCCAATAGAGAGAGATTAAAGACGGCTTATAGTCGGAAAAATCATATGCGGACCTTAAATTGAAAATAGGAGATTGGGTCTATTCGAAAATTTCACACATGAAAGGGGTGATGAGGTTTGGAAAGAATGGAAAGCTTATTCCCCGTTATGTGGGGCCTTATAAGATTTTGAAAAGGTTAGAGGAAATTGCATATGAGATAGAGTTGCTAATTGAACTGACCTCGGTTCATCCGGTGTTCCATGTGTCTATGCTCAAGAAGTGTGTAAGTGAGTCGTGTCAATTCTCCCTCTAGAAGGTTTAGGGGTAAGAGATGACCTATCTTATAAAGAGGTCCCGGTTGAAATTTTGTATCACCAATTTATGAGATTGAAGAACAAGGATGTTGCCTACGTGAAACTTCTATGGAGGAACCACCTTGTTTAGGGTGCAACATGGTAGGCCAAGGCAGACATGATGACCCGTTTTTACAAGAAATATCAAAAACTTAATTTTTTTAAAAATAATTTCATAAAGACTAACCATATCAAAATGCACAACATAACTCAAAACAAGCAAAATGAAAAATTTCAAGTTTTTAAAAGAAATACTACAGTAACTTAATTTGAAGTTTTTCAAAAATGCAAATTGTGCAAAACGTCACCCAAAAATAAAAAAACTTTAATTTCTAGTCATATTTATATTATTAAAAAGAATGATTAACCTTAATTCTCAAAAAGATGAGGGTAACGGGACTTCATGTCGGCCTCGGCCTCCCATGTTTCACCCTCAACTAGATGATTTTTCCATAACACCTTTACGGAAACCACCTCTTTATTCCTCAACTTCTTGACTTGACTATCAAGAATTTGAACCGGAACTTCCTCACAAGAGAGGTATCCTTGACACCAAGACCCTCAATAGGAAGAATGTACTTGGGATCACCGATACACCTTTTCAACATAGAAACATGGAAACCGGATGAACCAAAGCCAACTCACTAGGACGTTTAAATTCATAGGCAACCTTACCAACCCTATGCAAGATTTCATAGGGACACACATAACGAGGACTCAATTTCCCTTTCTTGCAAACTTTAACCACCCCTTTCATTGGCGAAATGTTCAAATTCACCTTATCACCTTCTTCAAACTCCAAACCCCTTTTCCTATGATCGGCAAAAGAGTTTTGCCAACTATAGGCTGTTTGCAACTGGTTCCTTATAATATGAACCTTTTCCAAAGTCTTATAAATCAACATGGGACCAAGAAGCGATGGCTCACCCACTTCAAACCATCCAATAGGAGACCTACGCCTCTTATCTTACAAGGCTTTATATGGAGCCATGGAAATGGATGAATGAAAACTATTGTTGTAGGCAAACTCTAGTAAAGGTAAATGTTTATCCCAACTCCCTTTAAAATCAATAATGCACGCCATAATCATATCTTCAAGGGTTTGTATTGTACGCTCTGCTTGACCATCCGTTTGGGGATGAAAAATGGTGCTTAACTTCACCGTAGTACCTAACCCTTTTTTGAACGACCTCCAAAATCTAGATGTGAATTGTGCGCCCTGATCCGATATGATGTATAACAGAATGCCATGGGGGCACGCAATCTCATCTAGGAATATTCTTTCATAATCTTCCGCCGAATATGAAGACTTGATGGGAATAAAGCGAGCGGACTCAGTCAATTGATCCACAACCACCCATATATAATCATAGGACTTTTGAGTCTAAGGTAAACCTACTACAAAGTCCATATTGATGTCTTACCACTTCCAAGTAGGAATCTGGATCTCTTGTAGTAAGCCACCCGACTTTAGGTGTTCGGCCTTTACTTGTTTCCAATTCGGACATTTAGCGACAAACTCCGCTATGTCTATTTTTAAGCATTTCAACCAATATATCTCCCTTAGGTCAGGGTACATTTTTTTTAACCCTAGATGAATTGAGTAGCGGGACCCATGTGCTTCTTCTAGGATTCGATCACTCAACCCATCTACATCGGGAACACATAATCTTTCTTGGTACCTAACACACCATCCCTCCATAACGAGAATGATTCATTCAACTTGCTGAGAACCAATTCTTACAATTCCATTAAGGCTAGATCAAGGTGTTGTTTATACTTCACCTCAACCACTAAAGATGACTCGGAGTTATGATGAACTATAGCACCCCCATCCGGAGAACTCTCCAACCTCACCCCCAACCTAGCCAACCTATGTACTTCCCTTTCTAGGTCCTTCTTGGCTTTGTCATGATGGGATACACTACCCATAGTCATACGTCTTAGGGCATCCACAACTACATTAGCCTTACCGGGGTGATAGAGGACACTGATATCATAATCATTCAACAACTATAGCCACCTTCTTTGTCAGAGATTCAACTCCATTTGGATAAACACATATTGCAGAGATCGGTAAAAACACCAGCATGAACCCCATACAAGTAATGCCTCCAAATTTACAAAGCAAACACCACGTCCGCTAATTCAAAGTCATGAGTGGGGTAATTTCTCTCATGTACCTTTAATTGCCGAGAGACATAGGCTATCACCTTCCCGTGTTGCAATAGCACACACGCCAAACCCACTTGGAATGCGTCAAAATACACTACAAAACCCTTGTACCCACCGGTAAGGTCAACACCGGAGCGAAAGTAATCCTATCTTTCAACAATTGGAAGTTTTTCTCACATGCCTCTGAACACTCAAACTTCTTACACTTTTGAGTAAAAATAGTCAAAGGAGATGAAATTGACGCGAAACAATCCACGAACCTCCGATAGTAACCCGCTAAACCCTAGAAACTCCTAATGTCAGTTGAAGTCAATGGTCTATGCCAGTTTTTCACCACTTCCGCTTTCCTCGGGTCTATCTCTACTCCCTCACTAGAGATTATGTGCCCAAGAAAAGTCACTGACCTCAACCAAAACTCACACTTACTATATTTGGCATACAATTGATGTTCTTTAAGGGTTTGCAATGCTACCTCAAATGAGATATATGATTATTCTCATTCTTCGAATATACCAAGATATCATCAATGAAGACAATAACAAATAAATCTAGGTAATTTCAAAAAACACTATTCATTAACCCCATAAATGCCGCAAGAACATTAGTGAGACCGAAAGACATGACCAAAAACTCATAATGCCCATACCTAGTCCGAAAGGCCGTCTTTGGTATATCCTTCCCTCTCACCCTAAGTTGATGATAACCCGACCTCAAGTTTATCTTTGAAATGTAACTCGCCCCTTGGAGATGGTCAAATAAATTATCAATCCGAGGGAGAGGGTACTTATTCATAATGGTGACGTTATTGAGTTGGCGGTAATCAATACATATTCTTAAGGACCCATCTTTCTTCTTCACGAACAAAACCGGAGCACCCCACGGAGAAATACTAGTCCTTATAAAACACTTATCTAATAAAAACTTGATTTTTGAGCCTTCAACTCTTTCAACTTGGTCGGAGCCATCCGATAAGGAGGAATTAATATGGGATTTCTATCCGGCAGAAAATCAACTCCAAAGTCAATTTCCTGTTTAACAGGAACACCGGGAAGGTCATTAGGGAAGACCTCCGAAAAATCATTCACTACGGGTACCAACTCGATGGGAGTGACTCTGGAGTCTAGATTTTGGACTCTTACTATATGATAAAGACAACGCTTTGAGATCATTGTGTATGCTTTTAGACAATGAATAATACTACCTCTAGGAAGATAATTTTCCCCCTTCCACTCAACAACGGGTTCATTTGGGAAGTTAAACCTCACCACTCTTGTCCTACATTCAATGGATGCAAAACATGCATGCAACCAATCCATACCCAATATAATAACAAAATCAAGCACATCAAGTTCTACTAGATCAACATAAGAAACTCTATTGGGCAACATTATATGATAATTTCTATACACCCTTTTTGAAACAATCGACTCACCCACCGGAGTATACACTATAAAAGGTTTATTCAAAATATTGGGTAAAATATCAAACTTTTTAGCTACTAGAGGTGTAACAAATGATAAAGTAGCGCCAGAATCAAGTAAGGCAAATACATCAAGAGACAAAACTTCCAACATACCGGTCACCACATCGGGAGAGGTCTCTTGCTCACCTCTAGAGCGGAGAGCATAAAAGTGGTTCTTCTTTGGAGCATCACTAGAACCACTTGCTTGAGCTTGACCACTACCCTTGTCTTGACTCTTCAAGTTTCGGTAATCTCTCATCTTATGACCACTCTTGCCACAAATAAAGCAATTATCCGTCCTTTTAAGTCAATCTCCATAGTGCTTTTTACCACACTTTCCAAAAGTTGGCTTCTCATTTTGTGAATTAGTACCTTTTCCCTTCTTAATTTTAGGGTTAGACACCCTATCACCACTAGATCTTGGGAATTTAGAAGGGACTTGATTTGAAACCCGCTTCTCAAATATAGGCTTGTCTTGGATATCAAGCATATTCTTTGAAGAACCTCCATCAAATGACCTTGATCTTTTAGCATCTCAACTTTTTCGCTTATCCCTTCCCTCCTCAACCCTTTTTGCGTACACCATAAGACGGGAAATGTTCATGTTGTCATGTAGCATGCGCAATTGGGAACTTCTCTTGTAAGTCCTCTAACACCCCCATCACAAAATAGCTCATTTGGTCTCTAGGATCTGAGACCAAATAAGGAGCAAATTCGGACAACTTAATAAATTCCAAAGAGTACTCATGGACACTCTTTCATCCTTGGCGAAGATTGATGAACTCCGTTACTTTCTCCTCCCTCATCTCCTCAGGGAAGAACCGATCTAGAAAAGTCACCTTAAAGATCTCCAAAGTCACCGAACCACCTCTTAATGACCTATTATCCCTCCACTGAACATACCAAGTTTGAGCCACATCCTTGAGTTGGTATGTTTACAACTTGGCCTTCTCACTTGAAGACACCCTCATAGCATATCTTGCTGACCTCATCAATGAATTCTTGGGGGACTTCATCAATCTTATACCCATAGAAACTAGGAGGGTTAATAAGAGATAAGTCCCTTATATGGGAAGCCATAGTAGTGACTTGTTGATGAGGATGGGGAGAAATATCGCGATTGGCTTGGGCTTGAACTGTCGCTACTTGTGCTTGAGTAGTTATGGCTTGGGCCATTTGACCAATAATAGCCCTCATCTTAGACTCCCTCATAGGTGGAGGGTTATCCAGGGCTTGCTCCACATTAGCATCTTATTAAAGTGGCGGAACTTGCTCATAAGGAAGAGCTCCCACATTAGCAACTTCCTCCTCAAGTCTTCGAGCCACATTCCTTCGAGTGTTCATGCTTCCTATAAGCACAACAATAGGATTAGATGCAAAATCTCACCATAAGTATACTCTATTGGCACTATATAAGATTTCCAAGGAATAGAGCTATTCCTAAGCATCATATAGGTTCCTACTCATAAGTGTGGAGCGCTTCACACTTATGAATACAAACCTACGTAGACGTGGTAGAGAGAGAGACATAACTCAATGATATTCAACCTCATGATCTGATACCAAGTTTGTCACATCCGTGTTTATCCCCTAGACATAATTGGCGTCGTTATCCTTTTCAAGGACTAAGGCTAGCCTCTTAGTCTCATGTAATTACATTCATAGGTTGAAAAATGCGTAAAAATTTAAAATGTTCATCATCACTTCTTGGAGGTTTACATAGACCTCTACATACATATAATATATATTCATATCGAGTATAGATATACCCTTCGTAAAAGAAGGTTACATAGCTTTATACTTTTATTGCACATACATATACCTAAAATATAGAAATAGTATCAGAGATTGTCTCATCCCATACCATCTAAATGAATATCACAGTATGGGCATAGCCCTTACATCAATTCAACAAGACCATGTATGTGTCATATGAAAGTACAATACTCAATTAAAAGGGAAAGGAATGATAGAGTCAATAAGCTCATAAAAAAGTCTGTAAGCTAGAGGATGGCATTGAAAGTTCAGGACCTACCCCACTTGGATGAAAGGAAGAATCGAATCCTTCAACAATATCGCCTTCCAAAACTCTTCAACGAACGGATCCTAAAATGTTTGGGGAAAAGGGAAGAAAATGGGGTTGGTACTCCACATTTAATAAGTATGGGATCTTATGCACATACACAAGCAAAAAATGCTAGAAGGGACTTTTTATCAAATCATGCCAAATTATCCCTTTAGGGACTTAATGCAGAGTCAACTAAGTCATATCAACCAACCAAACGTGCTTACTATCTCAACAAGTAATACTTATCCCAACATACTTGAAAACCATGATTTACTACAACCCTAACATCAATGAATAATATCACAAGAATGAATATGAGTCAAACATATCATAATAAGAAAGACAACTACTCACTAGTCCTTATTAAGCCAACAAGTGCAATGACCAAACAAAGCCCCATAACCTTACTCAATCAAGTATCCTCAACAGAAAAACATGGCCAATGTCCATCTTTTAATATCATGGCATTTAGGTTTACATTTAATCATATATTAACATTATAACCCAAGGCATATTCATAAATGAACTAATCAACATATAGTAGAAACATTGTGCCATAGTCATCATATATACATCATATATTATCATAACATAAACATATATAAGAACCTCTTCCTAAGACTCCCCTCAAGGCTAACTAGTGCAATGTTTAAGTCGAGTCACATACCCCTACCTAGACCAAGCTAGACCTCTTAGGTTATCCAAGTTAGATTTCAAGTCCTTTAATTCGTTTTACTTTTGGGGAACGTCTTGCTCTAAAAAACATAGAACACATGAGCTAGTG
Source organism: Solanum pennellii (assembly GCF_001406875.1). Classification (NCBI taxonomy): domain Eukaryota; kingdom Viridiplantae; phylum Streptophyta; class Magnoliopsida; order Solanales; family Solanaceae; genus Solanum; species Solanum pennellii. The sequence continues at coordinate 2,025,332 of NC_028638.1, read as the reverse complement.
TTGAATCCGGTGTCACAAAACCCTAAACCGAAAGAAGGCGGATTGCTTGCAAAGGTAGTACGAAAAATGAAACATAGCAACAACGTGGATCCACTAGCTAGTATTCCTATGGGGGAAACAGAGTTCAAGAACTAGGAGATATAGTTGGGACACTCTTTATGCGCCATGCATTAAAGTCTCCAATCTCAAAAGAAAGGTAGTATTCCTACCTTCCCTATGTGGGAAGGGACACTCCTCAATCTTGTTCACTCGGTGCTAAGATAGAGTAACTTTTTGAAATGTCATTAAGCCTTTAATTATCAATCATAGATTAATTTAGGCCATAGGGTCTACCCTTTGTATAATAATCATCATCAATAGTTCAATAAGAATTGTATGAGTGTAAGTCCTCTTATCACAATTCACATAATTGAGGTTAGCACATTAGCATTTCATAGCATATTAAGGAACATTGATAGTTTCCACCATCCTTATATCACATACACCTTAATCAACCTCACAACATAAACAAGAAATTTCAATTCAACACTATAGGAGATTTTTTGAGGGACTTTCATCTATTATATTTTTCATTAAGGACCTTAATAGAAATGATGTCCAAATTTCAATGGTCGTAATCTTGTGAAAAGAGTTTCCAATTATCGAAAGATAGACTCACGTCCGCTCCGGTATTGACCCTATCGGGGGGTACTAAAGGTTTTGTGATTTATTGTGATGCCTCCCGAGTAGGTCTAGAACTTGTGCTCATACAACAAAGCAATGTCATAGCGTATGCCTCTAGACAACTCGAGCCACATGAGAAGATCAAACTCATGACCTTGAGCTTTTGGCTGTGGTGTTTGCCTTGAATATTTGGAGACATTATCTCTATGGAGTACATGTTGATGTGTTCACCAATCACAAGAGTGTACAATATGTATTTACTCAAAAGGACTTGAATCTACAACAATGAATATGTTTAGAAATTTTAAATTATTATGACATGAGTGTCCTTTACCATCCCTGGAAAGACAATGTGGTAGCGGATGCACTAAGCAGAGTGTTTATGGATAGTGTGGCTCATGTTGGTGATGATAAGAAAGAATTTGTGAGATCTCGAAAATTTCTCAGGTGAAGCTATATCCTAACATGGTTTCATGATTTTGTAAGGTCCTAAAATGGTTTATAATATTGTATTGAGGTAGTGTCTAGATTTTTAGGTGATTTGGAAGTGAAACGTCAAGGGACGACCAAGGCGTCCAACGACTATATCACCTATGTGCATCATATGTGGTTATGTGCCTAATTGTATGTTTCATGAGTTAATGAGGTCCTCATAAGAGTTATTATAGTTTTTATAGGCATTGTGTCATGTTTCGTGAAGTTTGTAGGTCAAGCGTCAAAGAACATCCATGACGTTCAGAATGTTTGCCTTGAAACGACCTTGTGTGTCTTCGAGTGTTTCGTCGAGTTTTAGATGTTCATTTTGGATGAAATTCATGAGAGAGGTCCTAAAATCGTATACAAACCTATTTGGGTTGGAAACTACCAGATGAAAGTCCCCAAGGACAAACCAAGGATCCTTGAGGAAAGACCCTTCATGAGTGCCCAAGCTGTCAAAACAAGCCCAACCTACGGAGGCAATGGACGCCGAGTGGGTCAGTCGACGCCCCGTAGATGAGGGGCGTTGGTTGACAGTGAGGCGTGGGAGAAGTCCAGACAAGGACCAGCCTCAGACCCAAACCACGGACCAAAAGAATGGTCTGTGGGTGGCAATCCGTCGATGGGACCGTTTCCTTCGTGCAGTTAACATTAAGTTAAGGGTGAAGTTGTAAATTCACTCCACGTCTAAATAAGAGAAAGTACGGTTTCTTAACGGTATTTTGGGTATTTTAAATGTGTTTATAAGACTTTAACACTTAGAATATCTCATTGTTCCAAATCAAAACCCAAATTCCCTTAGAAATTCTCTAGAACTCCATTGGAGCGAAAACTCAAGGAAGGGCTGGATGGGAGAATTTAGTGGAGATTCTTCATAAAATTAGAGGATTAGCTTCATTGAGGTGTTATTGTTGATCCTTGAAACTCTGTTCATAAAGGAGCCCAACTTTCAAAGATGTTTTCTAAAGTTTCAAATATGAATTAGTCATTTTCTCAAAATTTTACAGTACGCAAAAATCCCTGTCAGCTTTACAGTGATTTTCTCGACATTTTTCAAAAGTGCAACTTTTAGGCAATTCTTGATAGAAACATGCTAACATGCAAGATAAAACCATATAAACATCTTACAACATGATCATAACTTCATAGAATGCACAATGTAAGAAATCAATGAAATTCCATTTCACAAGACCAAAAACACAATGCACATGCAACATACTTCTATGACTTTCTACTTTAAAGCTTGAGTTGAATGGAGTTCAAAAGGAATTTCTTAGGGAAGTAATTTTTCCATGTGAGGAGGAAGGTGAATATTGGGAGGTTCATTGACCTTAATCAAGGTAAGGGGAAGGTTGAAGAGTTTAAACTAAGGAGAATTGCAAGGATCTTGAAAAGGGGTTGTTCAAATGATCAAGGTCAACCTTGGTCCAAGAAAAGGGCTCAAACTCAAGATGGACCTAGTGCTCCTAAGGTGACATTTTATAAAAGAGGTGGTTCTCAAAATGGCAGACCTACTTGTGCTACTTGTAGGAACAGACACTATGGGAGTGTCTAGTTGGTACTGGGAATTGCTTTGATTGTGGTAAGGAAGGACATAAAAAGAGAGATTGTCCTATTTTTGCAACTAAGAAGAAGAAAGGCCAAGCAAGTTCGTCCAAAGAGTTTGGGTGATGATAATGATAATTTCTTTCTTTCTTTATTGTTATGAGTTCCTTCTATGTGGGGGAGTATGGAGAGTAAAGGAGTTTTTATTGATTGTCTTATATCTTCTATTCAACTCAAGATTGAGAGTAGAAAGTCATAAAGTATGTTGCATGTACATTATGTTTAGGGTCTTGTAAAATTGAATTTCATTGATTTCTTGAATTTTGTATTCCATGAAGTTATGATCATGTTGTAAGATATGTTTATATGGTTTTATCTTACATATTAGCATGTTTCTATGATGAATTGCCTAAAAGTTGTTTTTTCAAAAAATGTTGAAAAATTTACTATAAAGATGACAGGAATTTCTACTTACTGTAAATTTTTTGAGAAATTAAATAAATCATTTTTGATATAAAATTGTTTGAATGTGGTTATAAATGATGTACATGAGCATGACATTGAATATAAAATGAGTTTTTGCTATTTGGAATGAAGCATGTGAGTTTAATGGCATAATGACTTATATAATTTATTCTAGTTTCTTGTTGTGTTGTAAGTCTCTAGATTATGTGAAATTGATTTTCTCCTACATTTTTGTATTGTATAAGATTTTATATGCTATGGTAATGATCTTTTAAGTTGAATCTCTAGTATTGGAAGTGTTCGCAGAGTGGCAGGTGTCATTCGACGACAAATGTTGTTTAAGTGGGGAAGATTGTAAAATCTTGCAAAAGACTTAGGTGACGCTAGATCTTTTCATGATTTTAATGATGTTATAAGGTCCTAAAATGGTCTATAATGTGGTATTGAGTCATTTTCTGGAGTTTTAGGTGATTTGGAAGTGAAATGTCAAGGGACAACCAAGACGTTCGACGACTAAGTCAGCTATGTGCCTTATATGTGGTTATGTGCCTAATTGTATGTTTAATGAGTTAATAAGGTCATAATATGAGTTATTATAGTGTTTAAAGTCAGTGTGTCATGTTTCGTGAAGGTTGAGGTCAAACGTCCAATAACGTCCATGACATTTAAAAGGTGTGCCTTGAAACGGGCTTGTGTGTCTTGGCATGTTTTGTCGAGTTTTACGTGTTCGTTTTGGTTGAAATTCACGTGAGAGGTCCTAAATTCGTATAAAAACCTATTCGGGTTGGAAACATATGGGTCAAAGTCCCCAAGGACCAATCAAGTGTCCTTGAGGAAGGACCCTTCATGAGTGCCCAAGCTTTCAAAACCAGCTCAACCTACAGAGGAAATTGACGCCGTCGACGCCCCGTAGTTGAGGGCTGTTAGCTAACACATAGAATTTGGATAAGTCCAGCCAAGTACCAGCCTCATTTCCAAGCCACAGACCAATAAAATGGTCCGTTGGTTGAGGGTCGGTCAGTCGGTGGCAATCCGTCGATGGGACTGTCTCCTCCGTACAGTTCACTGTTAAGTCAGGGGTGAAGTTGTAAATTCACCCCACGTCCAAATAAGAGAAATTGCGGTTACTTAACGGTCTTTTGGGTATTTTAAATGTGTTTATAAGCGTTTAACACTTAGAAGATTTCATTCGTCAAAATAAAAACCCATATTCCCTTAGAAATTCTCTAGAAATTCATTGGAGCCAATACTCAAGAAAGGTCATACATTGGAGAATTGCATGGAGATTCTTCATCAAATTGGAGGATTAGATTCATTGAGTTATGGTTTTTGATCCTTGAAACTCTGTTCATCGAGGAGCCCAACTTTCAAAGAAGTTTTCTAAAGTTTTCAAAGGTGAATAATCCAATTTTATGATCTATCCATGGGTTCTTGCATTAAAGGTTTGTAAGCATTACATATTGAATGAATTGTTGTTAATTAGATGATTTTAAGTCAATTAACCTATGAACCCATGTATTGATGAACCCTAGTTTTTGACTACTTTATGGGTTAAGTGATTTGGACTTAATGCTTATGAATTCTAGTGTAGTTTTCAAGAGCTATTGAATGATGTAATAATTGTATTGAATTGATATCTAGGTTTTCTTAGATTGATAAATCTATATTGAATTTACCTAGTTTCATTATATATAATAGTGTATGTATTGAATTATTGGTTATGACCATGGGTAAGGGCCTTATTGTATTGAATTGGATGATTTAGCTTCGGATTGAAGTGGAGAGAATGGATTGGTAATACTCTGCCATTATTATCTTTATTTTATGTTAATTATACTTCAATTATGTTGTGATTGGTATGGTCCACGTATGGTGGCTGTGCTATGTGCATTACTTGCAATTAATGTGGCCTTGTCGGCGTTACTTTATGTATTATTATGATCATGGCCTTGTCGGCAAACTACTTGAAGTTCTATGATGATTTGTGTAGTTGAGTTATGTGAAGTATGAGCATATATATCTACATGTGATGTAATGTTAAAGTATGTGTTCCCTCTATGTATATTTGGAGATCATGTTATACTATGACTCTGTGTTTATGTGTTTAGTCTTAGAGTTGATGCATGATTCTTCCTACTTGACTATATGAGTCTATGATGGTTATATTGATTATTTTATACTAATGTATAGGATGATATAAAGATGATGAGTCTCATTCCTAAGTCCTTCAAAGAATGATATGATATATGTAATGAAGTAAAGAATGTTGTGTCTTGTTTTCGTACACTTGTGTCCCTTACTTGATACATCTATGAATGATATATGAATATGAGATGTCTTGACTAGGTAAGCTTAGTTCACCCTTTTCATGTATGAATGAATGATATGTGAGACCTTAAATAATGTTACACAGGTCATGTATGTGGAACCTTAAACCTTGTGGTAAGTTTATGAGTGTTGAAGTCAAAAGTTGCAATGGTATCCTTCATGTAAAGGAATGGTGTGCTTAGGGTTGATTGGATGGAACAGCATCATATTATCCTTAGGAAAGTCATAATGAGCTACCTATGTAGCCATTATAAGGTATCCCTAGTGGACGTGTTTGGTAGGGTGAATGTGATTGGTATGAACAAGCTATGAAACCCCTTTGTATGAACCTTTAATGTAAATGGCTCTACGAGAAGAAAGGCTAGCACGGAGTGAGTATGTTATGGTATGTAGCACTACATGAGAATAAGACTAGAGTACAATGTAGTTCTACTTATGAATGAGACTAGAGTGCATAAAATCCCTTCATATTCCTTAACCATGTGCCTACATGGAATGTGTCCCAGTTCTACCCTTGGCAAGTAGAACATCCTCATCGGAGTAGGTTAGAACTCCGGATTCCATTTCTAGCTATCATGGTCTATGTCGGTTATTGAATATTCTCATCATGTGGGATACCTACTAGCATTAAAAAATGTCTACGAAGTTTCAGTGGTGGTATGGGAAGCTATCTAGACATAGCATAATAGGCTTTGAAGGTGTTAGTTAGAGTCCCTAATTCTTGTCCAAGACCCTTACTTGAATGTCTTTATGCGATGAATGAGTCTTAAATGAACTAATGAATGTAATGACTTAAGTTAAGAAAGTATGTTAAATGAATAAGTACTTATCTAGAGTATTTAAGGGTTGTCAAATTAAGGTGTGAAGGGGTCAAATGGTTACTTCATATCTTAACTAGATAAGTCTTAAGAATGAATCTTGTTAGGGAAGATGGTTGATTATGTAGACATGATCTAAGCCTTAGGTAGTCTTAAGGATTATTTAGGTAATCTTTAACAGGTCAATCATGGACATTATCTTCTTGATTTACTTGAGTGAGTGTTTTGATTGCCTTTGAAAGGAGAATGTCATATCATCTATATATTGTTGTATTAATTGAAAAGGAATCTATCTTAGGTAGTCTATAGGATCTCTTAAGTGAGTGTGTGAGGGATTGTATGGGGTCGCTTTGCAACTCACTCAAGTGAGACTTAGAATCACTCTTTGGTAGAAGAATCTCATGTTCATGTATATGATGTCTTGTAAGTGTGTGTTGATCTCATTATAGGTGGTCCTAACAATTAATTAGGTGTTCCCAGAGTGGTTGTATTGGCGGTCTCTCTTTGTCTTAATTAAGTGAGTCTTAAGATAGCCTTTAGTGAGAGGACTACATTCTAGAAGGTATCTAAAGTGAAGATAAGAAACTTCACTGTAACAGTGAAGAAGTTCATTGTAATGTTTCTCCTAAAAATGTGATAAATTGATTAAGTGATTTAATGTTATTCTTATGATTATATTATGATGTTTAAATCAAAAGATGCATATTTCCAATAAATGTCCATTTTCATGATTTTTATGCATTATGTCATACTTTATACATGTGGTTGTATTAACTCCATGCTTTTATTTATCTCTAAAGTGATTCATAGGTGAAGATGCTTTTGGAGAACTAAGCTTGGATTAGGAGATCGTTCAAGCAAGTTTAAGCATGTCCTCATTTGACTCAAGGGCATATATGTATTTTAATTCCTTTATCAAAGTATGGTAATAGACTTAGTAGTACTATATTTCTATTGTGTATGAGTCGTCTCCCAAAGTATTCTTGTGTCTATGATTTGATGAAATGAGACTTAGTATTTCCTATGAGTAATATATGAAAAAGTTTTTAAAGAATTGTAGAATATTTATGAAAAATGTAAATTCCGCACTACTTTACGTATGTTATTATGCAATGGATGATACAAAAGGGTTTATAAAAGACCTCCGAGAGTTCAGGTACACCGGCTTCACTTTTAGAGTGCCATATCTTCTAGTGTGTGGTCTCGGTATGTGACAAGTTTGGTATTAGAGCATAGGATATGAAAGTGGTCTTAGGAATCAAAAAGTCTCATCAAGTCACGTCTAGTAGAGTCTTGACCATCAGTGTGAGTCGCGACACATCTATGTTCGAGAAGCTATAGGACGATATAGTTTCCCTTCTTTTCTACTCGTATGTCGTGTCGTAGAGAAAAATTTATGAGTACTCTTTTCTTATGGTTGTCCTTGTGTTTCTAAGAAGATGAATACGAGAAGGTCACCGGCTAGGAGAGTTGAGGAGAATGATGTGAACAAGGAGATTCCTCCTCAAGTTGAGCTAGTTCTTCAAGGTGCTCAAGTCCCTATTGTGGGTGGAGATAATGATGTGGTTGTTGTTCCCCCAAGAATTGACTAATGGAGATATTAGAGAGGCTTTACTTACGTTATCTCGAGCTTTTAATAACCATGTGAATATGGGTTTGGCACCTAGAGTGTATGTTGTGGAGAGCTCTATGACATCTATATTGGGAGAATTTGTGAGGATGAATCCTTTTATAGTTATTGGCCCTAAGGCTGGAGAGGATCCCCAAGAGTTGCTAGATTGAGTGTACAAGGTGTTGAATGCCATGGGGGTGATTTCTAAGGAGAATACGGAGTTAGCTTTGTACCAATCGAGGGAGGTTGCTCAAGTGTGGTACACTCAATGGAAATATAATAGGCCGATTGAGTCGGGTCCTATAGAGTGGGAGGAGTTCAAGGGCTTTCTTAGGGAAGTACTTTTTCCATGTGAGGAGGAAGGTGAAGATTGGGAGGTTCATTGACCTTAGTCGAGGTAAGGGGAAGATTGAAGAGTCCAAACTGAGAAGAAGTGCAAGTAACTTGAAAAGGAGTGGTTTAAATTATCAAGGTCAACCTACGTCCAAGAAGAGGGCTCAAACTCAAGATGGACCTAGTGCTCCTGAGGTGAAATTTGAGAAAGGAGACGGTTTTCAAAATGGCAAACCTACTTTTGCTACTTGTATGAAGAGGAACTATGGTAAGTAGCTTTACTTGAGAATGAGACTAGAGTACAATGTAACTCTACTTGAGAATGAGACCAGAGTGCATAAAAGCCTGTCATATTCTAACCATGTGTCTATATGGGATGAGCCCTAGTTCTACCCTTGGCAAGTAAAACACCCTCATTAGAGTAGGTTAGAACTCCGGATTCTATGTCTAGATATCATGGTCTATGTCGGTTATTTCCTATTCTCATCATGTGGGATACCTATTAGCATTAGAAAAGTTCTACGAAGTTTAGGTGTTTGTATGGGGCGCTATCTAGATATTGCACAATAGGCTTTGAAGGTGTTAGTTAGAGTCCCTAGGTCTTGTCCCAAACCCTTACTTGAATGTATTTATTTGATGAATGAGTCCTAAATGAACTAATGAATGTAATGACTTAAGTTAAGAAGGCATGTTAAATGAATAAGTATTTATGTAGACTAGTTAAGGTTTGTGTAGTTAAGGTGTGAAGGGGGCATAGGAATTGTCACTTCTTATCTTACGTAGATAAGGCTTAAGAATGACTCTAGTTAGGGAAGATGGTTGATTATGTAGACATGACCTAAGCCTTAGGTAGTCTAAAGAATTACTTAGGTAATATTGAAGAGGTCAATCACGGACATTATTTTTTGATTACTTTAGTAAGTCTTTTGATAGCATTTGGAAGGAGAATGTCTATTGTTTTATTAAGTGAAAAGGATTCTATCTTAGGTAGTCTATAGGATATTTTAAGTGTGTGCGTAAGGGATTGTATGGGCGGTCTCTTCACAACTCATTCACGTAAGACTTAGAATCACCTTTGGTTGGAGAATCTCTTGTTCACATGTTTGATGTCTTTTAAGTGTGTGTTGATCTCATTTTATGTGGTCTTAAAAATCATTTAGTTGATCCTAGAGAGTTTTTATAGGAGGTCCCTATTTGTCTTACTTAAGTGAGTGTTAGGATAGCTTTTAATGAGAAGATTGCATGCTAGAAGTTGTCTAAAAAATTGAGAAATTCACAGTAATCTTCACTGAAATAGTGAATTTAGTAAATGTAAAGTGACACGACCTCACTCTAAAGATTTCCAAAAATGTACTAAATTGATTATGTGATTTCTTATGTGTCTCTAAGGTGTTAAATTTTATTATTATGATTATATTATGATGTTTAAATGAAAAAGAGGCATATTTCAAATAAATGTCCATTTTCATGATTTTTATGCATTATGCCATACTTAGTACATGTGCTTGAACTAATTCCATATTTTTATCTATGTCTACAGTGTTTGGTAGGTGAGGAGCATTTGCGAAGCAAGACTTGCAGTGTAGCATTATTCAAGTGAAGTTGAATTATGTTCTCCATTGACTCTAGGGCATAAATATCTTTTATTTCTCTTATCGAAATATTGTAATAGACTAAGTATTTCTATATTTCTATTGTGTATGGGTCGTGTCCCAAATTACTCTTTTGTCTAAAATTTGATTAAATGAGCCTTAGTATTTCCTATGATTGTAGATGAAAGATATTTTAAAGACTTGTAGAATGTTTATGAAAAGTTTCAATTCCGCACTACTTTCGTATTTTTATATGTGATGAACGATACAAAAGGGTTTTTACAAGACTTACGAGAGGTCAAGTACGTCAGTTGCACTTCGAGAGTACATATCTTTTAGGGTATGGTCTCGGCATGTGACAGAATTGGTGTAAGAGGTTCATTGGTTGACCTTGTTGGGTGTCCAACTAGAATAATCTTCAATGGGTGGTTACATGGTCAGCCATAACTCCGAGTCATCTCTAGTGGTTGATGTGAAGTCCAAGCAACAACTTGATCCTCAACTGATGGAGTTGAAAGAATCGGTCCTTAACAAGAATAATGAATCTTTATCCCAAGGGGAGGATGGGGTACTTAGGTACCAAGTGAGATTATGTGTGACGGATGTGGAAGTTTTAAGGGAGAAAATCATGGATGAGGATCATGGCTCCCGATAATCCATCCTTCATGGGGAAACCAAGATGTATCGTAACTTACGTGATATTTATTGGTGTATGGATTAAAAAGGGATTTATCTAAGTTTGTGTCGAGGTGCCCAAATTGTCAACAAATCAAAGCCGAGATTCAATGCCCGGGTGGTCTAACCCAAGATATTGAAATCCCCACTTGGAAGTGGGAAGATGTCAACATGGACTTCATGGTAGTTTTGCCTTGAACGCGTAAAACATGACTTTATTTGGGTAATAGTGGATAGTTTGACTAAGTCAGCCCACTTCCTTCCTGTAAAAGTTTCTTACTTGGTGGAGGAGTATGCTAGATTGTATGTTAAGGAGATTTGTAAGTTACATGGGGGCCCCTTGTAGATAATTTCATATAGAGGAGCCCAATTCACTTCACATTTTTGGAGAGCTTTCCAAAGGGGGCTTGGTACACAAATTAAGCTTAGCACCGCTTTCCACCCTCAAACGGATGGACAAGTGGAGCTTACCGTTGAAACTCTTGAAGACATGTTGAGGACTTGTGTGATTGATTTCAAAGGGAATTGGGATGATCACCTTCCTTTGATAGAATTCTCCTGCAACAATAGCTACCATGAGAGTATAGGTATGATACCTTTTGAATCCCTTTATGGTAGAAGGTGTCGGTCCCCGATTGGATGGTTTGAAGTGGGTGATTTTTCTCTTCTTGGTCCTGAAATAGTGTATGATTCCACGGAGAAGGTTCAACTCATAAGAGAGAGGTCAAGACGACTTATAGTCGGCAAAAATCGTATGCCGACAATAGAAAGAGGGACCTTCAATTCCAAGTAGGAGATTGGGTCTATTTGAAAATTTTCACCCATCAAAGGGGTGATGAGGTTTGGAAAGACAGGAAAGCTTAGTCCCCGTTATGTGAGGCCTTATAAGATTTTGAAAAGGGTGGGGGAAGTAGCATATGAGTTAGAGTTTCCAATCGAATTGACCTCGGTTCATCCGATGTTCCATGTGTCTATGCTCAAGAAGTGTGTAGGTGATCCGGTGTCAATTCTCCCTCTAGAAGGTTTAAGGGTAAGGGAGGACCTTTCTTATGAAGAGGTCCCAGTTGAAATTTTGGATCGCCAAGTTAAGAGATTGAGGAACAAGGAGGTTGCCTCCATGAAATATCTATAGAGGAACCACTTTGTTGAGGGTGCAACATGGTATACCGATGCCGACATAAAGACCCATTACCCTTATTTCTTTCCCCCTACTCTTATCCAAAGTTAAGGTTAGTATCTTTATCTTAAATAATTTATAACAATTATGTTGAACTTATCATGTTTATCTAGTATGTGCGTATACATGTAGCAATTCATACCTACATTGAGTTTTTGTGAAAAGTGACTCTCATGATTTACTTGCACTTAAATATTTAGTATTCCATATTGCTTTCATGAAAATTTTACTAGAATGTTTTGGTATGTATTTACAAGAAAGTTTCATAGTACCTCATTTAAATTGTTCATGTAGAGATCCTGTTGAAATGGAGAAGGTAGTTCGCTCGTATGTGATGTAAATGACGAGCTCTTATGTGTCATAAATTGTGGATTAACTTCATGTGCGTTAATGCTATATTTATGTGTTGAAATGAGTTGAGAGTTCCTCCTATGATTAATGACTCATTATGATATTTCTGGTTGGTTGGCTGCTAGTCTTGAGTTCTACTCCTTTTTCCCAATAGGAGGTTTGAGGTGTCATTTGGGAACGAATGTTCCCAAGGGGAGGATATTGTAACACCCCTAATTTCTATTACCTATAACAGAGTCTCATATGTTGTGTAATTATAATTTTAGATCTAAAATAGAATAAATAACTTAGTTGTTAAGTATTGTATCCATAGCATTAAAGAAAAGCCTTAACGTCCGGAAACTAGCAAAATTTAACTACTTGACGTCCCTGGGTCAGATGAAGTTCCGTTGGTTCATATAAAGTCCAAAACATGTAAAATGTCTTTAAATAGGTAAAACATAGTATATACAGTGAAAACGTTCAGGTCTAACCCCTGAAAGATAGCCTGAGGGGTCCACGAACGGACCCCACATTGGATCGAGAGAGCTGCCAAGAGCCAAGAACTTTTGTTCTTGGAGGGAACAAGTCCGCGTCGCGGACTTGGTTCAACCGAGGTCAAAAAGTGAAGCTCGCGTCACAGACAGTTCGCGAACTCCACTATTACACAAATTATTTTTTGGAAATATTGTGGGAACAGCTCCGCGATGTGAACTTGTTCATCGACGAGAAATATGAAAATATTTTTCGAGTTTGACTTCATTAAATGGTCAATTTAAGTAAGGGGTCTTTTAGGAATTTCATGGGGGAATATATATTGAGTTCCCATCAGTTTTTCCTCACAACTAATCACTCACATCAAAACCTCAAAAGAAATCTAAAAAGCTCTCTCTTCTCTCTACACTCTCTCTCTACTCATCCCCCATTGAAGAAGCTTTGAAGCTTGAAGAGAAAGACCAAATCCCTCAAGTTTCTACTCAATTTCGTGTCTTTACCATATATAATGTTTTGTTTCTAATACTCTTCCAAATCAAGGGTTTTTCTCCTCACATGAGTGCTCTTTCTAAAAAAATTGTGAATAAATTGTAATGAATCATTATGAATGTATGTTGTTTGGATATGAATTCATGCTTAATTGATCAATTTCTATCAGTTTTTCCTTAACCCATGTCTTTCCCCCAAATCCCTAAATTCTTGCATTGATTAAGGTGACTTGTTGAGGGTGATGAACATGTCACTTCTTTACTTCGATTTTAGTTATGATAATACTTAATTAATTTCCCTATTTCATATGTTTATTGTGAATTCTTGGGTGTTGAAGGATGAAGTCCCATGAAGGGAAATGAGGTATGGTCTTGGTTCTTCTTTGGTCTCAATTTTGTAAGGTGAAATTACTTAGATGACATTGATGTTATAGCTAATGTGTTGTTCTGATTTTGATGACATGATTCCCTCAACCCTAACCCTAGACACATGTATTGTATATGAATTATGTGTGCATGATATAGCATGACCATTATGTGATTGAATGTAGTTTCTCATGAACATGATGAAGGGTTGAGTGAAAGGTTTAATCACTTCCTATTATGACTAAAGTGAAAGGATAGTTCTCACTTGTGGTCACCTATGAGCGATTATGATAAGAGGTTTACATAAGGGTCTAGAAGTGACGAATGTGAACTTGTACTATGTAATAAGATGATTTCTAAAGGGAATAAATGCTTCGCACCAAAAGAGCATGTAAAAAAGATGGAGGTCTCACGTTACTAAGTCTTGCCTCCCATATGAGTTTCCTCAAGTTAATATGTGCGGATTCCCAAATTATGTCTTTTCTCATGAGATGGAAACCTCCATGTTAGTAATTTAAGGTTTCTAGAAACAATCTCCTTTACCCTTAACTATGTGCCCATATAGGACTCTAGCTTAGTGGATCAACCTAGATAGCTATGTACAAATTGTTATACCTTAGGCAAGTGTTAAACCTCTCTTTTCGGTGTTGGAGTAGAACACCGGATTCCATGTAGCTCACATGGTATCATGTCGTTTATTGCACTTATTTCCCTAATGTAAAAGTAATGAATAAGTATGCATGTCAACTCCTATTAAGGTCGTCTTAAAGGCTACTACATAGTGTGAGGGAGGGTATGGTACTTCTCTTACACATTGCTCATGTGGGATCCTAAGGGATGGTTCTAGTAATGTTCTTTTATGACTATGATTATGGTTATGATTAATAAGTTATGAGTAAGTATTGATGTATAAGCATGTTATAAAAATAACTTGTAAGTATGAAGTGGGTTGCTTAATGTGATACTTAGCCTTGGATGAGATGACGGGGTTCTATCTTTGGCATTGCACAAATATTGCTTGGGTGATTTACATGTTGGGTTGCTATTATGTTGAATTGATATATTATGCTTCTTATATATGCATGTTTATTTAAATTGATAAAAAGCATTATTTCGACTAAATTGTCCTTTTCTTATGCATTGATGATTCTTGTGCAAAGGAGCCATACTTAGTGCATGTGGTTTCTACTAACCCATGAAGATTCGTGGTCAATGAAGAAGAATACTTGGCTCTTTTCTAAGTCAAGTGGTGAGTCCTCATGAGTTCCGAGGATACAACCACTTATCAAGCCTTATTACTTTTGTCCAAATTTTGGAGACAATTATTCCATTCTTATGTCGAGACTTCATTTTAGCCTATATAGGCATGTTGTAATAGACTAAGGGCTATGCCCAAACTATTTGATTCATTCTTTAGACGGTTTAATGTGAGACAAAGATTTAGACTAAATTCTTATGTATTATTATGTTGTTTTACACGAGAAGCCTATGTATTCTTCCTATGTAGAGGTCTATGTAAACCTCATTACTATATAAGTAAAAGTTTTAATTCTCCGCACATTTTTACCTATGCTATATGATGACGAATGCCGAGAGGCTTGTCTTAGTCCTCATCGAGGAGGAGGACACCGGTAACGACTAGGGTGTACTTTGGGTCGTTACACAAACACAACTCAACAAGTAAACATTCAGTACTAGAGATACTATAGAAGACATTTATGCATTTAACGAATTCACTTAAGGAACATCCCCTATGATAGATCTTTATTGCACAAGTGCAATGTGAAATTAGCATCCCATTCTACTTCTCCCACTTAATGCTCTTTTAGAATCACCCTAGACTAGGCACATCACATTCAGCAAGTCATATAACCTTCATTAACATTAGACATAAGGCAAACACGCTTCACTAATCGTTAGACATACTATGAACTTACTTAATTAACATCATATAGAAACCCATTCATTCATTATTATTATAAGGACACCCCACGACTCCCTTCAAATGCATACTTCTTCAATGCATAGATGGCGTCCCATTCCACATCCTACCCTAAGTATTACACACTTAAGAGGACCTAGTACATATATTCTTTTGTGGAGGTAAGATTTATCAGACATATACCATGAGATCTTAACATGGAATCCCGCTATTAGCCCCTAATGGATGAGGGATCCCCACTTGCCTAAGGTAGGGTCATTATATTATCCTTTACTTGGAACACAACTAGCGAATCCTATGTGGGCACCTAGTTAAGGGATATGGAGATTGCTTCTAGTTACTACACCTCTACTAGTACCCATCTTAAGAGGATGTTTTTAGATACTACACCTCTACTCATGGAGAGTATCCAACCCATTTTTATACCCTCTCGGCGCTAAGAATTGATCCGCGCGGAGTATTAGATTTTCATTACTCTCATTAACTATAGGTTAAGGAATTTCTACTAATTACTCTACCTCTATTCGCAGAAGAATACTCATCCCAACGTATTATTCATTCATTTGGAAAGCTCTTACGAGTATTGACATTTATTCTAGACACTCCACCTCTACTCACGGGAAAGTGTCCAACTCAATACCTCCCCATTCTTTAATTTGAGTTCTATTGAGAAAACCTTTTAATAGACCCACATATGTTACATTTTCATTATCTTCATTCGTTCATTCATGTGTGTGTATACGTGAGTGAGACTTTCAAGTAACCACCATCATCTACAACATTGTCTTATAAACATGATCAAACTACATTCATAATAATTCATACACAAACATACTTAAAATTCACATTATACTCTTATAATCATACGATCTTCAAGAATAACATGCATAACATCATAATACATTACTTTACTTAACATTCAATGCCTTCAAGGCCATAATCACAATAATTATTTATCTATATGCAATATCTAAACACCACTACCATAAGTGGACCATACCATACAAGAGCAATTCAATAAGATCTAGACCAATTTAGGTAAACTTACCCTTAATCCAAGCCATGATCACCCTTTCTCAATTATCAAAAAGATCATCATAATTAGGCATGGATATAAATATATAACAATAGGAACAAACAATACTATTCAATTTAAGTGCTATTCTATCAACATGAAACCATAATCACAAAACGCACTTCATAAGCCAATTTAGGAGATTTGGACAAAACATGGGTACTTCAAGGAATCTATTAAACTCATCTTAAAAACATTGATTTAACATTATTATATCAAAGTCATGACTTAGAAAAATTTTTTAAAATGAACCCATGCATGGAATAGAACAAGGGAAAATTAATCCTTGATACACCTTTGAAAACCTTTGAATTGGACTCCTTGAATGAGAGGTTATTCAAGAAAGAAGGATCATCGTACATTAGTGTTAGGATGACCAAGAAAATTGAAGAAGAAAGCAATGAAAATCTTCAATCTAACTCCAATTTGACTCTAAATTTCCATGGAGTTTTGAGACAACTTTCGAGAGAAGATATGTTTTTTATTCTAATTGGAGCAGCTTAATTGAAGGAATTTAGGTTTTAAAAGTATAATACTTGTTAGGAAAAGAATGGGAAAGTCATGGTTCAAGTTTTGTAAAGAGTACTTGAAGAACCCAACTTAATACTTGAAACTTACCTTTCCCACACTGTAGACCGCCCTTGATACAACTTGGCGACTCACCCAAAGGCCCTTGGTTCTGCCCATTTGAACAACAAGCTCCAAATTGGATAATGCTTTACTATTTTGGGAATAACTTTTTCTTCCAAGATTGGAATTTGTCAAACTCATTAGTGTTTGAAAGAGGACTCAAAGATCTTTTATTGGATAGATAAATGACCACATTATTCATTCTGAGCAAATATATATATCATAATTGGAAGTTGACCTTACACTCTAAGTCGAATGAAAAACCCTTCACTACCTTGATCTCCCAATGGACCCTCTTTGGCTCGCCAAATTACTTTGGTGACTCACCTAATGCTCCTTTGTTATCCCAATTTAATAGTACTTTGGATAAGTGGGAACCATGTAGCCCATCGCCAACCTGTCTAAGGAGAGAACAAGTTTTCTTTCATCCATCCTTGAATGTTTATGTTTCCTAATTCACCGTAGATGTTTACTTCCCTTAATTTATGTTTAGTTTGGTGTAAGAGTGCAACGACCGAAGAACATACCTTAGTCATTACCAGTATATTCGACCTCAATGAGGTCTTATACAAGCCCTTACACAATCATCAATATATAATGAACTCAAAATAATGCAGAATTTAGAACTTTTTAAAATAGACGTTCAAACTTCATTTTCATAAAGCTAAATAGTAGGAATCTAATAAAATCATCACACCTGCACCACCTAATTATATGAATTCAACATAATTTTTTCAAATAGGGTCCTTAGCCCTTTAGACACAATATTCTTATAGAAAGAAAGTACATACGGAAGACTACGAATTCTATTACATCAATAGAGAATCCATAAGGTGGCATAAAAAAAAACATTAGTCCTAGGATCTGTGAGGACCTACCATTAGTCTTGGAGATATGAAGTCCAAGATTTCTTCAAGAATGAAGAAACCAACCACCTAGCTGGAACCTATACTCATAATGGAAAAAGATGGAAGAAGTTAGTACAGTTAATGCACTAAGTATGGAGAAATACACAAAAACCTTTAAAGCATGAGAGACATTTTCATGAAGATATGCATTTATGAGGTTTTTTAAAGCAATTCTACTTCACCAATACAATACATAAAGCAACACCACAATGATGTCAATACTACAACAAAAGCATGAATTTATTCCTTCCTGAGGTCTACTTGTGAAATATAAGGTTAGCATCCCATAATATCAACGTTATCAAGAATCCACTAGAAACCACCAAAGTTACAAACCTTACCTTTACGTTTCACCACATACCATAAGCATAATTAAAGCATTAACATTATGAACCACATGTAGATATAGAGATAAGTTCACCCCAACCATTATTCCTTCATCATACATTCTTTCATATAATTACATAACTACAAAAAACCACCCACAATGCCCTTCTAAACCAACTAGTTCCATGTACACGTGAAGTCCCATACCTATACGTATACATAGTAAACCTATTAGGATATCATAGTGTAATACCTCAAAAATGACTTAGGTGAAGCTAGATCCTAAAATTGTTTCCATGAGGGTCTACGGTCCTAAAATTTTCTATAATTTGTTTTTGAGGGATTCTCTAGAGTTTTAGGTGATTTTGAAGTGAAACGTCAAGGGACGACTAAGACGTTCGACGACTAAGTCACCTATGCGCCTCATGTGTGGTTATGTGCCTATGTTTGTGTTTCATGAGTTAATGAGGTCATTATATGAATTATTATAGTTATTATAGGAAGTGTGTCAAGTTTCATGAAGTTTGGAGGTCAAACGTCCAAGAACGTTGATGAAGTTAAAAGGTTTGCCTTGAAAAGACCTTGTGTGTGTTGGTATGTTTTATCGAGTTTTACGTGTTTGTTTTTTATGATATTTATATGAGACGTCCTAAACTTGAATACGAACATATTTGGGTTAGAAATTTCTGGTCAAACATCCCCAAGGACCATCCAAGGGTCCTTGAGGACCCATGTTAGTGGCCAAAACTGCCTAAGGCAGTCCCACCTACGGATGGAAAACGACGGCCAGTGGCCTGGTCAACTCCCCGTAGGTGGAGGGTGTCATTTCGTAATAATACTAGGGAGATAATATCCCATATTCAAGTCTCTGAACCCATTGACGGAGGACAAAACGATCCATTTATGGACTGACGCCCTGTTGGTGGTCTAGTCGTCTGTGTGGTTGTTCTTGCATATTAACTGTAAGTTCAAAAAGTGAATTAGTAAATTCACCCCACGTCTAAATAAGAGAAACGGTGGTTAATTAGGGGTATTTTGGGTATTCTAAATATGTTTTTAAGCCGTAAAAACTTTGAAGATTTCATTCTTCAAAATCCAAACCCAAATTCTCTTAGAAATTCTCTAGAACTCCATTGGAGCCAAAACTCAACGAAGGGCTTGGATTGGAGAATTTATGTGGTGAATCTTCATAAAATTTTTGTATTAACATCAGTGAGGTATGGTTTTTTATCCTTGAAACTCTATTCATCAAGGAGCCTAACATTCAAAGAGTTTTCTCAAATTTTCAAAGATGAATTGTCCAATTTTATGATCTATCCATGGGTTCGTGCAACAAAGGTTATAAAGCATTGTATACTGATTTAATTTTTTTTTTAATTAGATGATTTTAAATCAATTAAACTATGAACCCATGTAATTGATGAATCCTAGTTTTTGACGACTTTATGGGTTAAGTGATATGGACTTAATGCTTATGAATTCTAGTGTAGTTTTCTATATGCTATTGAGTGATGTAATAATTGTATTCAATTGATGTATAAGTTGTATTAGATTGATGAATCTATATTGACTTGACATATTTTCATTGAATATAATTGTTTATGTATTGAATTATTGGTTATGGCCATGGGTAAGGGCCTTATGTTAATGAATTGGATGATTTAGCATTGGATTGAAGTGTTGAGAATGCATTGGTGGTAGGCTGCCCTAATTATCTTTATTTTATGGTAATTAGACTTAAATTATGTTTTACTTGGTATGGTCCACTTATGGTGGCAGTGCTATGTGCCTTGCTTGAAATTGATGTGGCCTTGTCGGCGTTACTTTATGTATTATGATGATCATGGCCTTGTCAGCACTAGTTCAAGTACTATGATGATTTGTGTAGTTGATTTATGTGAAGTATGAGAATATCTACCTATATATGAATTAATGGGGAAGTATGTGTTCCTTCTATGTAGAATAGGAGATCTTGTTAGACTATGAATATATCCTTATGTGTGTATTCTTAGAGGTGATGCATGATTGTTCCTACTTGACTATATGGGTCAATGATGGTCAAAATAATGATGTTATAGTAATTTATAGGATGACATAAAGATGATAAGGGTCGTTCCTAGGTACTTAAAAGAATGATATGCTATATGTAATAAAGTAAAGAATGTTGTGTTTTGTTTTGGTAGACTTGTGTCCCTTACTTGATAAATGTATAAATGAAATGTGAATATGGTATGTCTTGACTAGGTAAGCTTAGTTCACCCTTTTCATGTATGAATGAATCATATGTAAAACCTTAAATGATGTTAAGAAGGTCATGTACGTGGAACCTTAACCCTTGTAGTAAGGTTATGAATATGGAAGTCGAATGATGTAATGGTATCCTTCATGTAAAGAAATGGTGGACTAAGGGTTGATTGGCTGGAACGACATCATAACATCCTCATGAAAGTCATAATGATATATCTATGTTTCCATTGTAAGGTAGCCGTAGTGGTCCTCTTTGTTAGTATGAATATGATTTGGTTATGACTAGCTATGGAACCCATTTGCATGAACCTTATATGCAAGTGACTCTATGAGAACAATGGCTAGAATAGATTGAGTATGTTATTGGAAGAAGCTCTACTTGAGATGGAGAAAAGAGTACAATGTATCCTTACTTGAGAATGAGACTAGAGTACGTAAAAGCTCTTAATATTTCCTTAACCATGTGTCTACATGGGATGTGTCCTAGTTGTACCCTAGGCAAGTAGAACACCCTCATGGAGTAGGTTAGAACTCTGGATTTCATGTTTAGCTATCATGGTATATGTAGGTTATTGCCTATTCTCATCATGTGGGATGCCTACTAGCATTAGAGAAGTTCTAGGAAGTTTAGGTGGTGGTATGGGACGATATCTAGACATTTCATAATAGGCTTTGAAGGTTTTAGTCAGAGTCTTAGGTCTTCTCCAAGACCATTACTTGAATGTCCTTATGTAATGAATGAGTCTTAAATGTACTGATGAATGTAATGACTTAGCTTAAGAAAGCACGTTAAATAAATAAGTACTTATCTAGAGTTGTTAGGGTTGTCTAGTTAAGGTGTGAAGGGGGCATAGGAATGTTGACTTTGTATCTTACCTAGATAAGTCTTAAGAAAGAATCTAGTTAGGGAAGTTGGTTGATTATGTAGACATGATCTAAGCCTTAGGTAGTCTTATGGATTATTTAGGTAATATTGAAGAGGTCAATCATGGATGTTATCTTCTTGATTTATTTAAGTATGTCTTCTAATAGCCTTTAAAAGGAGAATATCATATCATCTATATGTTGTTGTATTAAGTGAGAATGATTCTATCTTAGGTAGTCTATAGGATCTCCTAAGTAAGTGTGTAAGGGATTGTATGGGCGGTTGCTTCACAACTCACTCAAGTGAGACTTAGAATCACCTTTGGTAGAAGAATTTCATGTTCATATGTTTGGTGTCTTGTAAGTTTTTGCTGATCTCATTATAGCAAGGTCTTAAGGATCATTTAGGTGTGCCTAGAGAGGTTGTATGGGCGGTCTCTCTTTTTCTTACTTAAGTGGGTCTTAGGTTATCTTTTAGGGAGAAGATTACATGCTAGAAGGTGTCTATACTAAAGTTAAGAATGTCACGACCCGAGACCACACCCTAGAAGATATGAAAATCTCGGAGTGCAACCGGCGTACTTGAACTCTCGGAGGTCTTGTACAAGCACTTTCATATCGTTTATCTCATATAAACATTTGAAAAGTAGTGCGAAATTACAACTTTTCACAAACATTCTACAAGTCTTTAAAATCTCTTTCATTTATTTCATCAAATCTTAGACACAAGAGTACTTAGGGACACGGCCCTTACACAAAAGAAATATAGTACTACTAAGTCTATTACAATACTCGATAAAGGTAATAAAAGACATCTATGCCCTCAAATCAAAGGAGGACATACTTCAACTTGATTGAAGGATCCTCTAATCCAAGCTTAGCTATCCAAAAGCACCTTCACCTATGAATCACTATCGAGATAGATAAAATCATGGAATTAGTAAAACCACATGTACGAAGTATGGCATAGTGCATAAAAATCATGAAAACCGACATTTATTGGAAATATGAATCTTTTATTTAAATATCATAATATAAGCATAAGAAAAACATTTAACACCTTAGAAACACATAAGAAGTCACTAAAACAACCTTAAAGTTAAATAATTCACTATTCAATGAACTCCTTCAGTCTTACAATGAAGTTTCTTAATTTCATCTTAGACACTTTATAGCATGTAATTCCCTCACTAAAAGCTATCATAAGACTCACTTAAGTTAGACAAAGAGAGACCGCCCATACACACTCTCAAGGCACACCTAAATGATCCTTAAGACAACATATAATGAGATACACACACTTACAATACATCAACCATATCAACATGAGATCCTCTTACCAAAGGTGATTCTAAATCTCACTTGAGTGAGTTGTGAAGCGACCGCCCATACAATCCCTTTCACACACACTTAAAAGATCATTTATATTGCCTAGGTTAAGATCATCCTCGCTTAATACAATACTGTTCACATAATATTTCATTCTCCCTTAAAAGGTTATCAAAAGACCTACTTAAGTAAATCAAGAAGAGAATGTGCATGAATGGACTCTTAAAGATTACCTAAGTATTCATTAAGACTACCTAAGTTGTATCATGTTTACATTGACAACAAACTTTCCAAACTAGAGTCGTTCTTAAGGCTTATCTAGGTAAGATACGAAGTGACCATTCATATGCCCACTTCGCACCTTGACTAGACAACCCTTAGCTATTCTAGATAAGTAATTATTCATTTAACATGCTTTCTTAATTTAGGTCATTACTTTAATTAGTTCATTTAAAACTCATTCATCACATCAAGACATTCAAGTAACGGTCTTTGAGAAAACCTAGGGACTCTCACTAAAATCTTCAAAGCCTATTGTGCAATGTCTAGATAGCGTCCCATACCACCACCCAAACTTCATAGAAATTCTCCATTACTAGTAGGTATCCCATATGATAAGAATAGGCAATAACCGACATAGACCATGGTAGCAAAAATGGAATCCGGAGTTGTAACCTACTCTAGTGGAGGGCGTTCTACTTGCCAATTGTAGAACTTGGACACATCGAATGTAGGAACATGGTTAAGGAATATAAAGGGGTTACTTTGTACTCTAGCCTTATCCTTTAACTAGAGATACTTCTCTTACTATACTCACTTGGTGCTAGCCTTTGTTCTCATAGAGTAATTTGCATTAACGATTCATACAAAGGGGTTCCATATCAAGTTCATAACACAATCACATTCACCCTACCAAAGAGGTCCCCTAAGGCTGACTTACAATGGCGACAAAAATAGCTTATAATGACATTCCTAAGGATGATATAATGATGTTCCAGACCACCAACCTTAAGTCAATCATTCTTACATGAAGGATGCCATTACGACTTTGGATTTCAAGGATCATGACCTTACCACTAGGTTGAAGGTTCCACATAAAGGACCTTCTTAGCATCATCCAAGAATCATGGCATTCATACATACAAGACTAAGAGGCTTCACCATCCTAAGTAATGACATCTCATTTCACATTAATGCATGTATCAAATAAGAGACATAAGTCTACCACACAAGATACACCAATACTTCACTTTAGCACATATTGCATATCATTCTAGAAGCACATAGGAATAACCATTATCATCTATGTCACCCTATAAACTACTAAAACACCATCAATATAACCATCATAGATTCATATAGTCAAGTAGGAATAGTCATGGATCAACTCTAATACTACACACATAAGGCCATAGTCATAATCTAACATGATCAACTAACAACATCAATAGAAGAACACATACATTCAAATTAATCACATGTAGATATATATGATTGTACTTGACATAAATAAACTACACAAATCATCATAATATATCAAGTAGTTTCTGACAATGACATGATCATCATGATACATAAAGTAACGTCGACAAGGCCACATCATTCACAAGTAAATCACATAGCACCGCCACCATAAGTGGACTACCAATCACAACATAATTCAAGAGCTACATTATCTAAAACAAAGAGAATTAGGTAGTGCACAAACAATCCATTCTCACCACTTCAATCCATAGATAAAACATCCAATTCGATACCATAAGGCCCTTACCCATGGCCATGATCATCAATTCAATACAAAAATCATAATACTCAATGAATCTCGGTCAATTCAATATAGATTTATCAAGCTAAGACAGCCTATATATCAATCTCATACAATTCTTACATAATTCCATAGCCCATAAAAAACTACATTAGAATTCATAAGCATTGAGTCAAGATCATCACATCCAAAATATAGCAAATTTGAAGAGATTATGGTTTGCATAGGTATGTTAATATTTTAGTTCAAACCATCAAATTAACATCAATTCAATACATAAACAATTATTCAAAACATTTTATGCAATAACCCCTGGCTAGGTCATAAAATTTGATAATTCATGTTTCTGACGATCTTTGAAAAATCATTGGAATTGACTTCTTGAAGAAAGAGATTTGAAGAATGAATAACCATTTTTAAGTTGTGATGAAAAGCCCACAAAATTTTGTGGAGAAAATTAAGAAATTATATCTTCTTCCTTGGAGCTTCAAAGCTTCAACAATGGAGTTTTGGAGAGAGTGAATGGAGAGGTTTTGTTTTCAGATGAGAGTTTTAGCTTTGATTGGTAAGTTTAGGAGTTCAAATAGTTCCTATAACCATCCATAATTAACCCCTAAATTACCCAAAAGACCCCTACACTCATAGGACAAATTAACCAACCTCAAATTTGACTTAAAACGATGCAACGAAATCTGGGACTTTACTGCACATCGCGGATACACTTCCAAAACTTATTTTTGGAAAATTCTTGGACAGAATGGTTCGTGAGAGCGCAAGGTAGAACTTTTTCCTACTGCGTGACAGCTGCGCGTCGCGCAGAAGCATGCCAATTCGTGGTTGCTTTGCAGCTCCGCTCGCCCACGTTTGGGTCCTCCTCAGGGACCCTTTTGATAATACCCAGGGCGTCATTATCTAAAGTTTTGACCCTTTGTATATCAGGAAACACGTAGGAACCCTCAATACTGAATTTCACCTTCAAACCATCCCCCAAAACATTAATACGAAACACTACGACACACTAGTTTAATTCCGACTAGTTTCCGATCGTCTTGGACGTTCTTGGATGTTTGACCTCCAAATACTTCCAAACTTTATATACTGCCTAAGAATACCATTATTAACCATTTTATGACTTTAAATCATCATGAAAGAACTATAGGGTATAGTTCAACCTAGCTCATTTTAGGGTGTAACAATACTCCACAGTTGGAAACATTCGTCCTCGAATGACACTTGCTATTATTTAGGCACTTTCTAGAGATAAGAAAATCAAGACTAGCAGCACATAACCATACAACACATTACACAATACAAACATATAGGATAAACCTCATTTCACATACTTTAAGAGACTCAAAACACAACAAGAAGATAGAGACTACTTCTACAACTTACCATGCAATAAGACTCACATTTTTCATTTCATATAGGAGGATCTTCCTTCTCCACATATTATCATGCTCATATACATAAATTATATACACATTATAACCATTTTTCATGGAAGAATAATTTAGTCAACATATTTACAATAAGCACCAATTTCTTTAGAGTGAATCATGCTTCAAAAATCCAAAAATGCAACATTTAGGCAATCAATGATGGAAACATGCTAATATTCAAGGTAAAATCATATAAACACATTTTACAAAATAATCATAAATTCAAAAAATACACAATGCAAGAAATCAATAAAATTCAATTTCAACAAGACTTGTACACACCATGCACATTCAACAAGCTTCTATGACTTTCTAGTCCATCTACTAACCATACTCCCCCACTTAGAAGGGTTCAACTACTTCGACCATTTTCGAGCACCTCATATCTTTTTCAGCGCGTCCCAAGATCCGATAATTTTTGTCTGATTTCTCCTGCACTGCCCTTCCCAATGGGTTTCGAAGATAAAAATCCTTTATTGATTAGCCCATAAACTGACCTAGGTAAATCCATGAACTCCATTGGATTATTCCTTCTGACTAAGCATATGAACCATGAATTGTCTTAATAATATTATCAATCAATCCCTTGTTTTGAAAGAACTCTTCAAGGAACAAACGGTCCCTTTCCTTCATACTTCATATAAATACATATCAAGAGAATACTAGAACTTACCATCATCATCATCACCCTCATCCGGCTACACTCCTCTTTCCCGAAGTGCATAGAAACGAGCCTTCGCCTTTGGAACATCATCTTTTGGAACATTACAAGCAACTTGCTTACCATCTCTAGTAGGACAATCCCTCACTTTATGTCCCTCTTTACCACATCCAAAACAACTCCCGGTACCCCGTAGACATTCCCCATAGTGACTCTTTCCACAAGTAGCACATGTAGGTTTTCCTTTGAGAACCACCTCATTTCTCAAATTTCGCCTTAGTAGCACTAGGTCCATCTTGAGTTTGAGCCCTCTTCTTGGACCTAGATTGACCTTGATCACTTGAACCACTCCTTTTCAATTTTCTATCAATCCAACCAACTTTAGACTCCTCAATGGATTGAGCATAAACTATGAGTCTAGATAGGGTCATATCATCATGGAGCATGGCCATACAACATTCTTCTTTCACTAGATCGGTGACCCTGGTATAAATCTACTCATCTCATCTGTAGGATTAGACACAAGGGATGGAGCATATTTTGACAACATAGTGAATTTCAATGAGTACTCCTCAACACTCATATTTCCTTGCTTGAGATTGATAAACTCCTCCACCTTTACCTCCCTCCTCTCAAGGGGAAAGTACTTTCCTAGAAAAGCTTCTTCAAATTCTTCCCACTCAATAGGACCCGACTCAACATGCCTATTATCCTTCCATTGAGTGTACCACACTTGAGCAACCTCCCTCAATTAGTATGAAGCTAACTTCGCCTTCTCCCTAGAAGTCACCCCCATGGGACTCAACACCTTATACACTCCATCTAGGAACTCTTGTGGATCTTTTCCCACATTAGAGCCAAGAAAGATAGGAGGATTCATCCTCACAAAATCTCTCAATCTAGTGTGATAGTTCTCTCCACAACATTCACTCTAGGCGCCATACCCATATTCACATGGGTAGTCAAGGCTCGGGCTAAAGTGATTGAAGCCTCTCTAGTCTACCCATTAGTGATTTCTGGGGGAACCACCGGAACCTCATTACCTCCACCCACAACAGGTACTTGAGCACCTGGATCAACTTACTCAATTTCAGGAGGAATCTCCTCATTCACATCATTCTCCTCAACCCTCCTAGCCGCTGTCTTCCTCATATTCATCTCCTATGACACACAGAAAACTATGAGAAAACAGTACTTATAACTTTTACTCTACGACACGACATAGGAGTAGAAACGAAGTAAAAATCTATTGTCCTATAGCCTCTCACCAAAATATGTGTCACGACTTACACCGATGGTCAAGACTCTACTAGACGTGACTTGATGAGACTTTTTGATTCCTAACACCACTTTCATAAACTATGCTCTGATACCAAGTTTGTCACGACCGGAGACCACAACCTAGAAGATCTGGCAATCTCGGATTGCAATCGGCGTACTTGAACACTCGAAGGTCTTGTACAAGCCCTTTCGTATCATTCATCACATATAAACATATGAAAAGTAGTGTCGAAATAAAAATTCACAAACATTCTACAAGTGTTTAAAATCTCTTCCATATAAAACTCATAGGAAATACTGTCTCGTTTGATCAAATATTTTACACAAGAGTACTTTGGGACACGGCCCATACACAATAGAAATGCAGTACTATTAAGTCTATTAGAATACTTTGATAAAGGAAATAAAAGACATTTATGGCCTCGAGTCAAATGAGGACATACTTTAACTTGCTTGAAGGATCCTCTAATCAAACCTTAGCTCTCCAAAAGCACCTTCACCTATGAATCAATTTAGATATAGATAAAACCATGGAATTAGTACAACCACATGTAATAAGTATGGCATAATGCATAAAAATCATGAAAATGGATATTTATTGGAAATATGCATCTTTTGATTTAAATATCATATTATAAGCATAAGAAAAACATTTAACACCTTAACACATAAGAAGTCACTTAAAACATTTGTCACAGTTTTCTGAGACAGGGTTACAATGAATTAATTCACTGTACAGTGAATTCCTCCAGTGTTACTGTGAAGTTTCTTAATTCACCTTAGACACTTTATAGAATGTAATTCATTCACTACAAGCTATCCTAAGACTCACTTAAATAAGACAAAGAGAGACCGCCTATACACCCTCTCTAGGGACACCTAAATGATTCTTAAGACCACCTATAATGAGATATACACACTTACAATGCATCAACCACATCAACATAAGATCCTCTTACCAAAGGTGATTCTAAGTCTCACTTCAGCTAGTTGTGAAGCTAACGCCCATACAATCCCTTTAACACACACTTAGGAGATCCTTTAGATTACCTAGGATAAGATTATCCTTACCTAACACAATAGTGTTCACATAATATTACATTCTCTCTTCAAAGGGTTATCAAAATGCCTACTCAAGTAAATTAAGAAGACAATGTCCATAATTGATCTCTTCAAGATTACCTATGTAATCCTTAAGACTACCTAAGTTGCATCATGTCTACATAATAAACCAACTTTCCTAACTAGAGTCATACTTAAGACTTATCTAGGTAAGATACGTAGTTACCAATCATATGCCCCCTTCGCACCTTAACTAGACAACCCTTAACTTCTCTAGATAAATACTTGCTCATTTAACATGCTTTCTTAATTTAGGTCATTACTTTCATTAGTTCATTTAAGACTCATTCATCACATAAATACATTCAAGTAATGGTCTTGGATAAGACCTAGGGACTCTCACTAACATCTTCAAATCCTATTGTTCAATGTCTAGATAGCGTCTCATACCACCACCTAAACTTCATAGGTTTTTCTCCAATACTAGTAGGTATCCCATATGATGAGAATAGGAAATAACCGACATAGACCATGGTAGCAAAGCATGGAATCCGGAGTTGTAACCTACTCCGATGGAGGGTGTTCCACTTGCCAATGGTAGAACTTGTACACATCCAATATAGGCACATGGTTAAGATATATGAAGGGCTTACTTTGTACTCTAGCCTCATCCTTTAACTAGAGCTACTTCCCTTACCATACTCACTCAGTGATAGCCTTTGTTCTCATTGAGTAATTTACATTAAAGGTTCATACAAAGGGGTTCCATATCAAGCTCATAACCTAATCACATTCACCCTAGCAAAGAGGTCACCTAAGGCTTACTTACAATGATGAAAAATATAGCTCATAATGACTTTCCTAAGGATGATATAATGTCGTTCCAGCAAACCAATATTAAGTCCATCATTCATACATGAAGGATGCCATTACAACATTCGACTTCAAGGATCATAACCTTACGACTAGGTTGAAGGTTCCACATAAAGGACCTTCTTAGCATCATTCAAGGTCTGCTGTAATTGATACATGCAAGACTAAGAGGATTCAGAATATTAATTCAATACATATCACATTCACATTAATGGATGTATCAAGTAAGGGACACAAGTCTACCACACAAGACACAACAATACTTCACTTTAGTACATATTGCATATCATTCTAGAAGCACATAGGAATAAGCATTATCATTTGTAAGTCACCCTATAAACTACTATAACACCATCAATATAACCATCATAGAATCATATAGTCAAGTAGGAATAGTCATGCATCAACTCTAAGACTACACACGTAAGGTCATAGTCATAGTATAACATGATCACCTAACAACAATAATAGAAGAACACATACATTCACCTTAATCACATGTAGATAGATATGATCATACTTCACATAAATCAACTACACAAATCATCATAATCTATCAAGTAATTTCCAACAAGGCCATGATCACCATGACACATAAAGTAACAACAACGAAGCCACATCATTCACAAGTAAAGCACATAGCACTGCCACCATGAGTGTTACATACCAATAACAACATAATTTTAGAGATACATTATTTAAAATAAATAGAATTAGAGCAGCGTACCACCAATCCATTCTCACCACTTCAATCCATAGCTAAATCATCCAATTCAATACCATAAGGCCCTTACCCATGGCCATGATCATCAATTCAATACAAAAATCATAATACTCAATGAATCTAGGTCACTTCAATATAGGTTTATCAATATAAGACATCCTATTCAACAATCCCATACAATTCTTACATAATTCCATAGCCAGTAAAAAACTACACTAGAATTCATATGCATTGAGACAAGATCATCACATCCAAAATATAGGCAATTTGAAGAGATTATGGTTTGCATGAGTATATGAATATTTTAGGTTAAAACCATCAAATTAACATCAATTCAATCTATAAACAATGACTCAAAACATTTTATGCAATAACCCATGGCTAGATCATAAAATTGGACAAGTCATGTTTTTGATCATCTATGAAAAATCATTAGAACTTACTCCTTGAAGAAAGAGATTTCAAGGATGAATAAACATACCTTAATTTTGATGAAAATACCACAAAATTGATGGAAAAAACTTGAGAAATTATGTCTTTTTCCTTGGAGCTTCAAAGCTTCAACAATGGAGTTTTTGAGAGAGTGAATGGAGAGGTTTTGTTTTTAGATGATAGTTTTAGCTTTGATTGGTGAGTTTAAGATTTTAAATATTTCCTTAAACCGTCCAAAATTAATTGCTAATTTACCCAAAATACCCCTACGCTTACATGAAAAATTAACCAACTCAAACTTGATATTAAAATGACCAACGAAATCTGGGACTTTACTGCGCGTCACAGAGGTACTTCCAAATCTTATTTTTGAAAATTCTTGGATAGAATGGTCCGTGACAGCCCCGCATCGCAAGGCAAAACTTTTGCCTACTGTGTGATAGCTGCGCGTCGCTCAGCCGCATGCCGATTCTTGGCTGCTTGGCAGCTTTGCTGGCCCATGTTTGGTCCTCCTTGAGGACCCTTTTGATGATCCCCAGCGCGCCGTTCTCATACGTTTCACGCGTAGGAACCCTCAGTACTGAATTTCACCTTCAACAATCCCCCAAAACATCAATACAAAACATTACGACACACTAGTTTAATTCCGACTAGTTTCAGAACGTCTTGGACGTTTTACCTCCAAACACTTCCAAACTTAATATAGAACACCATTATTAACCATTTTATGACTTTAAAACATCACAACACAAGTGTAGGATCTAGTTCAACCTAGCTCATTTTTAGGGTGTAAAAAAGAAACTTCACTGTAACAGTGAAAGAGTTTATTGTACAATGAAGTAGTTCACTGTAAATTTTCTCTTAAAAATGTAATAAATTGTCTGATTGATTTCTTATTTTTTTTCTATGTTTTTGAAATTTTATTATTTTGATTGTATTATGATATTTAAATCAAAAGATGCATATTTCCAATAATTGTCCATTTTCATGATTATAATGCATTATGTCGTACTTAGTACATCTGGTTGTACTAATTCCATGTTTTATCTATCTCTAAAGTTATTCAAGGTAAAGGTGCTTTTGGGTAGCTAAGCTTGGATTAGAAGACCGTTCAAGCAAGTTGAAATATATCTTCATTTTACTCGAGGACATAGATGTCTTTTATTTCCTTTATCGAAGTATTGTAATAGACTTAATAGTACTTATTTCTATTGTGTGTATGGGCCGTGTCCCAAAATTCTCTTGTGTATAATATTTTATGAAATGAGACTTGGTATTTCCTATGAGTTTTAAATGAAAGAGTTTTTAAAGAATTATAGAATGTTTGTGAAAAGTTTTAATTCTGCACTACTTTTCATATGTTTATATGTGATGAACGATATGAAAGGGATTGTAAAAGACCTCCGAGAAGTCAACTACGCTGGTTGCACTCCGAGAGTGCCATATCTTCAAGGATTGTGGTCTCGGGATGTGAAACATAGAATAATTCATACTTCATTCACTACTTCATTATTTTGGAAAGAGCAACCATAACTGACATGGACCGTGTTAGCTTACATGGAATCTGATGTCATACAACCCCACACAGGAAAAGGGTGTTCCACTTGCCAACGTAAAACCTACTTTGTAGATACTATGTGGATCAACTAGCTAAGTCCTACGGAGGGCACATAGTTAAGGGATATGGAGATTGCTTCTAGAGACTCTACCTATTGCATTAACATTGGATTTCCCATCTGATGAGTATATCTAGGATGACCCATTCTTTTGCATTAATGGAGGGGTCTTTTCTTCATTGGACATATCATCTCGGTGCTTACTTTAATTTTACAATTTACTTCCATTAGTCCTTTTTATTTTATCTACATATTTAAAGAAGTACTCCCTCTTCGTTAAATACAATTCAACATAAATCTCTTAGATTCATTAGGTGAGAATACACTTTTAACCTAGAATCAACATACATATGTGAGTAGTACTTTCACAATATCAATCATAGTGTTTTCTTGAGGACTTACATTCAATCAACACATTACCATAGCAACACTCTACAAAATTAATGCAACATAACAGGTAAGGTTCAAGTGAGTGGCGACCATCCAACAATACCTTAATTGCATCCTTTCATAAGACATATACCTTACAAGCAAATCCAATAGTTCATGTACCACATTCTCCACATATTTACAAATCCCAGGATTTACCCCTTATTCATGGTAAAGAATAAAGTATCATAATCATACCCAACAACATCATAATAAGCATGAAAATAAGATTCTATAACTATATAATCATCATTCACAATTCACAATGTTTATATCTACTCAATTCATCCAACAACATTCATTAAGTTAGGTCATAGGGTGCACATAGGTTCTTGGGAGATTATCACAACATAAATCATCAATTTATCCCAATACATTCATAATATATGTCAAATAACATAATGAAAATGATTTCTGAGTTAAGCCATGGCTAGATCACAAGCCCTATTTTTTTTTATCACCATAATTTTAAAAATAGTTTTTTTAAAGGGCTTCATGGAGAAACTAATACATGAATCAACATCCCCATACCTTGTTTGATGTTAGTCCATGAGTTTGATGTGCAAAAAGAGTACGTCTTGATAGCCCTAGTTTGATTTCTTCATTGTTTTTCAATGGTGGGTTAGAGAGAGAATTGATGAGAGAAAGGGAAAGTGGGTTTCGATTTTATGATTAAAGTTATATGGTGGAAGACTTAGTTTATTTCTTTAATACTCTTTAATATACCTAACTAACTAATTTGTAGTCGTAAAATTACGTATTAATTTGTAGCGACCCTCAAAATGAATTAGGGTAAACTAGAGCCTCACATGAGCTTTATGAGTTATTAACTTGTTAATAAGGTAAGAAACAACTTCTAAATCTTGGTTTAAAGAGATTTGAGGTCAAATGTCAAAGGATGACCAAGACGTCCGAAAACTAATCGTTTATGTGTTAGTATGCCTTTGTATGTTTGCCTAGTGTTTAAGTGTTGTTTGGAGTCTAAAATGATAGGGGGTTACCCTAGTATGTATATGGTCGTGGTTAGGGTCGAAACTCCTGGGTGCGTCTCCCAAGGACCACCATAAAGTTCCTTGAGTAGGACCCAAAGGTTGGCAAAAAAGATACCAGGGCAGCGTCAAATGACGCCTAGTAGACTTGTCGACGCCCCATCGATTTGGGATGCTCCACACATAGGCATCGGAGCTCAACCCCAAATATGGGATTATCAGTCACAAACGGCGGATAAACAGAACGGCGTGTCAATCAGACGACGGCCTGTTCTTAGCGACCGTGGTTTGGACCTGCAACAACATCTCTAGACACGGTTAAGTCAAGGGGTGAATTCAGAAATTCACCCCATATTCTAGTAAAATGGTGGACGATTGTTTTTGGTTATTTAGGTTATTTTAAGTTAGTTGAAAACTTAAAACCCCAAATTAGAATTCATTCTTCAGATCAAACCCTTCCCTCCCAAATATGGTTCTCTCAAAACCTCTATTAGAGACCAAGCTCAAGATCATGTTAGGGGGATACATTCCTAATGTTTTCTTCTCCAAATTTTGTGTATTTTAGTATAGTAAGGAATGTTAATCCTTTATCCATGGTTAAACTTTAATATAAGGAGTTTAATCAATGATTTTCAAACAGGGTTTCTATGATCAAAATTACTAACTTTTTATCCAAGCATCGGTTCATTGTCAAACAATTTTCAAAGATATTATAATGATGAATTGATGATTAATCAATGTAGTTATGATGATTTCCTATGAATTTTTTTAAATAACCCATAATTCTCCCTATTTCTCAATTTAGCCTATAAAAGTGGGTCTTGTGATATTGATTAGATGTTAATTGGATGTTTCTTAGTTTATAATGTATGGTTAAGTAGTATTGCTATCTGAATGAATTTATTATTAATTGTTGAAGATTGGTCTATGATTCATCATGTCTTGGAGTATTGGTGAGTTGACCTAATTTCCTAGTGGTAACACTCCCCGAAAGTTCATGACCTAAGCTAGAAACTCACATGATGAACTAAACCTTAAAACTCCTTTTATAAGACTAAAATAATTTTTATAAAACATTTAGGAAGTTTTAGATTGAAGGCGTCAAGAAATGTCCATGACGTCCAGAAACTAGCGAAATTGAACTAGTAGACGTCCCTATGTTTGTGAAGTTTTGGGAGTGTCATATGAATTCGTAAACTAGTAAAAATAATTTAAATAGGTAAAATATTGTATAAAGGGTCCAAACATCCAGTAACGACTTACCAAGGACCACCCGAAGGATCCTTCAGGAGGACTCGAACATTGGCGACCAAGCTGCCAAAGCAGCTTGCGCAACCAAGATATGGCATCAACCTCGCGTCGAGCAGCCAACACAAGGAGTACAAGAAGTTTCCTCGCGATGCATTCCTCCACGAGGTCCACTGCCTCAACTCAGATTTTCAGAATTAAATATGAAATTTCCCCCGCGGCGCGCAGCCACTTCCTTGATTTGTTCACGTCATTTTTAAGTCAATGTGACTTTACAAGAAGACCCATTTAGGCGAGGGGTCCTTTGGATAATTTAGGGGGTGATTATATATTTATTTAGGGTCAGTTTTAAGTCATTTTTACTCACTCCAATTAAATCCCCAAATCAAAATCCAAAAGCTCTCATCTCTCTCTACTTTCTCTCTCCCTAAATCCTCCATTGACGAAGCAAGAAAGCTTGAACAACAAGACCAATGTCTCTAGAATTTCACTTGAATTTCGTGGATTAAGCTTCATTAATGTATGGGTTATTCAGTCTTGGGATTCCTTTCCCCAAGAGGTCCTTTCAACGTTGATTAGAAAATAACCCAATTCTTAGGGTTTTTCTCTACAAATGGGTTTTCTTCTAGACTTGAAATAGATGATTGATTATGATTAATTGTGATCTCCTATGACTAATTAAGTATATATTGTTGAGTAACTGATGTTGATTAATGGGAATTTCGTTTGATTTATGTTCTTTCTCCAATTCCCCCAAAACCTGGATCTTGCTTATAAATTGATGGAAATTGATGAATGTATTGATTGATAGACTTGTTTTATCCATTCTAATTCGTTCATGGAATGCCTAGGGTAATGTATGGTTGGGATTGGATCTTTTTCTTTATGAATTCATGATAAACCCTTTCTTCCTAACCCTAGGTTATTAATTGAAGTTTATTTGGATAGTGATGATGAAATTGACCTAGTTATTGTATTAATTACTATTGAATAATGTTACTACACCTCTTATTGGATGAAATTGGTTGGTTGATGGTAAGGCCATGATGATGTCTTTTGAAGGAGATTGGTAAGTGTTTGTTATCCTAAACCTCTACTTCAATTATGATTGCTTGTGCTTGGTGATGAAGTTCAATTGAAGTATATCTTGTGATTAGATTAAGTAGGTTTGGTACGATGATGAAATTTAGATGTCCTGATTATATGATTATCACAACCTGCTTAAGATAAAACGATATAAGGTTGGTTATGAAGTATCTATGTGCCTTGTTATATTATGTTGATGTTAATGTGTTAATCTCACATGTGAGGGTTGTAATGAAAGGTGTTCTCATGCAATTCCTATTGATCTAATGACTACGACTATACAAAGATTTATCCTCCTATGATCTAAACTAAGTGATGATGTTAAAGAAAGACATTTGAAAAGGACTCTAGCTTAACACCGAGTGAACTAGTAGTAAGGAATATTCCTTCCCAAGTAAGAAAGGTAGGTTCACTATTGTACTCACGAGATTGGAGACTATAATGCCTATAACATAAAGATGGTCCCAACTACATCTCCTAGTTCTTGAACTATGTTTCCCCGATAGGAATACTAGCTAGTGGATCCACCTAGATGCTATGTTCATTTTTGGATACTACCTTGTCAAGTAGTCCACCTTCTTTCGGTGTAGGGTTCCATGACACCATATTCCACATTAGCTCATTTGGTCTATGTCTGTTAACGCAAGATATTCCCAAAATTAAAATGAAGTAATAAAGTGAACTCTAACTAAGAGGACTTAAGGGTTTGAATTAGTCTAGGTAGGGGTATTGGACTCTACCTGTACATTGCACTAGTTCGCCTTGTGGAAAATCCTAGGAACTGTTTCTTATGTTTTTCTGCTCTTATGAGATAAATGTTATTCTTATTTTTATTCTTCATGTTAATGGTATATATTGCTAAATATGATGATGAATACTTATAATTATATGATATGTGAAGTTTGACATTATTCATGATCCTTTGTCTAGTTTTCTTGATTGAGTAAGGTTATGGGGCTTCACTTGACCATTGCACTAGTAGACTTGGTGAAGGGTTATGAATAAGGGTTTTACTTATGTTGTAATGTTATGGACTCATGAATATGCTTTGTGGTTATGACATGATGTTAGAGTTACATTGGCTATGAATTCTAATATGCTATGTACATGCTGACTTTGCTTAACTTTAGTAGGTTGATCTTGTGTTGAATATTCTTGTATCATAAGACTTATATAATTATTGTCTTATATGTGTTCTTGGGTTGTGCATAAGGCTTTTAAAAGTAACGTGGCATGTTTTTATCAAATGTCCATTTTTAGAATGTTTTCTATGTTCTGGGTGCATATCTTCCCATACTTAGTACAAATGATGTGCTAATCACTATTTCTCTCTTTTCCCAAATATTTTATGTTTCGATCATTGAAGGGTTTGTGACCTCTTTTAAAGGAAGGATTGGATCATTTCTCCAAGTGTGGGTATGTCCTCAAGTTTTGAGGATGATGCTTTTTCTAGCTCTAGCTATGTTACATTGTTATAGTCTAAAGACATTCATTTTACTTTTGTTATTTCAAGATATTGTTGTAAGCCCTAAGTGGCATTTATACATTAGGGTAAGGACTATGTCCATATTGTTCTATTTCATTTATATGGTTTAATATGAGACATCCCTATTAAGACTATGTTGTGTACTTTTATATATATGACATAAAAGTAGAAGATTATGTAATATTTTTATGCTATGAGTCTAAGTAAACTCTCTATGAATATATTATGTATAATCGAGAGGTCTAAGTAAATCTCATGAAGTAGATGTAGATGAAAACTTTTACTTTTCCACAATTTTTAACCTATGAATGTAATGACGAATGCTAAGAGGCTAGTCTTAGTCCTCTGTGAGGACGACGATGCAAATAATGTCTAGGGGTTCTCCCCAGATGTGACACTAGTCTTTACTAATGGAATTGATGTTGTGTGGTATGGTCCACTTATGGTGCCAGTGTTTACATTCCTTTCTATATATACATATTATGGTCATGGTGTTGAGGAAAATAGGTGTACAGTGAATTGATATTATGATTATCATGAACATGAAGGCTAAGTGTGTAGTCCTCGATGCTACTATCATGATCTAGGTGTATTGACGATGTGAAGTTGTAATACTTCGAAAGTTTAAGACATGTTCTAGACCTAACATAGAATTCAAAAGGTTTAGACACTGTTTTAAGGCCAAAATAATGAATATAAGTCATTTAGGAAGTTTAGGAATCAAAACATCAAGGAACGTCCATGACCTCCGGAAACTAGTTAAATGAGGTGCTGGTGTGCCTTAGCCTATTTGACTATGTTTTAGGAGTCGGAAAATGATGAATTTTGGTGAAAGGTTTATAAAACATATTAGGGTTAGTTCATAGTTGAAACGTCCGGGTACGGCTCCCCAAGGACCAACCAAGGGCCCTTGTGGAGGACGCTTGCAACTTGGGGCAAAAGCTGCCCAAGCCAGTGTCCACCTACGATTGCCACCAACGGATCGTGGTCCAATCGAAGGGGCAATCCTTCATAACACAAATTCTCTAATTAAGTTACATGAAAACCTATATAAATATCCTAACCTAATTTATCTAACCTAACCCTCATAAAGTCAAAAACACAAACTCTCTTCCTTCTCTCTTCTTTCTATCTCCCAAGAAGAAGAACACCATAGAAGGTCAAATTCAAGGAGGTTCTAGGGCTGAAAAACTCAAAGTGTATCCATCAATATTCATCAATTTACAATGTATGGTATTCCTTTAACCTTTAGGACCTCTTTCCGCAAAGGGTTCCTTCAAATTGATCTCAAAAGTTGAGTTTTCATGTGGGTCTCTTCCAATCTCAAAATTGATCTTTCAAGTTAATTTATTTATGGTTTATTTTGATTGTATTGATTAGATTATTATGAATTTTGACTATATTACACTACTTATTGATGGATTGGTCTAGTTTGTAGAAGATTACCTATTCCCCTTAACTCTTGGTTGTGATCTTTAATTAAAATAACTAGTATTGATGTAATTGGTTTGGTTAATGTGTGAATTACTATCCTATGATATTATTGTCCAGATTTATGAATAGATTGAGATGAGTTGTAGTTCTAACATGCTAGTTCTAGAGTAATTGACCTAGATTGTGAAGTAGATTATGAACTTGATCTAAGTCTCTAATTCTAGGCTATGAACTAGTGATGAGTTGTTGTATAATGATTCAATTGGCCTTGTTATTATGTTAGTTATAATTGTGTGATGATATTACACCCACTGTTGGGTTTATTTGAGGGTTTACGGTATGAACTTGATGATGGCATTGTGAAGGAGATGGAGTAAGTCTTGTGATCTCTGGTCTTTACTCCAATTATGGTTACTTGTGATTAAGTTACATTGTTGTATCGAAGTATACCTTATATTAATATTGATAGAATTTGTATGATGTTGAATAGAAAAATCATGAACTATGGATTTCGAGTTGTTGGCTAATGTAAATGTTATAAGGATGGTATAACTTACCAATGTGCCTTATCATGATGTGATTATGTAAATATGCTAACCTCACTTATATGAATTGTAAGAAAGGTCAATATGCATGCAATTCTTATTGAGCTATGAAGATGATGATTATAAAAGGGATAGGACCTATGATCTACATTAAGGTATGATGATTCATAAAGACATTACAGACATTTAAAAGGGGACTCTAGCTTATCACCGAGTGAACTAGTGTGAGGAGTCTCCTTTCCCACATAGCGAAGGTAGGACCACTAATGTAGTCATGAGATCAAAGACTATAATACATGTAGCATAAAGAGGATCCCAACTATGTCTCCTAGTTCTTGAACTATGTTGCCCCCATAGGAATACTACCTAGTGGATATACTTAGTTGTCATGTTCATCTTTTGGTACTACCATGGCAAGTAGTCCGCCTCTATTGGTGTAGGGTTCCATGACATCGGATTCAACATTAGCTCATGTGGTCTATGTTGGTTAAGGCAAGATGTTCCCAAAAGGTAAAATGAACTAAAGAAGTGAACTCTTACTAGGATTACCTAAGGGGTTTAGCTTAGTCTAGGTAGGGGTATGGGACTCTACCTAAACATTGTACAAGTTAGCCTTGAGGAAAGTCTTAGAAGGATTATCTTATATATGTATATGCTTATTATTGTGCATGAGATGTGTATGATGATCTTGCATATTGATGATACTATATGATTATTGGTTTCACTTATGAACATGTGTTGGTCTCTATTTCTAAGGTATGATGATTTGTACTCTTAATGATATGCTCTGTGATGTTGGAAATTGGTAATGGGTCTTGTTGAGCTTACTTGATTGAGTACGGTTAAGGGGATTTGTTTTGTCATTGCAATAGTTGACTTAATGAGGGTTCATGATTAGTGTATTGCTTTGGTTATGTTGGAATGAACTCTTATACATGTATCTTGCTATAATAATTTGATGATAGTGTCATATTGGTTATCTGCTCAATTATGTGATATACATATTGGCTTGACTAGAATTAGTATTGTTGGTCTTGTGATGTACATGATCTTGAGTTAGCGAATATGTCTTATTTATTGGTATGGTTTCTTGAATATGCATAAGTCTTTTAAAAGTAAATTGCATGTTTTAATGAAATGTCCCGTTTTAGCATGATTTTATGATGTGTGTGCATATGGTCTCATACTTACTATAAGTGGTGTACTAACCCCATTTTCTCCCTTTTCCCCGACATTTTAGTTTCCGGTCATTGAATGACTTTTGAGAAAACTTTGAAGGAAAACTTGGAATTCTCACTCATCAAAGTTGGGTAGGTCCTAACGTTCCGAAGTCAATGACATTATCAATCTTTTGATGTTGTTCTAGTTATACGACTTTTAGTTCTTTTCTTTTCATTTGAGTACTAAAGATTGTATAGCCTATATTTGCCTCTTATTGCATTGATGTATGGGTTATGCCCAATTGTTATACTCTTTTCTAGATGGTTATGAGATGAGACATTCATTTAAGACTGTTAAGTATCTTATATATCTATGTGCAATAAAAGTAGAAGACTATGTAATCTTCTTATACGAAGGGTTTATGTATACTCGATTGGACTATATTATGTGTATCCAAGAGGTCTATGTAAACCTCACGATAGATATAGAAAACTTTTAAATTTTTACGCATTTTTAACCCATGAACGTAATGATGTAAGCTAAGAGGCTACTCTTATCCTCGTTGAGGACGACGATGCTGATTACGTCTAGGGGGTGCTCCCCGGATGTGACAAACTTGGTAATAGAACATGAGGTTAATATCTTTAGAGTCAATGTCTCACTTAACCACGTCTATGTAGATTCTTACTCATAATTGTAAAGTGCGCCACACTTATGAATAGGAACCTATGTGATGCTTAGGAAACTATCACTTTCTTGGAAATCTAATATCGTGCCTCTAGAGTCTTGAATCTATGTGCCCTTAGAATCTAATCCTTTTATGGTGATTATAGGCAATGAATACTCGAAGAACAGCTACTCGAAGGCTGAATGAACAGATTGCTAATACGGGAGCACCTCCCCGAGGCAATCAAGTTCCTTCTCTAGAAGAAGGTTCTAATGATGACCAAGCTCCGGTCAATCCTCCTCCTTTGACGGATGGTGACATAAGGGATGCCTTTATCCAAATGGACCAAGCCATTACTACTCAAGCACAAGTCGTCACTACTCAAGCTCAAGCCATGATGGCCCAAGCTAGTCTAGAGGTTTTACCTCAATCAAACCAACATGTTTGTACCATGGCCTCCCGTTTGAGGGATTTCACAAGGATGAATCCCCATACTTTCTATAGGACCAAATTTGAGGAAGACTCCCAAGAGTTCATTGATGAAATCTAAAAGATCTTCTGTGGTATGGGGTTGACTACTAGTGAGAAGGCTGAGTTAGCCACTTACCAACTAAGAGATGTGGCCCAAACTTGGTAAGTCCAGTGGAGAGACAATAGGCCTTTAAGAGGTGGACCAGTGGATTTGGAAATTATAATGAAATATTTTTTGATAGGTTTTTTCCTAGGGAGAAGAGGGAAGTCAAATTGATGGAATTAAACAACCTTCGTCAAGGAGGTATGAGTGTACTTGAATACTCTTTGAAATTCACTAAATTGTCAAAGTATGCTCCTTCTTTGGTTTCAGATCCTATGGATTAAATGAGCTGCTTTGTGACGAGGGTGTCAGATGACTTCAAGGAAGAATGTCATTCGGCTATGCTACATGAAAATATGAACATTTATCAGGTCATGGTTCATGCTCAACAAGTGGAAAATACAAGGGCTAAGAGAAAGAGTAGAGATGTCGAGAGGGCAAGGCCTTTTGATGGTGGTTCTACAAAGAGTAGGCATGATATCCAAGACAATCCTTGGTTTAATAAGAGGTCTCCTAATACAAATCCTACCAAATTTCCGAAGGCTCGTGGATACGGTGCCCAAGCCTAATTCTCAAAAGGGAAAAGGTACTAGCTCACAAAACAAGAACCCAACTTGTGGAAAGTGTGGCAAGAAACATTATAGTGATTGCCTTGTTGGGACGGACAATTGCTTTGGGTGTGGCAAGAGTGTCCACAAGGTTAGGGATTGCCCTAATCTGAAGGGGTAAGACAAAGTAGCGGGCAAGATAGTGATTCTAAAGTGGATCCTCCAAAGAAGAATCACTTTTATGTACTTCGCTCAAGGGGTGAAGAAGAGAGTTCTCACGATATGGTGACCAGTATGTTACGACTCTTCGATGTTGATGTATATTCTTTAATTGGTCTGGGTGATACATTATCTTTTGTTATTCCCTTGATAAATAGAATGTTCGATATCTTGCCCGATATTCTAAATGAACATTTCATATTAACTATCCCAGTAGGGGAGTCGGTGGTTGTAAAGAGGGTACATAAGAATTGTCCTATAATGTTGCCCGATTTTGTTACTCATGTTGAATTAGTAGAACTTGATATGGTCGATTTCAATGTTTTTTTTGGGATGGATTGGTTGCATGAGTTTTTTTTCCATTTATTGTAGACCTAGAATTGCCAAGTTCAATTTTCCAAATGAACCCATTTTAGAGTGGAAGGGGTGAAATTTTATTCCTAGAGGTCATATCATCTCTTGTCTTAAGGCTTGTAAAATAATCTCAAAAGGGTGTCTAGATCACATTGTAAGATTCAACGATTTAGACTCCAAAAATCATCCCATTAAGTTAGTCCATAGTAAGAGAATTTTCAAAGGTCTTTCCTAATGATCTTCCCAAAATCCCTCCCGAATGGGAAATTAATTTTGGTATTGACTTGCTACTGGATACTGATCCCATTTCAAGTCTTCATTATCGGATGGCTCCGACCGTATTGAAAGAGTTGAAGGTTCAACTCAAATATTTACTAGACAAAGGCTTCATTAGACCTAGTATTTCTCCATGGGGTGCTTCGGTTTTGTTTGTAAATAAGAAGGATGGGTACCTTAGAATATGCATGGATTATCGCCAACTCAA
The DNA here is from genome assembly GCF_001406875.1 of Solanum pennellii. NCBI lineage: Eukaryota > Viridiplantae > Streptophyta > Magnoliopsida > Solanales > Solanaceae > Solanum > Solanum pennellii. The sequence continues at coordinate 1,981,566 of NC_028638.1, read as the reverse complement.
TAAAGTCACTATTAAAAACAAGTATCCTATCCCTCGGATTGGCAACTTGTTTGATCAACTCCAAGGGGAAAGCTATTTTCTATGATTAACTTGAGATCGGGGTATCACAAACTAAGGGCGAGAGGTAAGGATATACCAAAAACGGAATTTCTGACAAGATTTGGTCACTATGAGTTCTTTTTAATGTCCTTTTGTCTCACTAATGCTCCGACGACATTTATGGATCTCATGAATAGGGCGTTTCAAAGTTACTTAGATTCATTTGTGATTGTCTTCATTGGCGACATCTTGGTTATTTGAAAAATAAGGGTGAACACATAGACTATTTGAGGGTGGTGTTACAAGTGCTTAAGGAGAACCAAAATTTTGCCAAGTATAGAACATGTGATTTTTGGTTGAGGTCAGTGGCGTTTCTTGGACATATCATATCTAGTGACGGAGTTGAGGTTGATCCAATAAAAACCGAAGCAGTAAAAATTTTGCCTAGACCATTGACTCCATCAGATATTAAGAGTTTCTTGGGTCTAGTGGGTTATTATACAAGGTTTGTGGATGATTTTGCATCCATTGCATACAAAAGAGAGTGAAATTTGAGTGGTCGGAAGCATGTGAGAGAAACTTCCAAATCTTGAAAGATAGGCTTACTTCTGCTTCGGTGTTTACTTTATCGGAGGGTACCAAGGGCTTAGTTGTGTATTATGATGCATCCCTAGTGTGTTTAGGGTGTGTGCTTATGCAACATGAGAAAGTAGTAGCCTATTCCTCTAGACAACTTAATGTGCTTGAGAGGAACTATCCAACTCATGATCTTGAGTTAGTGGCCGTGGTATTTTCCTTGAAAATATGGAGACATTAATTGTATGGTGTTCATGTTTGTGAGTACCGACCAAAAGAGTCTTCAATATGTTTTTATTCAAAAGGAGTTGAATCTTAGACAAAAAAAGATGGTTGGAATTGTTGAAAGATTACGACAAGAGTTTTCTCTATCACCCCGCAAGTCCAATGTGGTTGTGGATGCTCTAAGTCGTATGACCATGGGTAGTGTGTCTCATGTAGAGGAAGCCAAGAAAGACCTAGTGAAAAATGTTAATAGGTTGGTTCGATTTTTGTATGATTGGGAGATTCTCCGATTGGTTATTTTATGGTCCATCACAACTCCAATTCATCTTTGGCGGTTGAGGTGAAGTCCAAACAACACCTTGATCAACCATTGGTGGACTTGAAGGAATCAGTTTTTGGTAAGCTAAATGAGTCATTCTCCTTGGGGGGTAGTTGTAAGACCCCGAAGATTACCTAGGTTAACTAGCGCCTAAAATTTTGGTATTGATATTATAATGTCTTAAATATGTCTAATATATGGTATAGAGGCAGTAGCTAAAATATTAGAGGTGTTGGAAGTCAAACGTCAAGGGACGACAAAGACGTTCGACGACTAAGTCACCTAAATGTCTAAATTGTTGTTCTATGTTTTTATGTTTGTTTCAGGGTGTTTTAAAGTTCTTAATATATTTAATATATCATGTATATGAAGTGGTTAAAGTTTCATGAAGTTTGGAGGTCAAACGACCAAGAACGTCCATGATGTTTGAAAGATATGCTTTGAGTTGACCTTGTACGACTAGGCAAGTTTTGTCACATTTTACGTGTTCGTTTTGGATGAAATTGATGTGAGAGGTTTTAAAATTATAGAAAATCGTATTTGGGTTGGAAACGTCCGGGAAATTATCCCCAAGGACCATCTAAGGGTCCTTGAGGAAGAACCAAAATTAAGTGTGCAGGCTATCCCAGGCAGACCCTGGTGACGGAGCAGTAAACGGCTAGTCACGGCAGTGACGCCCCGTCAAAGGGTCCCGTCCTGAGGTATTTAGTCAAGGGTTAAGATAGGAACCTTGTCCAGCCACTGTAGCCAACGACGGAGGGTTGTGACGGCCCGTCAAGGGAAGGCGTCGCACGCCACTGCCTTCTTGCGCAGGCTGCTGCCAAATCAAGGGGTGAATTGCTAAATTCACCCCACTTCTAAATTAAGTCATGTAAGGTTTATTAAGGGTAATTTTGGGTATTTTAATTAAGTATATAAAGGGTAATCACATGGAAGACCTCATTCATTAAAATTATAAACTCGAAACACTTACGAAATATTCCAAAACCTCCATTGAAGTCCAACTTGAAGAGCAACTTAGTGAGGGTTTTTGTGTTGAAAATCTTCATCAAAGTGAATAATTATCATCTTTGAGGTATGACTTTTGATCCTTGAAACTCGTTTCATCAAGGAGCCCAATCCTCAACGTGTTTTTTTCAAAGTTTTCTATAGTGAATCGTCCAATATCATGATTCCACCATGGGTTCCTGCATAAAATGATTTCTAAACATTGAATTATGATCAAATTGATATTGTATTGATGATTTTAATCTAAATTACCTATGAACCCATGAATTTGGATGAACCCTAGTTTTTGACTATAATGTGGGTTACTTGATATTAAGCTAATATTGATGAATTGTTATGTAGTTTCTTATGGGCTTTCTAATAATATAAGAATTGTATTCAATTATTATCTAGTTGATACTCGATTGTTAAACCTAGATTGAATTGATAGAGATTTCGTTGGATTTTATGATTATTGCTTGAATTGTTGGTTATGGCCATGGGTAAGGGCCTTGTGATGTTGAATTGGACGATTTGGCATTAAATTGAAGTGTTAATAAGGGAATGAAGGTATGCTTCCCGGATTCCTTTAATTTGATATTAATTATACTTCGATTCTATTGTGATTGGTATGGTCCACTTATGGTGGCAGTGTTATATGTTTTACTTGCAATTAACGTGGCCTTGTCAACATTAATTTATGCAATATTATGAGAATGGCCTAATTGGCAACTACTTGAAGTTGTGTGTCTATTTGTGTAGTTTTAATATGTGAAGCATGACATTATCGATCTACATGTGAAGTTATGTAGTCATATATGTATTTTTCTACTTATGTTGCCTTAAGTGATCATGTTAGACTATGACTTTGACATTATGATTATAGTGTTAGGTTAAGTCTTGGTTATTCCTATTTTACTTTATGAGTCTATGTGGAGTATATTTATGATGTTATGATGATATATAGTATGACTTGAAGATGTTAGGTTGGTTTAGAGGTGTTTCTAGAATGACTTGTATTATGTGTTAAAAGTGAAGTATGTTATATCTTGTCTTGATTGACTTGTATCTCTTGCTTTAAGTATATATGATTATGACTATGTGATGTCTTGATTTAAGGTGTTAGAGCTATTAGTCTTGAATGTATGAATGACATGTGACTTTAAATGAGTATATGAGAGTCTATTATGTGTAAACCTTGACTTAAGGGTAAGGTTAATAGTGATTGAAGTGTAAGCCGTAATGGTATCCTTCATAATAAAGGAATGATGGACTTAAGGTTAGTTGGATGGAACGGCATGATATTAATCCTTAGGAAATTCGTCAAAAGCTTCTTGTCGCCATTGTGAGGTAGCCCTAGTGGACGTTCCTTGGTAGGGTAAATCTGATTGGGTTATGAACTAGTTGTGGAACCCTTATATGTGAACCTAATGTATGAATTACTCTATGAGAACGAAGGCTAGCAACGAGCGAGTATGGTCACGGAAATTAGTTCTAGTTAAGTATCAGACTAGAACACAAGGAAGCCCTTCATATTCCTTAACCATGTGCCTAAATGGGATGTGTCCAAGTTCTACCATTTGCAAGTAGAACAACCTCATCAGACAAGGATAGAACTCCGGATTATGTCTTGCTATCATGGTCTATGTAGGTTATTGCCTATTCTCATCATATGGAATATCTATTAGCATTTGAGGATTTTACGGAGTTAGGTGGTCATATGGGACGCTATCTAGACATTACACAAAAGACATTGAAGGTGTTATGTGTAGTTCCTAGGTCTTGTCCAAGACCATTAATTGAATGTCCTTTATGTGATGTATGAGTCTCAATTAACTAATGAACTAATGAATTATGCTTAGAAGTATGTAATAAAATGAGTACCTAATCTAAATGACTTAAGGATTTCTTAGCTAAAGTGTGAAGGGGGCATAAGGGATGATCTCTTCATGTCTTATCATTGAAAGTCTTGAGTATGACTCTAGTTAGGGAAGTTTGTTGATTTTGTGGACATGATCTAAGCCTTAGGTAGTCTTAAGGACTACTTAGGTAATCTTGGAGATGTGAGTATGGACGTTATGTTCCTGATTTACTTAAGTAGGTCTTTTGATAGCCTTTGGGAAGAGAATGTCATATCATTTATGTGTTGGTGGTTTATGTGAGCATGAATCTTTCTTAGGGAGTCTATTAGATCTCTTAAGTGTGTGTGTGTAATGGATTGTATGGGCGGTCGCTTCACTACTCACTCAAGTGAGACTTAGAATTCACCTTTGGTAGAAGAATCATACCTTGATGTTTATAATTTATTTGTAAGTATGTATGTGACTCATTATAGGTAATCTTAAGGGTCGTTTACGCACATCTAGAGAGGGTGTATGGGAGGTCTCTCTTTGTGTGACTTAAGTGAATCTTAGGATGACATTAAGTGAGTAAATTACATGCTAGAAGTATCTTACGTGTTTCTAAATTTATTTATGATATTATTATGATTATAATATGACTTTAAATGAACAGATGCACATTTCTAATAAAGTCCGTTTTCATGAATTTTATGCATAAGCCGTACTTAGTACATGTGGTTTTACTAACTCCATACTTCTATTTATATAGTTCTTGGTAGGTGTGGAGAATTGAGAAGTGAAGACAGAGACTTGGAAGATCCTTCAAGAGAAGTTGAAGTATGACCTCACTTGACTGGAGGGCATATATGTCTTTTATGTTTTTATTAAAAATATTGTAATAGACAAAGTATTTCTATATTCGTATTTTGAAGTATGGGCCGTGTCCCAAGTATTCTTGTATCTTAAGATGATGAGATTGAGACTTACTATTTCCTATTACTTTTATATGAAGGAGATTTTGAAGACTATATTATGTTTTTTGAAAAGCTTTAATTCCGCACTACTTTTCACTATGTACATGCAATGAATGATATGAAAGAGGCTTGTCTAAGAACTGCGGGAGTTCGACGATGACGTGCCATTATCCGAGATTGTGCCCTAACTTCTAGGGTGTGGTTTTGGGTTGTGAAAAAGCTTGGTATCAGAGCATAGGTTGGTGAAAGTAGTATTAGGAATCAAAAAGTCTCATCAAGTCACGTCTAGTAGAGTCTTGACCATCGGTGTGGGTCGCGACACATTTATGGGCGAGAGGCTATAGGATGATAGAGTTTCCCCTCTTTTCTACTCCTATGTCGTGCGGTATAGTAAATGTTATGATTATCCTTCTTATGACTTCCTTCTAAGTGAGGGAGTATGGTTTGTAGACGGGATAGAAGTCCTTGAAATTGTTGCTTGTGCATGATATTTACGAGTTTGATTGAAATTGAATTTCATTTGCTTCTTGTATTGTGTGTTTTATGAAGCCATGATTATGTTGTAAGATGTATTTATATGATGTTACTTTGCATATTATCATGTTTATGTCATGAATCGCTTAGAATGTGGATTTTTAAAAAAAAAAATTGCTTAAAAGTCACTGTTTCTCTAGAAAAATGCATGCTGCCATATTTTTGAGAAAATGACTAATTGATTCGTTTGCCTAAAAATATTATAATGTGTTTAGAACTAATGTATATGAGTAGGGTATTGAGAATAAAATCAGTTTTTACTATTTGGATTGAAGAATGTGAGTTTTGTAGCATAATGAGTTATAGAATTGCTTTCTAGTTTCTTGTTGTGTTGTGAATCTCTTGCCTATGTGAAATTGATGTTTTCTTATGATTATGTGTTTTATGGAATGGTTATTAACTGTTAGTTGAGTCTATAATAGTGTTCGGAGAGTGGCAAGTGTCATTCGAGGACAAATGTTGTCCAAGTGGAAGATATTGTAAGACCCCGAAGATGACCTAGGTTAACTAGAGACTAACATGTTGGTATTGATGTTATAATGTCCTAAATATGTCTAATATATGGTATAGAGGCATTAGCTAAAATATTAGAGGTGTTGGAAGTCAAACGTCAAGGGACGACTAAGACGTTCGACGACTCAGTAACCTAAATGTCTAAAATGTGGTTCTTTGTGTGTATGTGTGTTTAATGGTGTTTTAAGGTTCTTAATAGAGTTAATATAGCATTTATATGCAGTGGTTAAAGTTTCGTGAAGTTTGGTGGTCAAACGACCAAGAACGTCCATGACGTTCGAAAGATATGCTTTGAGTCGACCTTGTACGTCTAGGCGAGTTTTGTCGAGTTTTACGTGTTCGTTTTTGATGAAATTCATGTGAGAGGTGTTAAACTTATATAATATCGTATTTGGGTTGGAAACGTCAGGGAAATTATCCCCATGTATCATCTATGGGTCCTTGAGGAAGGACCCAAAATCAGTGTGCAGGTTGTCCCAGGCAGACCCTAGCGAATGAGCAGTCAACGACTAGTCATGGCTGTGAAGCCCCGTCAAAGGATCCCGTATTGAGGAAATTAGCCAAGGGTGAATAGAGGAGCTTGTCCAGCCACTGTAGCCAACGACGGAGGGCTGTGACGCACCGTCGTGGCTGTGACGGCCCGTCAAGGGCAGGCACGCACGCCACTGCCTTCCTGCGCAGGCTGCAACCAAGTCAAGGGGTGATTTGCTAAATTCACCCCATTTATAAATTAAGTATGATTTGCTAAATTCACCCCACTTCTAAATTAAGTCATGGAAGGTTATTAAGGGTCTTTTTGGTATTTTAATTAAGTATATCAGGGGTAATCACAAGGAAGACCTCATTCTTCAAAATCATAAACCCAAAACACTTAGAAAATATTCCAAAACCTCCATTGAAGTCCAACTTGAAGAGGCAGCTTGGTGAGGGGCTTTTGTGTCGAAATCCTTCATAAAAGTGAATAATTATCATCCTTGAGGTATGGATTTTGATCCTTGAAACTCGTTTCATCAAGGAGCCCAATCCTCAACATGTTTTTTTCAATGTTTTCTAAAGTGAATTGTCCAATTTCATGATTCTACCTTGGGTTCCTTCATAAATGATTTCAAAACATTGAATTATGATCAAATTGATATTGTATTGATGATTTTTAATCTAAATTACCTATGAACCCGTGAATTTGGATGAATCCTAGTTTTTGACTATAATGTGGGTTACGTGATATTAAGCTAATATTGATGAATCATTATGTAGTTTTTTATGGTCTTTCTAATGATATAAGAATTGTATTCAATTGTTATCTAATTGATCCTAGATTGTTAAACCTAGATTGAATTGATAGAGATTTAATTGGATTTTATGATTATTGCTTGAATTGTTGGTTATGGCCATGGGTAAGGGCCTTGTGATGTTGAATTGAACGATTTAGCATTGAATTTAAGTGTGAATAAGGGAATGAAGGTATGCTGCCCGTATTTCTTTAATTAGATATTAATTACACTTCGATTCTATTGAGATTGGTATGGTCCACTCGTGGTGGCAGTGTTATGTGTTTTACTTGCAATTGACATGGCTTTGTCGGCGTTACTTTATGCAATATTATGAGCATGGCCATATTGGTAATTACTTGAAGTTATGTGGCTATTTGTTTAGTTTGATTATGTGAAGCATGACATTATCTATCTACATGTGAAGTGATATAGTCTTATATGTATTCTTCTACTTATGTTGCCTTAAGTGATCATGTTAGACTATGACTTTGACATTATGATTATAGTGTTAGGTTATGTCTTGGTTATTTCGATTTGACTTTATGAGTCTATATGGAGTATATTAATGATATTATGATGATATATAGAATGCTTGAAGATGTTAGGTTGTTTTAAAGGTGTTTCTAGAATGACTTGTATTATGTGTTAAAAGTGAAGTATGTGATGCCTTGCCTTGATTGACTTGTATCTCTTGCTTAATGTATATATGATTATGATTATGCGATGATTTTATTTTGGGTGTTAGAGCTGTTAGTCTTGAATGTATGAATGACATGTGACTTTAAATGAGTATATGAGAGTCTATTATGTGTAAACCTTGACTTAAGGGTAAGGTTAAGAGTGATTGAAGTGTAAGCTGTAATGGTATCCTTCAAAGTAAAGGAATGATGGAGTTAAGTTTAGTTTGCTGGAACGGCATCATATTAATCCTTAGGAAAGTCATCATGAGCTTCTTGTCGCCATTGTGAGGTAACCCTATTGGACCTTCCTTGGTAGGGTAAATGTGATTGGGTTATGAACTAGTTATGGAACCCTTTTATGTGAACCTAATGTATGAATTACTCTATGAGAACGAAGGCTAGCACCGAGTGAGTATGGTAAGGGAAAGTAGTTCAAGTTAAGTATGAGACTAGAACACAAGGAAGCCCTTAATATTCCATAACCATCTGTCTAAATGGGATGTGTCCAAGTTCTACCATTGGCAAGTAGAACAACCTCTTTGAACTAGGATAGAACTCCGGATTCCATGTCTTGCTATCATGGTCTATGTCGGTTATTGCCTATTCTCATCATATGGAATACCTATTAGCATTTGCAGAGTTAATGGAGCTAGGTGGTGGTATGCGACGCTATCTAGACATTGCAGAATAGACATTGAAGGTGTTATGTTGAGTTCCTAGGTCTTGTCCAAGACCATTAATTGAATTTCCTTTATGTGATATATGAGTCTCAATGAACTAATGAACTAATGAATTATGTTAGAAGTATGTAAATAAATGAGTGCCTAATCTAAAGTAACTTAAGGATTTCTTAGCTAAAGTGTGAAGAGGGCATAAGGGATGATATCTTCATTACTTATCTTTGGAAGTCTTGAATATGACTCTAGTTAGGGAAGTTTGTTGATTTTGTGGACATGATATAAGCCTTAGGTAGTCTTAAGGACTATTTAGGTAATCTTGGAGAGGTCACTATGGACGTTATCTTCTTGACTTACTTAAGTAGGTCTTTTGATAGCCTTTGGGAAGAGAATGTCATATCATCTATGTGTTTGTGATTTATGTGATCATGATTGTATCTTAGGGAGTCTATAGGATCTCTTAAGTGTGTGTGTGTGTAAGGGATTGTATGGGAGGTAGCTTCACTACTCACTCAAGTGAGACTTAGAATTCACCTTTGGTAGAAGAATCTTACCTTGATGTTTATAATTTCTTTGTAAGTATGTATGTGACTCATTATAGGTAATCTTAAGGGTCGTTTAGGCACATCTACAGAGGGTGTATGTGAGGTCTCTCTTTGTGTGACTTAAGTGAATCTTAGGATGACTTTAAGTGTGTAAATTACATGCTACTTACATGTTTATAAATTGATTTATGATGTTATTATGATTATAATATTATTTTAAATGAACCGATGCATATTTCCAATAAAGTCCATTTTCATGAATTTTATGCATAAGCCGTACTTAGTACATGTGGTTGTACTAACTCCATACTTCTATGTATAAAGTTCTTGGTAGGTGAGGAGCATTGAGAAGTGAAGACAGAGAGATGGAAGATCCTTCAAGAGAAGTTGAAGTATGTCCTCACTTGACTGGAGGGCATATATGTCTTTTATGTTTTTATTAACAATATTGTAATAGACAAAGTATTTCTATATTCGTATTTTGAAGTATAGGTCGTGTCCCAAGTATTCTTGTATCTTAAGATGATGAGATTGAGACTTACTGTTTCCTATTACTTTTATATGAAGGATATTTTGAAGACTATATTATGTTTTGTGAAAAGTTTTACTTCCGCACAACTTTTCACTATGTATATGCAATGAATGATATGTAAGAGGCTTGTCTAAGAACTCTGAGTGTTCGACAACACCGTGCCACGATCTGAGATTGTGCCCTAACTTCTAGGTGCGGTTTCGGGTTGTGACAGTTGTGTCTTGAGGTATCAACGAAGGTTGTGTGTTCCCAATGTATATTGTTTGAGGAACTAGATTCTTGAGGAAGCTCATGGATCCCCGTACTCCATTCATCCGAGTTCGACAAAGATGTACCATGACCTTAAGGAAGTGTCTTAGTGGGAAGGCATGAAGAAGGACATAACGGAATTTGTTGCGAAGTATCCAAATTGCCAACAAGTGAATACTGAAGACCAAAAGTTGGGTGGTTTACTTAAAGAAATCAAAGTTCCTACTTGGAAGTGGGAAGATATTAATATGGATTGTGTGGTAGGTTTGCCTCGGACAAAAAAAACAATATGACTCCTTATGGGTGGTTGTGGATAGGTTGAACAATTCCTCTCATTTTAATCCCGTCAAGTCAACCTATTCGACAGAGGATTATGCAAGGATCTTCATAGATGAGATTGTGTGTCGCCATGGTATTCCGTTATCCATCATATTGGATAGGGGTGCACAATTCACATCTAGGTTTTTTAGGTCATTCCAGAAAAAGGATTGAGTACCAAGGTGAAGCTAAGCACCGTATTTCTTCCCCAAACGGATGGTCAAGCGGAGCATATTATTCAAACTCTTGAGGATATTATTAGAGCTTGTATAATTGATTTCAAGGGGAATTGGGATAAGCACTGGACTTTTGTGTAGTGTTCTCAAAACAATATCTATCATTCATCTATATCTATGGTTCCTTATGAAGCCTTGTATGGTAGGATATGTAGATCTCTAATTTGACTGCTTGAAATGGGTGAGTCTTCACTTATGGGTCCCGATTTGATTTATAAGACTTTGGATAAGGTTCATATCATAAGGAATCGCTTGAAAATAGCCTATACCCGGCAAAGATCTTATGCAGTCCATAAGAGAAGGGAATTAGAATTTGAAGAAGGTGATAACGTGTATCTAAAAATTTCTCCTATGAAAGGGTGGTGAGATTTGGCAAGAAAGAGTCTCTATGAAATCTTGTAAAAGATTGATAAGGTGGCATATAAGTTGAGGTTTCCTAGTGAATTGGCTTCGGTTCATCCGCTGTTCCATGTTTCTATTCTTAAGAATTGTATTGGTGATCCCGAGTCCATTCTTCCTATTGAGGGTCTTGTTGTACAAGAGAACCTCTCTTATGAGGAGATTCCGGTTGAAATCCTTGATCTTCAAGTGATGAAGTTCATAAACAAATAGGTGGCCTCTATAAAAGTCTTATGGAGAAACCACCTAGCACAGGAAGCAACATGGGATGCCGAGGACGACATGAAGTCATGTTATCCTCATATCTTTCCTAATGAAGGTTAGTTGATCTTATTAATACTGAAAATAATGACTAAATTTGAAATTTCTTTTATTTTTGGTGAAGTTTAGCAAAAATGTTTTAGTTATAGTGGAAATACAGTAAAATATGCCTATTTACTTGAAAATTTTAAATTTTACTTGTTTTGAGTTTATGTAGTGCATTTTAGTATATTGTGCTGTAAGATCTTGAAAATAACTAAGGTGAATATAGAGCCTAACATGGTTTTCATTATGGTATAAGGTCCTATATTGATCTATAATGTGGCATTGAGGCAGTGTCTAGAGTTTTAGGTGGTTTGGAAGTGAAACGTCAAGGGACGACCAAGACGTTCGACAACTAAGTGACCTATGTGTCCCATATGTGGTTTTATGTTTTTATGTGTTATTCATGAGTTTATAAGGTCCTTAAATGATTTATTATAGTGTTTATAGTCAGTGTGTCAACTTTCGTGAAGTTTGGAGGTCAAACGTCCAAGAACGTCCATGACGTTCGAAAGGTTTGCCTTGAAATGACCTTGTGTGTGTTGCCATGTTTCGTTGAGTTTTACATGTTCGTTTTGGATTAAATTCATGTGAGAGGTCCATAAATTGTATATGATCATGTTTGGATTTGAAACGTATGTAAAAACATCCCCAAGGACCATCCAAGGGTCCTTGATGAAGGACCCTTCAAAGAGCCAAAGGCTGTCTTAGACCAGCCCAATCGACTGAGGCAATCGACGGCCAGTAGGCTGGTTAACGCCCTTTCTACTGAAGGCGTGGGTTGAGAATTAGCCTAGGGATCTAATCGCACATTTTCCAGTCTCTTAACCAATTGACAAAGGAGAAGACGATTCGTTGGTGGACTGACGCCCCGTCGATAGGCAACCGTATGTGAAGACTGTTTTCCTGCGTAAGTTACAGTTAAGTTAGGGGTGAATTGGTAAATTAACCCCACGTCCAAATTAGAGGTTTGGAGGTTCCTTAAGGGTATTTTGGTATTTTAAACATGTATATAAGTATTTAACACTTAGAAGATTTCATTCTTCAAAAATCAAAACCAAAAATCACATAGAAATTCCCTAGAACTCCATTGGAGTTAAAACTCAAGGAAGGGCTTCGATTGGAGAATTGAGTGGAGATTCTTCAAATTGGAGGATTAGCTTTATTGGGGTATGTTTTTGGATTCTTGAAACTCTATTCATCAAGGAGCGCAACTTTCATAGAAGTTTTCTAAAGTTTTCAAAGATGAATATCCAATTTCATTATCTATCTATGGTTTCTTATATTAAAGGTTTTTATGAGTTGAATGTTGATTGAATTGTTATTATTTAAATGATTTTAACTCAATTAACCTATGAACCCATGTAATTGATGAACCATAGTTTTTGACCACTTTATGGGTTAAGTAATATTGATCTAATATTTATGAATTCTAGTGTAGTTTTCTATGGGCTATTGAATGATGTAATAATTATACTGAATTGATATCTAGGTAGTCTTAGATTGATGAATATATATTGAATTGACCTAGTTTCCTTGAGTATCATAGTTTATGTATTGAATTATTGGTTATGGCCATGGGTAAGGACCTTATGGCATTGAATTGGGTATTTTACCATTGGATTGAAGTGTTGAAGATGGAGTGGTGGTACGCTGCCCTAATTCCTTTGTTTTATGTTAATTAGAATTCAATTACGTTTTAATTGGTATGTTCCACTTATGGTGGCTGTGTTATCTACTTTACTTGCAATTGATGTGTCCTTGTAGGCACTACTTGAAGTATTATGATAATTATGTGAAGTTGGATAATATTTATCTACATGATAAGTAATGTTAAAGTATATGTGTTCTTCTATTGATGATATACACGTGATCATGTTATAGTATGACTATGTTCTTGTATGTGTAGTCTTAGAGTTGATGCATGATTCTTCCTAATTGGTTATTGAGTCTTGTGATGGATATGTTTATAATGTTATAGTAGTGTATAGGGTGATCTAAAGGTGATGAAGAATGTGCCTATGTGCTTCTTGAATATGATATGCAATATGTGATAAAGTGAAGTCCTAGTGTTTCTTGTGTGGTAGACTTGTGTCCCTTACTTGATACATGTATTAATGTGAATATGACATGTATTGACTTAGGATGCTAAATCCTCTTAGTCTTGTATGTATGAATGACATGATACCTTAAATGATGTTAAGAGGGTCCTTTATGTGAAACTGCGAACCTAGTGGTAAGGTTAAGAATGTTGAACTCGAAAGCCATAATGGTATCCTTCAAGTAAAGGAATGATAGACTTAAGGTTGGTTGGCTGGAACGACATCATATCAATTCTTTGGAAAGTCATTATGAGCTTCTTTTCGCAATTATAAGGTAGCCCTAGTGGATCTCTTTGGTAGGGTAAATGTGATTGGGTTACGAACTAGATATAGAACCCCTATATATGAACCTTTGATGTAAATTATTCTATGAGAATAAAGGATATCACTGAGTGAGTATGGTAAGGAAAGTAGTTCTAGTTAAAGAATGAGACTACAGTACAAAGCACGCCCTTCATATTCCTTAACTATGTGGCTACATGGGATGTGTCCAAATTCTACCATTGGCAAGTAGAACACCCTCATTGGAGTAGGTTAGAACTCTGGATTCCATGTCTAGCTATCATGGTATATGTCGGTTATTTCCTATTCTGATCGTATGAGATACCTACTAGCATTAGAGATGTTCTATGAAGTTTAGGTGGTTGCATGGAACGCTATCTAGACATTCCACAATAGGCTTTGAAGGTGTTAGTTAGAGTCCTTAGGTCTTGTCCAAGACCATTACTTGAATGTCTTTATGTGATTAATGAGTCTTGAATGAAGTAATGAATATAAGAACTTAAGTAAGAGAATATATTAAATGAATAAGTAGTTATTAGAGTAGTTAAGGGTTGTCTAGTTAAGGTGTGAAGGGGGCATAGGAATGGTCACTTCTTATCTTACGTAGATTAGTATTAAGAATGACTCTAGCTAGGGAAGATGGTTGATTATGTGTACGTGATTAATTTTTAGGTAATCGTAAGGATTACTTACGTAATCTAGAACAGTTCAATCATGGACATTATCTTCTTAATTTACTTAACTAACTCTTTTGATAGCCTTTCGAAGGAGAATGTCATATCATTTATGTGTTGTTGTGATAAGTGAGAATGATTCTATCATAGGTAGTCTATAGGATCTATTAAGTGTGTTTGTAAGGGATTGTATAGACGGTCGCTTCACAACTTACTCAAGAGAGACTTAGAATCACCTTTGCTAGAGAAATATTATGTTCATATGTTTGATGTCTTGTAAGTATGAGTTGATCTCATTATAGGTAGTCTTAAGGATCATTTAGGTGTGCCTAGAGAGGTTGTATGGGAGGTCTCTCTTTATATTACTTATGTGAGTCTTAGGATAGTTTTAAGTGAGGGAATTGCATGATTGGGAAGTGTTACTGTGAATTAAGGGACTTCACTGTAACATTGGAAAATGGTCACTGTAAAGTGACTTAGTTTACTGTGATATTTTTAAAAATGTACTAAATTGATTAAGTAATTTCTTATGTGTTTCTAAGGTGTTAAATGTTATTATTATGATTATAATATGATTTTTAATGAAAAAGATGCATATTTCCAATAAATGTCTATTTTCGTGATTTTTATGCATTAGGTCATACTTAGTACATACGGTTGCACTAATTCCATGCCTTTATCTATCTTTATAGTGATTGGCATGTGAGGAGCATTTGGGAATCAAGACTTGGATCGTAGCATCATTCAAGTGAAGTTGAAGTATGTCCTCATTTGACTCGAGGGCATATATGTCTTTTATGTCTCTTGTCGAAGTATTGTAATAGACTAAGCATTTCTATATTCGTATTGTGTATGGGCCGTGTCCCAAAGTATTCTCGTGTCTAAGATTTGATGAAAGGAGACTTAATATTTCCTATGACTTTATATGAAAGAGATTTTAAAGACTTATATGAAAAGTTTTGATGCTGCAATACTTTTCATATGTTTATATGCGATGAACGATATGAAAGGGTTTGTAGAAGACCTCCAAGAGGTCAAGTACGCCTGTTACAAAACGAGATTTGGCCCTAACTTCTAGGGTGTGGTCTCGGGATGTGATATCTGCCTTCATGAATTGTATTGAGCATGTTAATATGTGTTGAAGAAATGTTTGGCATGATGTAGTTACTGGATCACGTAGTTGCTATGTTCATCTTTTGGTACTACCTTGGCAAGTAGTCCGCCTTCCTTCGGTGTAGCTTCCATAACACCGGATTCCACATTATCTCATGTGGTCTATGTCGGTTAAGGCAATATGTTTCCAAAAGGTAAAATGAACTAAAGAAATGAACTCTAACTAGGATAACCTAAGGGGTTTAGCATAGTATAGGTAGGGGTATGGGACTCTACCTAAGCATTTCACTAGTTTGCCTTGAGTGAAGTCTAAGGAGGATGTTCTTTTATATGTATATTCTTATAATTGTACATGAGATGTATATAATTATCTTTCATATTGATGATACTATATGATGATTCGTTTCACTTATGAACATGTGTTGGTTCTATTTCTAAGGTATGATGATATGTACTCTTAATGATATGCTATGTGAAGTTAGACATTGGTTATGGGTCTTGTTGAGTGTAATTGATTAAGTAAGGTTATGGGGTTTTGCTTTGTCATTGCAATAGTTGACTTAATGAGGTTCATGGGTAGTTGTCTTGCTTTAGTTATGTTGTTATGAAATGTTATCCATGTATGTTGCTATTATAACTAGATGATAGAGTTGTCTTGGTTATGTGCTCAATTATGTGATAGGCATGTTGGCTTGACTAGACTACAGTATTTTTGGTCTTGTGATGTAAATTGTCTTGACTTAATGAATATGTCTTATTGATTGGTATGGTTTCTTGAATGTGTATAATGCTTTTCAAAGTAAATTGCATGCATTAATGAAATGTTCCTTTCTAGCATGATTTTATGATGTGTGTGCATATGGTCTCATACTTAGTACAAGTGGTTTACTAACCCCATTTTCTCTCTTTTCCCCAATATTTTAGGTTTCCGGTCGTTGAAGGCTTTTGTGACGACTTTGAAGGAAGACTTGGAATTCTCACTCATCCAAGTTGGGTAGGTCCTCACTTTCTGAGGGCAATACCACTATGAAACTTTTGATGTTATTCTAGTTATAAGACTTTAAGTTCTTTCCTTTTTATTTGAGTACTAAAGATTGTATAGCATGTACGTGTCTCTTATTGTATTGATGTATGGGATATGCCTAATTGTTGTACTCTTGTTTAGATGGTTATGAGACGAGACATTCATTTAAGACTATGTTAAACATCTTGTATATCTACCTTCAATAAAAGTAGAAGACTATGTAATCTTCTTATACGAAGGGTCTATTTATACTCGACATGACTATATTATGTGTATGCAAGAGGTCTATGTAAACCTCAAGATAGATATAGAAATTTTTTTAATTTTTTCCACACGTTTAACCTATGAATGTAATGATCTAAGCTAAGAGGCTAGTCTTATTCCTCGATGAGGACGACGCTGGTTACGTCTAAGGGGTGCTCCCCGGATGTGACAGAAGTAGAATGTGAATGTTGATGCTAGGGTAAGGTGATGCCTACATGATTGTATACGTTAAGTACTATTGTGGAATGACCCCTACCCCTATGAACCCTATATGAATATGTGATCCTTGCATGTTAGGAGTCTTCTATTCAAGTGTGGAATATACTCTTGCCTCGTATGATGTAACGTGAGTGTGTGGTCTATAGTCCCTAAATGCTCTTTATGTGAGTTTTTCATGACTTGAGGGATATTGTATATGTGTTGTGATCCTTGGAGGACGGTTTCCTTAATAACTATGTTGTTGCTCCTATGTGATCATGATGACGAATATGAACACACGTACTTCAGGCATTACGATGAGTATGATATATTTGTGGTGTTAATTGAAAGGATAATTCTCCTAAGCACCTTTATGTTGTAACGACCCGAATGTACCCCCTGGAAGAAGGGAGCACCCATAGGTAGGAAGAATTGTGTACTTGACCTTTCGGAGGTCTTGTACTAGCCTTAGCTATCATTCATCACATAAGACATGAAAAGTAGTGCGGAATTAAAATATTTCACAAATAAATTAATAAAGGAACATCATTCATAAAATAAAAGGAATGATCTCGTCTTCACAAGATGACTTAAAGACACGACATAAATATATTAGGGACACGGCCCTTTACATTACATGAAAATATATAATAAGTCTTTATAATAGAAACTAAGAAATAGGACTATGCCCTTGAATATATGAGGACATACTAGTCTTGGGAGAATCTTTCCCAAGCTTCTCTTCTAGTTTTAAGCTTGCCTCCAACCTATACTTATTAAGTATAAAAAAGTATAAGGTTCGTACAAAACAATGTACTAAGTATGGCATATGCAAAAACATGCAAAAAGGGACATTTTTGTAAAATAAGCTTTTATGTCAAATAAGTAAAACCTTCATGAATATAGAATTAAAATAGCATAAGAATCATCATTTATGACATAAATAGAACTCTCATAATTTTAGAACCAAAATATCATTTTACAGTAAACACTAGCACTTTACAGTGAATGCTATGAAACATTACGGTGAACCATTAGACCCAAGCAAAGTGAACTCATTTCCTTTGAGGCTTCCCTAACCAAGTTATCCTAAGATTCCCTAAGTTCATACAAGAAGGGACCACCCATACACCCCCTCCAAGACACACCAAAGTGATCCTTAAGACTACCAACCATAGGCTTACCTCGTCCGGGAAACAAGTCCACACTATTGGCTAGACATTTGAAAGAAATTCATACAATAAGGACTTCATGTAAATACCCTTCTCCAATAGGAATTGCAAGTTACACTAAGTGCAATGTGAGAGTAACATCCCATACTACTACTCCCACTTAGTGCTCCTTGAGGATTCCCTTGGATTAAGCACTCTACATTAGTCATTCATAACTTCATTACATAAAACTTAACTTTAACTTTCTTCCTTAACATTAGACCTTAAGTCATCTAACTTTATTTTCAACACATGATAACTCATTCATATACTTCATATAGAACACACTAATACTCCCCTTTCGGAAGATCTACTTAGTGCAATGGATAGATAGCATCCAATACCACCACCTACCCTAAGTAGTACGTTCTTTTTGGAGACTTAGATCATACACTTCATATAAAACACACCAAGACTCCCCTTTTAGAAGGTCTACTTAGTGCAATGGATAGATAGCGTCTCATACCACTACCTATCCTTAGTAGTACGTTCTTTTAGGAGATTTAGTTCATTCATTATTTTGTAGGAGAGTAGCTTTAACCGACAAAGACCATGAGAGTTAGAGATGGAATCCCGATACAACCCTTATCGGATGAGGGTTCCCCACTTGCCTAAGGTAGGGTCTTTCTCTTAGCTTTTACATGGCTTTTCCAATAGCTACATGTATGAGCCGCATAGTTAAGGGATAAGGATATTGCTACTAAGTAACTCACTCTCTACTAACGAGGATTACTCATCTCAAGAGGTACTTTAAGTACAACATCTCTACTCACAATGTGCACCCACCCCTTCTTCAAGCGGTATTCCCGCTTGGAAGTGGGAGGATGCTAATATGGACTTTGTTGTGGTATTGCCTCTCGCTTGAAGGAAATATGATTCATTTGGATCATCGTTGATAGAATGACCAAGTCATCCCACTATATTTCTATCAAGCCTTAATATTCGGTGGAAGACTAGGCAAAGTTATATATTAAAGATGTAGTGTGGATTCATGGGGTTCCCTTGTCTATTATATCGGATAGGGATACTCGAATTAATTCTCACTTTTGGAAGGCTTTCGAAAATGGGCTTGGCACTAAAGTGAAACTTAGTACCGCATTTCATCCCCAAACGGATGGTCAAGCAGAATGTACCATCAAAACCGTAGAGGATATAATGAGGGCATGTGTTATTGACTTCAAGGGTGATTAATATGATCATCTACCATTGATAGAGTTTGCCTACACTAATAGCTACCACTCAAGTATTTCCATGGCTCTATTTGAAGCAATATATGGGAGGAGATTTAGGTCTCCGGTTGGGTGGTTTGGAGTAGGTTAGTTTGCTCTTATCGGTCACAAAATAGTTTATTAGGCCATTAGGAAAGTCCAAATTATTAGGGATAGGTTGAGGATAGCCTAAAGTCCGCAAAAGCCCTATCCCGATCATATAAAAAGGGATATTAAATTTGAGATAGTGAGGTTTGGAAAAAAGAGGGAAACTTAGTCCCCGGTATGTGCGCCCATATGAGATCTTGAAGCGTGTTGGAAAGGTTGTGTATGAGTTGAATTTTCCAGATAAGTTCATCTCACATACGGGTAGCACCCCCTAGACGTAACTGGCGTCGACGTCCTCGAGAGGACTAAGACTAGCCTCTTAGCATTCGTTATTACATATGATAGGTTGAAAAGTGCGGAAAATTGAAACTTTTTATCTACATCTACATCATGAGGTTTACATCTCTCGCTTACAAAAAAATATATACATAGGGTGTTTACTTAGACTCCTCGCATAGAAATCTTACATAGCCTTTTAATTTTATGTCACATATACAACATACACAATATAGAGTCTAATAGAGATGTCTCATATAAAACCTCTAAGAGGGAATAGAAAAAAATCGGGCATAGCCCTTACATAAATGTATGATGGCTACTTAGGTCTTAAAATAATGTCTTGAACAATAAGAGTGAAATGAATGTAATTATACTATAGCAATTCACATAGGTAGAATGAGAAAAGGCATCATCCTAGGATCTTGAGGACATACCCACACTTGGAGAAATGATCCAAGCCTTCCTTGAAAATTGTCCACGAGCCCTTCAACGACCAAAACCTAAAATGTTTAGGAAAAAGGAGAAATAGGGGTTAGTACATCACTTGTACTAAGTATGGAAGCATATGCACACTCAACTTAGAAATCACGCTAAAAGGGGACATTTAGTCAAAACCATGCCAAGTTACTTGAAAATCCCTATGCACAATCAAGAACGCATAAAAGACAATAAATCGCAGATTCCAAGATCAATAGCATATTCAACACAAGACCAACATCATCAAGTTAAGTCAAGCCAACATGTGTATAGAATATTAGAATTCATAGCCAAAGAAACTCTAACATCATGTTATAACAACAAAGCATGTTCTAGGGCTCATAACATTATAATAGAAGTAAGACCCTTACTCATAACCCCTTACCAAGCCTACTAGGAGACATGTTTGAGACCCTCTTTGTGCCTTTGGCATTGTAATCTCTATCTCATGAGTACAATAGTGAACCTACCTTCCCTACTTGGGAGGGACACTCCTCACGACTATTTCACTCGGTGCTAAGCTAGAGTCCCTTTTGAAATGTCTTTCTTTAACAATCATAACATAGTTTAGGTCATAGGAGACTAACTCCTTATATAGTCATAGTCATTAGCTCAATAGGAATTGCATGTGTTTCATACAACCCTCATATGTGAGATTAACACATTATCATCATCATGTCATAGTCTTGAACATAGGTAATTCATAACCAACCTTATATAATTACATTTTAACCATAATCTCACAATCCATATAATCAAGAAATTTAAATTTGATCATCATACCAACCCCTATTTAATTTAATCACAAGATACACTTCAATTGAACTTCGTCATCAAGTACAAGCAGTCACAATTGAAGTAAATGTTTAAGATCACAAGGTCTTACCAATTCTCCTTCAAAAGCCATCATCCATGGTCTTACCATCAACAAACTAATCATCCAATAAAAGGTGTAATAACATCATACAATAGTATTCTATACAATAACTAAGTCAATTGTATCATCGCTATCTAAGTAAACTTCAATTCATACTCTAGGGTTAGGGGAGAAGGATTCATCATTAATTCTTCAAGAAATATATCCAATCCCAACAATACATTACCCTAGGCAGTCCATGAATAAATTAGAATAGATAAAAAAAGTCTAACAATCAATACATTCTTCAATTCACAAGCAAGATCTATTATTTGGGGGAATTGGAGAAATTAATCAACATCAATTACTCAACAATCAATAATTAATTACTCGGTAATCACAATCAATCATAATCAATCATCAATTTCAAGTTTAGAAGAAAACCCATTTGTAGAAAAAAACCCTAAGAATTGGATGATTTAGAAATCAACTTTGAGAGGACCTCTTGGGGAAAGGAATCCCAAGAGTGAAGAACCCATACCTTAATGAATCTTTATCCACAAAATTTTAGTAAGAACCTTGGAGACTTTGTCTTCTTCCTCAAGCTTCTTTGCTTCTTCAATGGAGGATGAATGGAGAGAGAATTTAGAGACAGATGAGAGCTTTTGGGTTTTTGTTTGGGGATTTGATTTGAGTGAGTGAAATCGACTTAAAACTAACCTAAAAACCCAAAATATACTTGTCCCCTTATTACCCAAAATACCCCTCACTTAATTGGGTCTTTTTGTGAAGTCAAATTGACTTAAATGTACGCGAAACAATCTCGGAAGTGGCTACGCGTCGCGGGGGCAATTTCAATTATATTTTCTAGAATCCGGGTTGAGGCAGCGATCTTCGTGAAGGGCCCGCGTCACGAGGAAAAATTTGCCTAGCCAGTGCTGACTGCACGACGCGCAAGGGACTCCACATATTGGCTGCACGCAGGCTGTTTTGTCAACTTGCTCTCCAATATTTGGGTCCTCCATATATGGCCCTTCGAGGGGTCTTTTGGGAGTCGTTACTGGTCGTTTGGACCATTTATACTATATTTTACCTGTTTAAATTCTTTTTACAATCTTTAGACTTCATATGACACTCCCAAACCTTCATTAAACATAGGGACGTCTACTAGTTCAATTTGTCTAGTTTCCGCACGTCAAGGTCTTTCTTTGTCGTTTTTGCTCTGACCTTTTCTAACTTACTTTATCGTATTAATATATGTTTGGAACTATAATTTTAAACATTATCTAATATAGAAGGCTCTATTCTAAGTCATGGAACTTCCGGAGTGTTACATTATCCCCCCTTAGGAACATTTTTCCCCGAATGAACTAAAATCTTTTTGAAGGGAAAGGATAGACTCAATACTAGCATCCCAACCAACAAAAATCTAGACCGTCATGATTCACATATCATAGGAGTAATTCACAAATCCATTCAGCACATAGGCAACAACATTACACATAGCAACTCAATTCATAATGCACAACACATAAGAGCTCAACATTTCAACATGAGGAATTACCTTCTCAATAACAACATGAGCTCAACAAAACGCCAAGAGTTACTTATGCCAAAACTCCATTCAAAACACATCAACATGCTCAATATCATTTCATGAAGGAAACAATATTCCATATACACAATGAGTGCAAATCAAGCAAAATAACATTTTTCCATAGATTCTCATTTTAAGCAAAAACTTTTACCATAAATATGCTTATCTTTGCAAAACAAGTCAAATTCAATTTATTCATTATATTCATTATTAAAAGGAACAACAAATCTCAATTAAGAGATGAGGATTACGGGATTTCATGTGGGACTCGGCCTCCCATATGGCTTCCTTAACTAGGTGGTTTCTCAATAGAATTTTTACAGAGGCCCGCTCTTTGTTCCTCAACTTCTTCACTTGACGATCAAGCATTTCCACTGAATCATCTTCATAAGAGAGGTTTTCATCCACATCTACTACCTAAATAGGAAGAATGGACTCGGGATCACCGATACACTTCTTGAGCATCAAGACATGGAACACGGATGAACTGAAGCTAGTTCACTAGATCTCAACTCGTCTTCTACTTTGCCAACCCTTTTGAAAATTTCATAGGGACCCACATTACTAGGACTCAACTTCCCTTTATTGCAAAATATCGTCACCCTTTCATGGCTGAAAATTTTAGATACACTTTATCACCTTCTTCAAATTCAAGTTTTCTTCTTCTATTGTCAGCATAAGACTTTTGCTGACTATAGGCTGCCTTCAACCTATCCCTTATGACACGAATAATTCTCCAAGGTTTCATATACCTATTCGGGACCAAGGAGGGAAAACTCACAACTTCAAACCACCCAACCGGAAATCTACACCTCCTACCATATAAATCCTCAAAAGGAACCATGGATATAGTCGAATGGTAACTATTGTTATAAGAGAACTCAACAAAAGGTAAATGTTCATCCCAACTTCCTTTAAAGTCAGTAACACAATCTCTAAGCATGTCCTCAAGGGTTTGAATAGTACGCTCTGCTTGACCATTCGTTTGGGGATGAAAAGTGGTGCTTAACTTCACTTTTGTACCTAACCCTTTTTTGAATGAACTCCATAATCTAAATGTGCATTATGTGCTTTAACTGATATGATGGATAACAGAATACCATGAAGACACACAGTCTCATCTATGAAGATCATTGCATAATCCTCCACTGAGTAAGTGCACTTGACGGGAATAAAATAAGCGGATTTTATCGATCTATCCACCACAACCCACACAATGTCATTTTGCCTTCTAGTCCGAGGCAAACCCACTACGAAGTTCATAATAATGTCTTCCCACTTCCAAATGGGAACTTGTGTTTCTGGAGTAAGCCACCCGACTTTTGGTGCTCGACTTTCACTCGTTAGAAATTTAAACACCTTGCAACAAATTCCGCTATGTCCCTTTTTAAGCCATCCCACCAAACCCCTTCTCTAAGGTCATGATACATCTTAGTAGATCCCGGATGAATAGAATAACAGGAACCATGAGGTTCTTCAAGAATTCGATTTCTCAAGTCATCAACATTGGGAACAACACACAACATTTCTTGAACCTCAAAACACCATCCCTCCCCCCTAAGGAGAATGATTGATTATGTTTACCAAGAACAAATTCCTTCAACTCCATCAATGATGGATCAAGGTGTTGTTTTTACGTCACCTCAACCACCAAAGATGATTTAGAGATATGATGGACCATGAAAACACCATTTGGGGAATCTTCCAATCAAAGAGCAAATTAGCCAACCTACCAACATCTTTAACTAGGTCATTCTTGGCTTCTTCTACATGAGTCACACTACCCATGGGCATACGACTAAGAGCATCTTCAACCACATTGGCTATGTCGAGGTGGTAGAGAACACTCATGTCGTAATCTTTCAACAATTCCAACCATCTTCTTTGTCGGAGATTTAACTCCTTTTGAGTAAACACATTGAAGATTCTTAAGGTCGGCATACACATCAACATGAACCCCATATATATAATGCCTCAATATTTTAATAGCAAACACCACGACCGTTAACTCAAGATCATGAGTTTGATAATTCTTCTCTTGTACCTTAAGTTTCCTAGAGGCATAGGGTACTACCTTCCCAAGTTTCAAAAGGAAACACCCCAATCCCACTCGGGATGCATCACAATTTACTACAAATCCCTTTGTACCCTCCGGTAAAGTCAACATCAGAGCGGAGGTAAACCTTATCTTTTGAAATTCGGAAGATTCTTTCACATGCCTCCGACCACTCAAATTTCACACTCTTTTGGGTCAAGGTAGTCAAAGGAGAAGCAATGGACGCAAAACCATCCACAAACCTCCTATAGTACCCCGCTAGACCCAAGAAACTTATAATGCGGGTTTGACTCAATGGTCTAGGCAAATTTTTAACCACCTCGGTTTTCCCTGGATCAACCTCAACTCCCTCACTAGAGATGATGTGACCAAGAAACGCCACCGACCTCAACTAAAACTCACATTTGCTTTACTTGGCAAATTGGTGTTCCTTAATCACTTGTAATACGACCCTCAAATGGTCCATGTGTTCTCCCTCATTCTTCAAATATACCAAGATGTCGTCAACGAAAACAATGATAAATTAATCTACGTAATTTCAAAACATCCTATTTATGAGGTCCATAAAAGTCATCGGGGCATTAGTGAGACCAAAGTACATTACTAGGAACTCATATTGACTGTACCTAGTTCAATATGTCGTTTTAGATATATCCTCACCTCTCACCCTAAGTTGGTGATACCCCAATCTCAAGTCAATCTTAGAAAAGTATCTTTCTTCTTGGAGTTGATCAAACAAGTCGTCAATCCGAGGGAGAGGATACATGTTCTTAATGGTGACTTTATTGAGTTGGTGATAATCAATGCAAATTATAAGGGACTCATCCTTCTTCTTCAGAAACAATACCGAAGCACCCCATGGAAAAATACTAGGTCTAATGAAGCCTTTGTCTAGAAAGTTTTTGAGCTTAGCCTTCAACTCTTTAAATTCAGCGAGATCCATCCGATAAGGAGGAATTGAAATGATGTTGGTATCCGGTAGCAATTCAATACCAAAATCAAAGTCCCATTCAGGAGGGATTACGGTAAGGTCATTTGAAAAGACCTTCAGAAATTCCCTCACTACGGGGACTAACTCAATGGGAGAATTTTCGGAGTCTAAATCTGACTCTTACAACATGGTATAAAAACCCTTTTGAGATCATCTTACAAGCCTTTAGACAAGAAATGATATGACTTCTTGGAATAGAATTACCCCATTTCCACTTCAAAATGGGTTAATTAGGAAAATTTAACTTGATAATTTTTGTCCTACAATCTATTGAAGCAAAACAATCATGCAACCCATCAATTTCCAAAATGACATCAAAATTAACCATATCGAGTTCTACTAATTCGACATGAGTAACTCTATAGGAAACATTATAGGACAATTTCTATATACCCTCTTTGCAACCACCGAATCACCTACCGGGGTAGTTACCATGAAAGTTTCATTTAAGATATTAGGCAAGGTATCAAACTTTCTAGCTACCAAAGGAGTAACAAAAGATAATGTAGCATCTGGATCGAGTAAAGAATCTACATCAATTAAGAAGACTTGTAACATACCGGTCACCACATCAGGACAAATCTCTTGTTCACCCCTATAGCGAAGAGCATAAAAGTAATTATTTCTTGGAGCTTTAACATTAGAACCACTTTATTGAGCTTCCCCACTCCCCTAGTCTTTCCCTTTCAGATTAGGGAAATCTCTAACCTTGTGGCCACTCTTGCCACACCCAAAGCAATTGTCCGTCCCAACTAGGCTGTCACCCATATGCTTCTTGCCACACTTTCCACAAGTTGGGTTCTTACTTGGTGAAAATACCTCTTCTCTTTTAAGATTTAGGGTTAGAAACTCTATTATACTGAGCCTTGGGATATTTGGAAGGAACTTGATTAGAGAACCTCTTTTTGAATCTATGCTTGTCTTAAATTTTCAACCTTCCCCATGAAGAACCACTTTCTTAAGACTTGGCCCTCTTGGCCTCCCTATTATTCCTCCTTAGTCTACTTTATTCCATTTTTTGAGCATGATCCATTAGACAAGTGATATTTAAATTTTCATGAAGCATAGCCAAACTACATTCTTTTACCAAGTCTTCGGACACTCCCGTAACAAAATGACTCATCTAATCCTATGGGTTAGACAGCAAGGATTGAAAATAATTGGACAATTTAGTAAATTTCAAGGAGTAATCAAGTACACTCATACCTCCTTGACTAAGGTTGATGAACTCTTACACCTTAGCTTCCCTCAACTCTCTAGGAAATAACCTGTCAAGGAAGGCCTTCTTGAAAATATCCCAATTCACCGGACCACCTCTTAGATCCCTATTATCACTCCATTGTGTGTACCAAGTTTGGGCCACATCTTTGAGTTGATACCCCTCCAACTCGCCTTCTCAATTTAAGTCACTCCCATAGAATAGAGTATCTTATAGGCCTTATCAAGGAAATCTAAAGGGTCTTCATTTGCTTATTAACTGAAGAACATAGGTCGGTTCATCCTAGGAAAGTCTCTCAAACGAGAAGCCATAGAGCTAGCATGTTGAGGCATCAGGGTCAAACCTCCCTATTCGCTTGAGCCATCATGGCATGGACTTGATAAGTGAGGACATTATCTTGAAAGGTAATGGCTTGGGATAAATTGAGAAAAGCCTACCTTATTTTTCCATCCGTCATAGGTGAAGGAACAAGCGGTACTTGACCATCCATAGGAATTTGATCATGTGTAGGCACTTGGTTGTCAATACCGGCAAGTACACCTTAGAAGTTAGGTCAAGCCTTGGGTCTCAACACGGCGTACTCGACCTCTCGGAGGTCTTGTACAAGCCACTTAACTTCATTACATAATATCATCCATAAATGGAGGGAATTTAAAAACTTTCTTTAAGCATAAACCAAAAGGTATTTCATTAAAGCGGAAGCATCACAAATGACATTGTCTCAAAAACCATCTATATTTGACATGAATGAAACATCTTGGGACGCAGCCCATATTAAGTCTAAAATATAAAGAAAACATAAAGGAACATATAGGTTTGTCCTCGAAGCTATGAGGGCTCACCACTTCTTCTCTTCTCGGAAACCTTGAAACTCTACCCTTCAAGCAACTCTATCTTCTCAATACCCAACATAGAAAACATCTAGGCAATATGCGTTAGTATGATATGTACTTAGTATAGAAACTACATACCAACATAAGATATCTCAAATGGTTAGTCAACAATAGACATAATCATAAGAGATAAAGACAAAAGCATATCATGAATATCATAATCATATTAAAGCATCATAAAACATATAAGAGTTCATACTTAACTTTTTTTGTCCTTCTTACACAAATGTACTATACCACAAGAAACCTCTAAGTATACTTATGCAAGGCTAAGGTAGGATCTCACATTACTACTAAAGCTAACTACCTCTCTTTGGTCATCTTGATCATAGTCAAGTTTCATAAATTAAGACCTAAGTCCAATCATATCATATGAGTACTATGCCCCTAGGACATCTCAAAACACACTTGTGCAATGCATGTGAAGCATCCCATAATACTTCACCCACTAATCATATCTTGAAATCACCCTAACTTCTTCATGTCTTATTAGGAATCATCTAATAGACCTAGTTCATCTTGTCAAGGAACTATTATCTTAAGTCTATATGTCATGGAATGCAACTCTAGTCACTATCCAAGCTAATCAAACATCATGTAGGGGTCATGTCTTAGGTAGCTTCAATTCATACAAATCAAGCTACCATTAGGAGAGTATAGGTCTTTCTCCTAAAGCAACTATGAAATGGTTTTGGCCAAACCAAGTCAAGCTACCATGAAGTTCAACACCTCAAGTTTCCATGACGATTCTAACCCAAGCTTCCATGAAATTCAATATCTCAAGCTACCGTGATTAACTCAAACCTCCTTGAGATTCACTATCCCAAGTTACCCTTGACATCTCCTATCTCAAGATACCATATCCTTGGTGTTGTCTCACCAAGTATACTACATAAGAAGTGACCATCCAACCTATCTTCAAGCTAATCTTAGTTTATCATGATACATACTCAATTACATGTTAATATATTCAATTAGATCATTAGAAGGTAATTCTAATCATACATGATCACATGTGTTCAATTCCAACTTCCTAGGTCAAGATCATCCTAAATCAATTAGACCTATTTAAACTCGTATCTAGGAAATTCAATCATGATCCAATAATATCTAATGCAATCGAATTAAGAAGATCAACATAAAACCTTCATCTAGCCTCTAATGGCCTAAAATCACCATGATCACCTTCAAGTTCAATTACTATAATTAACAATGTAAACATCATGAAAACAGCATATAATCATTGCATGAACATAATTGAATTCTACCCACTATATTGGGATAACAATAAAGCCTTACCCACAATGCAAACACAACCGTCTCTTGTATGGGGTTCTTTGGACTCATAATTGAAAGGTAACTAGGGGGATTCATGGATTGTAGAATTTATGAATTAATAAGCTTCACATCCCTTATACTATAGCCTTTAACCTAGCTTTAAGCCGTGTGAATTCGTCCTAAAGCTGATGTAGTTTTTCTTTTTATTCAATGGTGGTTTTGGGAGAATTTTGGGAGAGAATGGTTTTGATTTGAAGTCTAGGGTATTATGGCTGTTGTGCTGCTTATATACTCCTCAAATACCTACAATAATTGCCAATAATTAATCCCTAGAGTTCCCAAAAGACCCATGAAACTATTGGACATTTTAACCAACTTAAATTTGACTTAAAAATGACGCGACCAAATCTGGGCACTTGTTGCGCGTCACAGAGGCATTTTTTATTCTTGGTTAAAGAAACTAGTTTAGGATTAAATGGTTCGTGATGTCCCCACGTCACAGGGAAAATTTTTTTTTACTTGAATGGTATGTGTCGCGCAGCAGCCTCCACATCTAGGCTGCCCGGCAACTTCACTGGCCTATGTTTGCGTCCTCCTCGGGGACCCTTAGGTTGGTCCCCGGCACGCTGTTCTCGGACGCTTCGACCTTTACATGTCAAGATATGTATAGGAACCATATATACTCAATTTCACCCTCAAAACATCCTCCAAAACTCCACTACAAAACACTACGACACACTAGTTTGACTTCAACTAGTTTCCGGACGTCTTGGACGTTCTTGGGCATTTGACCTCCAATCACTTCCAAACTTTATATACTAAGTTTTAACACTATTTTTACTCATTTTAGCACCTGATAATATCATGAAACAGATGTTAGGCTCAAGATACACCTAAATCACATTTAAGGTGTTACAATATCCCCCACCTTGGGAAACATTCATCGTCGAATGACACCTTCTTAAACACTTGTTTAAAGGATATATTTTAGACTAGCAGCATATTGTATATGCATTATACCTATATTCACATTCCCAAATCAAGGAAACGATTCAATTCCAAGATAAAAATAACTACACATAATTATATAGAGACCTTATGAAAAGGACTCCTTATCCCCCCCCCCCACTTGGGAATAAGCTACACGTGTATTTTTAATCATGAATTCATCATCATAAAGAGCAGCAAAAATCAGCAAAGCAAATCATAATCATGGAAATTCTGGAAATTTTCATAAATCACTAAGAGACACATACCGAATATAGACATAAGGAGATAGTTCATGATCACCCTTGGATTGGAGAGCATAGAACCTATTTCTCTTTGGAGGAACATCTTCCACCTGATTAGTAGCAACTTGCTTGCCTTCTCTCACATTAGCCTTTTCCTTAGGTAAATCCCTCATCATGTAGCCACTCTCACCACACCCATTGCAACCATCCCTACAGGCCAAATACCTACCCTAATGTTTCTTACCACACATAGGGCAAGTAGTTCGGGAATACTCATTCTTTCGTTGTGTTCTAGGGTTAGACAACCTCTCATCCTTATTATCAAAAGCATTAGAATAACCTTGTTCAAAAAACATTTATCGATTCCTAAAACGACCATGTCCATCGAATCCATCCTTGTCCATACTACTTCTCTTTTTTTTCCTTCTTAATTTTTACTCTTCTATTTGTTGAGAAAACACCATGAGTTGGGATATCCATGTCATCTACAAGAATTGTCGCACAACATTCTTATTTTACTAGTTTGAACACCCCCATCATGAACCTATTCATCAAATCTCTAGGATTTCCTACCAATCTTGGAGCATAAATATACAAAAGAGTGAACTTCAAATCATACTACATAAAAATCATATCACCTTCTTTGAGGTTTATGAATTCCCTCAATTCCCTTGGAAAGAACCAATCAAGGAAAGCCGACTTAAAAGTCTCCCACTCGATGGAACCCGCTCCTATTGGTCTACTATCTTTCCATTGTTCATACCAAAGTTAGGAAACATATTTCAATTGATAGGCATTCAACTCCTCCTTTTCAATGGAAGACAGTCCCATGATTGCAATCACCTTATACACCTCATCAATAAACCCATTCGGATCTTCATTAACTTTGGAGCCATAGAACTCCGGTAGATTCATTCTCAAGAATTCCCTTACTCTTGTAGCACTCATTCTTCCTATATGAATGGCCAGAGCCACCTCCCCTCTATTAGCTTGTGTCGTTAAGGCTTGAGCAAACAAAGTCATAGAAGACCTAAATTCCTCAAGTATAGCATTCCCTATTGGAGGGTCATTAGGAACTTGAAGAGGAACTTGCCCTTGAACTTAAGGAGACACCTCTTGCACTTAGGGAGGAACCTCTTGTCCTCCATTCCCATCTCCTTTTCTTCTAGCATTAGTCCTAGTGTTAGCCATCACCTACAAAATCATAGTCAAACATTCCTAAGCATCCCATAGCGCCTCCTACTCATAGATGTGTCGCGACTCACAGAGGTGGTTTTGAGACATCCTAAGTGCATTTTCATAACCTTAAGCTTTGATACCAAGTTTGTTACGACCCGCAAGTACACCCTAGAAGTTAGGGAAAGACTTGGGTCACAACAAAGCGTACACGACCTCTCGGAATTCTTGTACAAAACACTTGACTTCATTACATAATATCATGCATAAAGGGAGGAATTTAAAAACTTTCTTTAAGCATAAACCAAAAGGTATTTCATAAAAGCGGAAGCATCTCTCATAACATTATCTCAAAACCATCTAAATTTGACAGGAATGAAACATCTAGGGATGCAGCCCACATAAAGTCTAAAATATAAATAACATAAAGTTTGGTCCTCGAAACAATGAGGACTCACCACTTCTTCTCTTCTCAGAAACCTTGAAACTCTACCCTCCAAGAAACTCTATCTTCTCAAGACCCTACACGGACAACATGTAGGCAATATGTGTTAGTACAATATGTACTAATTATGGAAACTACACATCAACATAAGAAATCTCAAAGAGTTAGTCAACAATAGACATAATCATAAGAGATAAAGACAGAAGCATATCATGAAAATCATAAGCATATTAAAGCATCATAAAACATATAAGAGTTCATACTTAACCCTTTTTGTCTTTCTTACTCAAATGAACTATATCACAAGCCACCTCCAAGTATACTTGTGCAAGGCTAAGGTAGCATCTCACATTACTACTACCAAATCTAAGTACCTCTCTTTGGTCATACTTAATCATAGTTCACTTTCATAATGAAGGACTAAGTTCAATCATATCATATGACCACTACGCCCCTAGTCCATCTCAAAACACACATGCAATGCATGTGAAGCATCCCATAATACTTCCCACACTAAGCATATCTTGAAATCACCCGAACTTGTTCATGTTTTATTAGGAGTCATCTAATAGACCTAGTTAATCTTGTCAAGGAACTATCATCTTAAGTCGATCATGTCATGGAATGCAACTCTAGTAACTACCCAAGACAATCATACATCATGTAGGGGTCATGTCTTAGGTCTTCAAGTCATATTTGTGCAAAGTATAGATGGTATCCCATACTACCATCCATACTAAGTATTTCTCTAAGCTAACCCATTCCAAGCTAACTTATCTTGTAATATTTTCTATTAATCTCAACATACTACCATAATAGACCCACTACCATGGAAAGCCTCTCAATATACTAACCAAGCAAACTAAGGAAGGACACGACCATCATAACAACCATGAAACCAATCATGTAGATGTAAGCTGACCGTATGGGAGCATGAATCCTCTACCCTAAGCTACCATGAGAAACGAATCTCAAGCTATTCCGTGAATTACACCTTACAAGCAAATCAAGCTACCATTAGGAGAGTATAGGCCTTTCTCCTAAAGCTACCCTGAAATGGTTTTGGCCAAACCGATTCAAGCTTCCAAGAAGTTCAACACCTCAATCTACAATGAGTAATCTAACCCAAGCTTCCATGAGATTAAATATCTCAAGCTACCATGAGTATTTCAACTCAAGCCTCCTTGAGATTCACTATCCCAAGCTACCCTTGATATCTACTATCTCAACCTACCATGAGACCTTCAACTCAAGCTACCATGTCCTCGGTGTTGTATCACCAAGTCTACTACACAAGAATTGACCATACAACCCTTGTTCAAGATAATCTTAGTCTATCATGATTCATACTCAATTACATGTTAATCTATTCAATTAGATCATTAGAAGGTAATTCTAATCATACATGATCACATATGTTCAATTCCCACTTCCTAAGTCAAGATCATCCTAAATCAATTAGACCTATTTCAATTTGTATCTAGGCTATTCAATCATGATCCAATAATATTTAATGCAATCACATTAAGAAGATCAACATAAAACCTTCATCTAGCCTCTAATGGCCTAAAATCACCATGATCACCTTCCAGTTCAATTACTATAATAAACCATGGAAACATCATGAAAACTGCATATAACATCACATGGACATAATTGAATGCTACCCACTAGATTGGGATCAAAATAAACCTTACCCACAATGCAATCACAACTCTCTCTTGTATGGGGTTCTTTGGAAACATAATTGAAGGGAAACTAGAGGGGATTTTTGGATTGAAGAATACATGAATGAATAAGCTTTACATACCTTATATTAGAGCCTTAAACCTAGATCTAAACCTTGGTGAATTCGTCCTAAAGCTGCTGCAGTTTTTCTACTTCTTCTATGGTGGTTTTGGGATAATTATGGGAGAGAAAGGTTTTGATTTGAAGTCAAGAGTCTTATAGGCTATTGTGATGCTTATATACTCCTCAAATACCTACAATAACCTCCAATAATTAATCCCTAAAGTTCCCAAAAGACCCCTGTAACTATTGAACATTTTAACCAACTTAAATTTGACTTAAAAATGACGTGACCAAATCTTGGCACTTACTGCGCGTCGCGTAAGCATTTTTTATTCTTTGTTCAGGAAACTACCTTGGGACAGAATGGTTCGTGATGTCCCTGCATCGCATTTCAAAAATTTTCCTTTGCGTGATGGCTCCGCGTCGTGTAGCAGCCTCCACATCTAGGCTGCCCGGCAGCTTCACTGGCCTGTGTTTGGGTCTTCCTCGGGAACCCTTAGGCTGGTCTCCAGCATGCTATTCTCGGAAATTTTGATCGTTTACATGTCAGGATATGATTAGGAACCGTCTATACTCAATTTCACCCTCAAAGCATCCTCCAAAACTCCACTATAAAACACTACGACACACTAGTTTGACTTCAGCTAGTTTGTGGACGTTCTTGGGTGTTGGACCTCCTATAACTTCAAAACTTTATATACTGACGCTTAATACTATTTTTAGTCATTTAAGGAACTTATAATCTCATGAAACACATGGTAGGATCTATGTACACCTAAATCACATTTGAGGTGTTACATTGGTTGTCTTGTGGAGGAGCTTGGTTGTCATTAGCTCCCACATTAGCAATCCCTTCTTCGGCCCTTCTTGTGGCTGCCCTTTTAGTAGTCATACCTATAATCACAATAAAATGTTTGGGTGAAAAAACATAAAGTAAGACTCCAGAGGCACGACATAGGAGTATAAGAAGATGAGAATTTCCTAAGCATCACATAATCTTTAATTCAGAAGTGCGGTGCGCTTCACATCTATGAATAAGAATCTACATAGACGTGGTTCAATGAGACATCGATCCTAAATATATTCAACTTCGTACTCTAATACCAAGTTTGTCACACCTTGGAAGCACCCCGTAGACATAACCGCCACCGCCGTCCTCAGAGAGGACTAAGACTAGTCTCTTAATATTCGTCATTACATATCATAGGTTAAAAAGTGTGGAAAATTGAAAAATTTTATCTACATCGACATCGTGGTGTTTACATAGATCTCTCGCTTACACATAATCTATAAAAATACAGAGTTTACTTAGACTCCTCGCATAGGAAGCTTTCATAGCCTTTTACTTTTATGTTACATATACAACATACACAATATAGAGTCTAATAGAGATGTCTCATATAAAACCATCTAAGTGGGAATAGAAAAAAATTGGGCATAGCCCTTACATAAATGTTTGATGGCTACTTATGTCTTAAAACAATGTATTGAACAATAAGAGTGAAATGAATGTAATTATACTATAGCAAGTCACATAGGTAGAATGAGAAAAGGCATCTTCCTAGGATCTTGAGGAGATTCCCACACTTGGAGAAATGATCCAAGCCTTCCTTGAAAATTGTCCACGAGCCTTTCAACGACCAAAACCTAAAATGTTTAGGAAAAAGGAGAAATAGGGGTTAGTACATCACTTGTACTAAGTATGGAAACATATGCACACACAACTTAGAAATCATGCTAAAAGGGGAAATTTAGTCAAAACCATGCCAAGTTACTTGAAAATCCCTATGCACAATCAAGAGCACATATAAGAGAATAATCATATATTCCAATATCAATACCATATTTGACACAAGATCAACATCATCAAGTTAAGTCAAGTCAACATGTATATAGCATATTAGAATTCAAGCCAAAGCAATTATAGCATCATGTTATAACAACAAAGCTTGTTCAAGGGTTCATAACACTATAACATAAGTAAAACCCTTACGCATAACCCCTTACCAAGCCTACTAGTGCTATGGCCAAGTGAAGCTCCATAACCCCACACAACCAAGTAAACCTACCAAAGGATCACAAATAATGTCTAACTCCACATAACATAGCATCATGAGTATTCATCATCATATTTAACAATATAGACCAACAAGATATTCATATCTGAAACCAACATCATATAGAATCATCAAAATGTTCATAAAACAACATATGCATATCATTTACATCATAAGACATGAGGACACCCTCTTAGGACTTCCCTCAAGGCCAACCAGTGCAATGTATAAGTAGATTCCCATACCCCTACCTAGACTAAGTCAAACCCCTTAAGTCCTCCTAGTTAGAGTCACTTTATTACTTCATTTTTCTTTCGGGAATAGTTACCATACCGACATAGACCACATGAGCTAATGTGGAATCCAGTATTATGAAACCCAACACTAAAGAAGGTGGACTACTTGCCAAGGTAGTACAAATACATGAACATAACATCTAGGTGGATCCACTAGCTAGTATTTCTATGGAGGAAACATAGTTCAAGAACTAGGAGACATGTTTGATACCCTCTTTATGCCTTTGGCATTGTAATCTCTATCTCATGAGTACAATAGTGAACCTACCTTCCCTACTTGGGAAGGGACACTGCTCACTACTATTTCACTCGGTGCTAATCTAGAGTCCCTTTTTAAAATGTCTTTCTTTAACAATCATAACTTAGTTTAGGTTATAGGAGACTAACTCCTTGTATAGTCATAGTCATTATCTCAATAGGAATTGCATGAGGACATCCTTTCATACAACCCTCATATGTGAGATCAACACATTATCCTCATCATGTCATAGTAAGGCATATAGAAAATTCATAACCAACCTTATATCATTGCATCTTAACTATAATCTCACAATCCACATAATCAAGACTTTTGAATTTGCATCATCTTACCAAAACCTATGTAATATAATCACAAGATACACTTCAATTGAACTTCATCATCATGTACAAGCCATCACAATTGAATTAAAGCTTTAAGATCACAAGGTCTTACCAGTTCTCGTTCAAAATCCATCATCGATGGTATTACCATCAACCAACCAATTTCATCAAATAATAGGTGTAATATACAATAACTAAGTCAATTGTATTTTCACTATCCAAATTAACTTCAATTCATACTCTAGGGTTGGGGAGAAGGGTTCATCATGAATTCTTCAAGAAATTGATCCAAACCCAAAAATATATTAACCTAGGTAGTCCATGAATGAATTAGAATAAATAAAACAAGTCCAAAAAATAATACATTCTTCAATTACATCAATTCACAAGAAAGATTCAAGATTTGGCGGAATTGGGGAAAGGACGTGAATCAAATGGAACTACCACTAATCAACCTCAATCACTTAACAATATGTTCTTAATTAGTCATGGGTAATCACAATTAATTATAATCAGTCATTAATTTCAAGTTTAAAAGAAAACCCATTTGTAGAGAAAAACCCTAAGAATCGAGTGATTTAGAAATTAACTTTAAGAGGACCTCTTGGGGAAAGGAATCCCAAGAGTGAAGAAACCATACCTTACGGAAGATTTATCCACAAAATTTGAGTAACAACCTTAGAGACTTTGTCTTCTTCCTCAAGCTTCTTTGCTTCTTCGATGGAGGATGAATGGAGAGAGAATTTAGCGAGAGATGAGACCTTTTGGGTTCTGGTTTAGAGATTTGATTTGAGTGAGTGAAATTGAATTAAAACTGACCTAAAACCAATATATACTCGTCCCCTAAATTACCCAAAAGGCCCCCTCACTTAATTGGGTCTTTTTATGAAGTCAAATTTACTTAAGAACGACATGAATGAATCTGGGAAGTATATGTGCATCGCGGGGCAATTTCAATTCCTTTTGTTGGAATCCTGGTTGAGGTAGTGAGCCTCGTGAATTCCCCACGTCACGATGCAAAATTTTCCTATTCCGTTCTTGCGGCGCGACGCGAAAGGGACTCCACATATTCGCTGCACGCAGGCTGCTTTGGAAGCCTGCTCGCAAAAGTTTGGGTCCTCCTCAAGGGCCCTTCGGGGGTCCTTGGGGAGTCGTTACTGGATGTTTGGACCCTTTATACTATATTTTACCTGTTTAAAGTCTCTTTACAAGTTTTACACTTCATATGACACTCCCAAAACTTCATCAAACATATGGATGTCTACTAGTTCAATTTTGCTAGTTTCCGGACGTCAAGGTCTTTCTTTTTCATTTTCGCTCTAACCTTTTCTAAATGACTTTGTTCCATTAATATAGGTCTGGAACCATCCTTTTATACATTGTTTAAGATATGAGGCCCTATTCTAAGTCATGGAACTTTTGGAGTGTTACAGTTCACGTGGTATTCCATGTTTCAATGCTCAAGAAATGCATAGGTGATTTGGTATCCATCCTTTATTTAGAAGGATGAAGATTTTATGATAACCTTGCTTATAAATAAGTTTTGATTCAGATTTTATACAGGCAAGTGAAGAGATTGAGGAATAAATAGGTAGTTGTCGTTAAGGTTTTATGCAGAAATCATCTAGTTTAGAGTGGTACATTAGAGGCCGAGATCGATATGATGTCCCAATATCCTCATCTTTTCCCTCATACTTATATTCAAACTTGAGGTAAATAGTTTCTCTTGAAGTTTGTGTGTGAATTGGGAGTTATGTGTATCGTATGAGTTTTTACTATGATTTTTATTATGTGTATGATTCCATGTGAGAAGCCTGTATTGCCTAACTTTAGTTTCTTATGCATTATATGTCCCTGTTGTTGAAATGCTTGATTTATATGAAAATTTCTTATTTGACTTAAAAGGTGAATTTATGAATGTGCTTAATTGTGTTAAATGAAGTAACATTTTGAATCCAGTTTCTGATCTTGAACTTGTCATCAATTGGAGAAGGTAGTTCCTCCTATGAACATGATATATGATGCATGTATTCATATCGAGTTCGTAGATATAGTTCTTACTTCCACATATATCTTTGATATGACTTGATTTGGAGTTGAAGTTTCTCCTTTGAATAAGTGCTTATGAAGAATTTTCCATTTGATGTTTATGGTACATTTTGGTTTGTTTTTTTTGGTTGGGTTGTTGGACTAGAGTTTCTAACTTTGTTTTGTGTCTTGGTCGACATTCGAGGACGAATTTTCTCAAGGGGGAGATAATGTAATACCCTAAAAATCTAATGACCAAACTTAGATATTCATATGATGTATAATGACTTAAAATGATGAAAATGATGTTTTTTGAGCTAATTTGATGTAACTAACTTAGCATGAAAGGATAGTGCATAAACATCTAGAAACGACCATGACATCCAGAAACTAGTAAGTTCGACTAGTGTGGTCTTAGATATTGTAATGAGGTTTTGAAGTGTCGTATAAGGACTAAATCTTGTAAAAAATTGTTTATGTAGGAAAAACTACATGTTTAGGGTCCAAAGGTCTGGATACGACCCCCCCCCCAAGGACCACCCAAAGTGTCCTTGAAGAGGACCCAAACGTAGAGCCAAAAAGCTATCAAAAGACAGCAGGACCTATGAAGGTTATTGATGGACCGTCAATGGATCCACGGGGTGTGCAATGGCTTCATGAGTTTAGACTTAGTATTCTCACCAAATCCTTCCGGAATACCCCTCTCTGATTAAATATATGAAATGCAGTAGGTGTTGTAAACATCTCACCATCTACGGTCTATAGATGGTGGTCGTAGGTGCTGCCAAAATTAAAGTTTTTAGTTTTTAGTTAGGAGTCTTAAGTTTAGTTAGTTATTCAATAAGGGGTTAATAGAGGTGGTTATTCTAAGACCCCCAAAATGAGTTAGGGTGTCTAGAGCCTCACATGTGCCTGTAATCTTGTTAACATGTTAATTAAGTGTTTTAAATTATGCTTGGGTGATTTGAAGTCATTTGGAGGTCAAACGTCAAGAGACGACCAAGACATTCGACGACTAGTCACCCAAGGGGATTATATGTGTTCCATGATCTTATGAGGTCCTTAAACTAGTTATAGTTATGTTTATAAACAGTGTATTGAGTTTCATGATGTTTTGAGGGCAAACATCCAAGAACGTCTAACACGTTCAAAAGTTAGCCCTTGAGACGTTCATGTGTGTCTTGATGGTACCTAGCATGTTTGGATGTGCTTTACGTGATTATTCTGGGTGAAACTGATGTGGAAGGTACTTGACTTGTTAATGTTCATATTTACCTTGGAAACGATCGGGTACGACTTCCGAAGGGCCCCGCAAAAGGGCCTACAAGAAGGACCCAAAGGTTATCGAGACACTCTCTTGACAGTGTCAATCGATGAGCACAACTGAAGCCCCATCGATGGGGAGGCATCGATGGGAACTTATACTGGAGAAGGCTTAGCCAGATGACAGCCTCAGACCCAAATGACGGAAGGCACCGGATGGCCATCGATGGACCAACGTCCCGTTGTTGGTGTCCGTTGATGCAGGCCTACAGAATTACCATGCACGCTGCCTAATTATGGGGTGAATGGGAAATTCACCCCACGTGCTAACCTTACCCTAGACAGTTTATCTAACTATTTTTGGGTATATTAGGTTGATTTAAAATGTTAATAAACCATACCCAATCCTCCATTCAAAAATCAAACCTCCCTCTCCAAAAATATCCTCTCTAGAAACCTCCATTGAAGATGAAGTTCAAGGTCAACTTGTAAATTGTATTCCAATGGATTCTTCACCAATTTTTAGTGTATTCTTCATCTAATAAAGGTACGGTGATTCTTCATCTCTAAGTAACCTTTCACTTTGAGAGTTAATCTTAAAGTTTTCAAAAAAGTTCCATGATCAAATCTCTTCTTCTTCAATCTAGCCGTGGATTCTTTCTTGAATTGATTTCAAAAGAATAATATGAATGTATTGATGATTATCTGCTGATTTGGACGTGATTTTCAATCCATTTGCATGATGAACCCATGCCCTTTCACAATCTCGTTTTTAGCCTATTTGTGATTCAATTATGTTAATATGCTTATGTCTACTGTCTGGTGTGTATATTGATGGCGTTGTTGATGAATTATCCATGTGAACCAATATGTGAAGATTTGAATAAGGCTATCTTAGATCTCTATGTGTTCGCTGTAACATTGATCTTTAAATGTATAAAAGTGGAATTTGATTATGTTAAAATGCTTGTAGCTACTTCATTAGGGTAATATCATGGTTGAATTGTGGGTATAAATCTTGTATGATCAAAGTAAATAAAGCTTAGTATGAATTGATCTAGGTTCTTCTAGTCTATCATGTAGTAACTTGTGATCTTGACGTTAGGGTGGTGGTTATGTGACTCGATAATGGTGAATTTTCCTTAGCTACTGCTTATATGTTTAATGTGATGATAATTAAGTATAATTAACCCAATATGAATAGATAACCATTGAATTTGTAAAGATTGATTTAGGTTCTTATAGCCTATAGACTTGGTAAAGTAATGTATATGTTGTGATATATATTCTAGGGTGGATGAAACATGTTTTAGCTATGATGTTCTATCTCTTTAGCTACTGCCACAAAAGAATACTATTGATAAAATATGATTGATGAACAAGACTACGGAAATTGGTTGATGATCTATAACTCTCTACTTTCTAGTATATATGTGATGTATTGTATTAGATTGTACTATGATCTTGTGCTGATTTGTACATGGTTTCTTTCATGATTACATATATATTTAGATACTGCCCTATAATGTATTGATGATGAAAAATGTGTATTGATCAATGATGATCGAAGGTTGTTGAATTGGTAAGAATGGATCTTCCTCTCTACTTTTCTATATTATTGTAGTTGATGAAGACTTGTATGTCATTGTGTCGTATCGTCCACTTATGGTGGCGGTGTTTATCTTATTTTCATTATATGTGTGTTGAATAAGGCCTTGAAGGAAAATTGATTAATATATGATTGTGTGGTTATGATGATCACACTATGTGAAGCGTATGCCTACTTTCCTATTCTAGTTGTGATCTAGGTTTTATGGATATTGTATAAGCATGTATATCTCTATGTTAAGATCATGTGTAGGTTCTGCCATTAATGAAGTGTTAAGGATTGATGACCCCTACCCATGTACCCCTATGTGAAGGTGTGAATAGCTAACGCTAGTAGTCTTAAAGTGTAATATGAAGTTAGCTTGCCTCCTATGCTAAATTGTGTTGTATGGTCTATGCTTGAAAGTGTAATGTGATCTTAAGAGGGTGGATGCCTCAATGTGTTGCTGACAGCAATTATGTGATATGTTGACTAATGTGAACACACACTCACACATTATGCATGCTTACAAGTTAGTAAACGTTCATAGTGTCTAATGAAAGGTTGATCTCATATTCACTAAATGTATACTAAAATGCATGTAAGGTAAATGTATGTGAAATATGTTATGTATTCCATTAACTGGGATGACTTGATAGGTGTACTAGTATGGGCAAGGGTATGGGACCTTGTCTATGCATTACACATGTGTAACTTATAGGATAGTTCCTATGTTTGGTTTCTATGAACATGAAAATGAATATAAGAATATGCCATGAATATGTCTTATATGCGATGATGTTAAGTATATGATATGATGAAATATGAATATGCATAGTGTCTTAAAGTGATTATATGACAGGATTGCTCATATAGTTACACCTATAGACTTATGCATTGATATATGAACATGAATGACATTTATGTGTTATGTGAAAGGTTTGCTCACATACAAGTACACACACACACACTTGTATGGAGATCTAGTCAATAGAGAGGCCTTGAAAAGTCTAAAACTAGATAGGTTCTTGAGTATGCTATAAGCATATAAGGAATCAATATCCTAAGCCTATGTCTTATGAAGAAAAGTAACAAAGGCTTGTAATAAAAAGGGAACTTAGCTTAGCACCGAGTGA
Organism: Solanum pennellii; assembly: GCF_001406875.1. Lineage (NCBI taxonomy): Eukaryota > Viridiplantae > Streptophyta > Magnoliopsida > Solanales > Solanaceae > Solanum > Solanum pennellii. The sequence continues at coordinate 1,938,924 of NC_028638.1, read as the reverse complement.
ACTTGACAATGAGAGGTGTTGGCTTCCCATGAGGAAGATTCACCATTGGTTTCTCATAGAGTGTTGACTTCCCTTGGAGGAATATTCACCATTGGGTTCCCATAAGGTTTGACTTCCCTTAGAGGAATATTCATCTATGGTTCCACATGAGGTGGTGGCTTCCCTTTGATGATGGTTCACCCATGTTTTGTCATGAGATGAGGATCCAATGCCAATGGGCATGTAGAGGGTTACATATATCTCTTAGTTCCATAAAATTATGCTTGCCACATAGGATCTAGCAAGTGAATTCACTTAGTATGCTAGGATGGTCGTTAATGTTCTACCTCAGCTAGGTGAGAATACCTTCAATTGGTGTAAGGCTATACAACACCAAATTTCATGTTTAGCACCCATGGTCTTAGTGTCGGTTAAGGCTATAGTTTCCCTAAATTAAAATGGTCAATGGAAGTAAAGTAAGGACCCTAACTAAGATAACTTAAGGGTATTTTCTTAGTGTAGGTGGGGTATGGGACTTCACCTATGCATTGCACAAGTGACACTTGAGGGAAGTCCTAGGAAGGTGTTCCAATGCATGTGTCTATGTTTATGGTTCTCTTGCATGACATTGTGTTAGTGTTTACATGATGACATGATATGCATGACATGAAGTTCTAATATGAATATGTTACTAAGACCCTATATTGAAGTGTATGTTGGTTTCCTATAGTATTGTGTTTGGTACATGAAGAATATGTTAAGTCTTGTGGTCTCATGATACGTCTACTAAGTATGTGTGAGGTTATGGGGATTCACGTGTACGTTGCACTTGTACATTTAGATTGGGATTATGAGTAAGGTTTTATAAGGTCCTATATGAAGCAAAATAAGTATACATGCATAATGACAAGAGCTTACTGTAATGTTCTTATGTCTCGACATAAGTGTCTCTCATGTATTATACTGCTATGATGGTATGTGTTGGCTTATATAAGTTTTATGAATGATTCCTTATGGCCTTAAGGTGATGCATTGCACCAAGTATCACTAGAGGGTTACTTGGGACATTAAGAAGTAAAAAGGAAGATGTTCACTGTTAAAGAAAAATGTCTATTGTAAAAAGAAATAGCTCACTGTAAATTGACCCTAAAAGTGGCTTAAATTCTATATGTGATTTTATATGATGTTTGGCCTTTGAAAATGTCTATATGAAGTATGTGAATGATATAAATGTTATTGTATAAAGGTTTTATGAAGATTTACTCAAAAAGACTTGAAGTATGATTTCAAGAAAATGTCCCTTTTAAATGCATGTTTTTGCATGATTGTCATACTTAGTGCATTCTTGTACTAACTCCATTCTTTTCTACTTTTTACGCAGCGTGTAGGTTATGGATGCTTAAAGGATGTCTCTATGATTGATGAGCTTGATATGTGAATTCCCAAGCTCAAGGAAAGGAATCCTTAAGTTCAAGGATTCCTAAGTCATGTCTTTACTGAAAGTGCACAAGTTTACTTATGTATTATGTTTTAAGGGTCGTGTCCCTATTGTACTCTTATGATGTTGTGTCTAGGATGGCAAAGACACTTAAGGTGTAAATATGTACTTATGATATTTTTTATATATATGAGGTCAAATTTTAGCATATGATGTGCTATGAAAAGTTTTGAAATTTCCGCTAAATTTACCTATGACAATGCGATGAATGATAACTATGGGCTTGTATAAGACCTCCGACCGGTCAAGTAGGTCATGTAACTCCTAGGGGTGCTCCCCGGATGTGACTGTTATCTAATTATTTACCTTTCTAAAAATAACTATAAGACCCTAACCCAAGACTCTAAGTCATTCTAACTAAACTCACAAACTCAAATCAAAACTCAACATCCCTCTCACAAAATCTTCTCTATAAGAACACAATTGAAAAAGACCAAAGTTCAGCTAGTCCTTCAATAATTAGACTTTTCTCCGTCAATTCTCAAGGAATTTATTACGGTATGGAAGTTGTTCACTCTTGGGATCTTTTCCCCAAGAGGCTCTCTAAAAAATTAGATTCAAAGTTCCACAAATTCTAGGTTTTCACTCAATTTCATAGGTCTCTTTCTAAAGTTGTTTTCATTTATTAAATTGATTATTTATGATTTTATATGAAGATTTATGGATGAATTCAAGTAATTTTTATGGTTTTTGAAAGAATCCCCACAAGATCAATGAATCTCCCTTCTTTCTCAACTTTAAACCTTAGCATGCTTAATTGAATGAAATATGAGAATCTAATATGTTTCTATGTAATTCAATATGGTAGTATGATGTTATCCTATATTATGAATGAATACACGAAATTAGGGTTGAATCTTGAAAAAGCCTTGAAGGTTGTGAATGAAGGTTTTCAATTGTATTATAGCATAATGTTGAATTGTTGATCCACTTATGGTGGATGTGCTTACTTGAATTATGAATTGTGGTGTTGCGTCTTGTTCCTCTTCCCTACAATCCTAATTATGGACAAGTATGCTTTGATATTATAAGAACATGAATATTATGTTATGATATGAATGTATCATACGAGATAAATATGAATATTGTGATATCACTTTGGATGTGTTGTTATGATGAATAAGAGGCAATTCTCATGAATACTATATGACTATGCTATGAAATATTTATTCTCACATGTTATTGGTTCTATGATGAAAGAATATTCTCATCATTGAAACCCTTGAGCTATATGGAATATGAGGGGTTTATTCCATAAGGTATTCCTTATGAACAAGGCTTAAGTAAAAACTAAAGGTCAATTAAAAGGGGCAATTTGGGCATAGCACCGAGTGAATATGAATATAAGATGGAGGATTTTACATTCATCAAGTATGGCCTCCCATATGGGTTCGTTTTACTATTAGCAAGTCCGGTTTCCCAACATATGTGTTGTCTCATGATATGGAAACCTTTTACATTAGTAAGTTCAGGTTTCTAGTAGTATCTCCTTGTTCTTTAACTATTTGCCAACATAGGTCTTAGATAGTGGATCCATCTAGATGCGATTATGAGTAGTTTCACCTTACGCAGGTGAAACACCTTCTTTTCGGTCTGGAGTAGAACATCGGATTCCATGTAGCTCACATGGTATATGTCGGTTATGGAAAAATATCCCAATGCTAAAGAATATGAAATAAAGTAATATCATGAACTTTAACTAGGCTTCTTAAGGCTACTTAGTATAGGTGAGGGTGTGGGACTTTACCTATGCATTGCGCAAGTGGTTCTTAACAGGAGTTCTTGTGTGAGTCCTTTATGTATGAAAACTTATATTGATATTAAGGTTGATTTCACTTATTATGATGGTAATGATGTGTGTGACTACGCTAGTGATCTCTTGATGGTTTTTCTTAGTATATATGGGGGTATGGGGCTTCATTTGTACATTGCATAAGTGAAATTGAAAGGGGATTGTGGTGGTGTCTTCATGAGGTAATGTTAAGTGAACTCAAGAATATAAGATATGAATTATGGCATTGTATAATGTTACTTATGACCATAAATGTCTCTTTATCTTATGGTATAGATTGGTTGTGTATTCCTTGAATATGCATTATTGATATTTACATGAAATAGCATGTTTTCAACTGAAGTTCCCTTTGTGCGTGTTTTAAATAGTTTTAATTGCACGGTTTCAATACTTAGTACAAGTGGAATGTACTAACCCATATTTATCTTATTTTTTACCAAGTGTAGGTTGGGGCTAGTAGGTTCTTGTTGTGGAGAAGTGAAGGCTTGGATTGCATTCTCCAAGACCATTTGGTATGTCCTCAAGTTCCGAAGACAACATGATACCACCATGTTCAATCTATTTTTTAATAGACCACTATTATACTTCGTATTATGACACATTCTATTTTAAAGGGTTATGGTCCCTAATTTGAGTTTCTTATGTTGTATTTAGATGGTCAATGAGATGACGTCTAGATACTTTATTTTCTTGTATGAAAGAGTTGACATTGATTGTTAGAAGTTCTAAATTTTACGCATCATTCAATATCTTGTGCAAGAATAATATACGAAGGGCTTGTATGCGACCCTTTCAAGGTCGACCACACTGTTTTATGACTTAGGGGTGCTCTCGGAGCGTGAAAGTTTCACAAATTCCCCCCCCCCCCCACACCTTAATTTCTTGTTTTTGAAGTATGTTGGCTAAATGGATATAATTGTAAGTTAAGTTTAAGTCTAAACCATCTCGTGGGATCGACCCTAACCTCTAATTTGGGTTCTATACTTGATAACGATTGATTATACTTATCTAGGGAGGTGTAATTTGAGCATATCAAGTAGCTCCCTCAACTGACTAGATCCTCCACAAAACCTTCACTAAAGCGACTTCTTTATTTCTCAACCTTCAAACCTGATGATAAAGAATCTCAACTGGAACATCCTCATAAGTGAGACTAGCCTTCACGACCACGCTTTTCAATGCTACTATGGATATTGGATCATCCATACACGTCTTTAATGACGAAATTTGAAAGATCAAATGCATTGATGCTTGTTCTGCAAAAAACTCGAACTCATAAGCCACTTTACCAACTCTTTTCAAGATCTTGTAAGGGCATACATATGTAGGATTGAGCTTCCTTTTCTTGCCAAATCTCATCAGCCCCTTCATATGTGACACTTTTAGGGAAACTCAATCATCAACTTGGAAATCTAAATCCCTTATCCTTACATCTATATAGGACTTCTGGCGACTCTGGGCAGTTTTTTATGTCCAACTTTAATGAGCTGAACTTTCTCCACGAAATCATGAATTGAATCTGGCCCTATCAAGGCCACTTCACCTACTACAAACCAACCAACAGGAGATCTACAACTACGCCCATACAATCCCTCAATGAACTCTATAAAAGGAAAGTTATCATCCCAAATACGTTTGAAATCGATCACACAAGCTTTCAACATTTCCTCTAGGGTATGAATGGTACGTTCTATCTGACATCCATCTGTTCATGAAATGTTGTGCTAAGACTAACATGAGTACCAAGACCTTTATAAAAGGCCATTTTGAAATGAGAGGTAAACTGGGAACCTCTATTTTAAATGATAGACAAAGAAACTCCATGCAACCTGAATATCTCATTAATGTAAAACTTGGCGTAGTCCTCCGCAAAGTTTGTAGACTTATCCGCCGAAAAGTGTGCAGACTTAGTAACTTTGTCAACTATCACCCAAATGGAGTCATGTCTTCTGCAAGTATGAGGTAAACCTATAATGAAGTCCATGTTGATCAATTTCCACTTCCAAATAGGAATGTTGATCTCCAGAGTCATACCCCCTGGTTGTTGATGTTCTCCCTTCACTTGTTGACAATTGGAGCACTTAGCCGTAAAATTTGTTATATCTCTTTTTATATAGTTCCACCAAAAGAACTCCCAATGATCATGGTACATCTTAGTGTCACCTACATAAATATAAAGTCTAATTTATGAGCTTTCGTAAGAATTTGTTGTTCAACTCACCATCCTTAGTAACTTATAGTTGACCATGATAGCGAAGCACACCATCTCCCCCGACAGAAAACCACAACCTCTGCTGATGGAATTCCCTCTTTAGTTGAATCAACATAGGATCATTGTCTTCTTTTTCCTTAGAATTCGCTACCATGAAGATTCTAAAAAATTCAGAATTTTTAAACCACCATATGATATGCTCATAACGCGAACACCCAAGATCAAACCTGTGAACATCTTTTGCTAATTCTTTCCTTTCTTCCTCAACATGTGCTCCACTACCCATAAATGGTCTACTAGGAGTACATTGGCCTTACTAGGATTGTAATGCACACTTATATCATAATCCTTTATGAACTCAAGTCATCTCCTCAAGCGAAGATTCAACTTCTTATGAATGAACACATACTGAAGGCTCAAATGGTCTATGAACACATCTATGTGAACACCATACAAGTAATGTCTCCAAATGTGTAAGTCAAATACCACTTCAGAAATCTCATGGTCATGAGTTGGGTAGCTCTTCTCATGCACCTTAACATGTCTAGAAAAGTAAGTTATAACCTTACCTCGCTTTATCAACTAATCAAACTTTGGATGCATCACAATAGATCACGTAACCGTCTGAATTATCTGGTACAGTCAATACAGGAGTTGTAGTCAACCTAGTTTTCAATTCAGCGAATTTTTTCTCACAGTCATCTGACTATTGAAACTTAACCCTATTCTGAATCAACTTAGTTAGTAGAGAGGATATGGATGAAAACCCTCCCACGAACATTCTGTAATAACCGGCTTTACCTAAGAAGCTTCTGATATATGTAGGAGAGGTAAGCTTGGGCCATTGTTTCACTTCTTCTATTTTCTAAGAATCCACTCAGATCCCTTCACTAAACATAATATGACCAAAGAAGCGACAGATTGCAACCAAAATTCACATTTACTAAACTTAGAGGATAATTGACGATCTTTGAGAGTTTGCATGACAACCCTTAAATGATTCACGTGTTCTTCCTTATTTCTAGAGTAAGCGAGCACATCATCAATAAAGACGATAAAGAACAAGCCCATATACTTCATGAACACTCTGTTCATCATATCCATGAAACATCCGGGAGCACTGCTTAGTACAAATTACATAACTACAAGTTCATAATGACCATACCAAGTTCTAAAGGTTGCTTTCGAAATTTCACTATCTCTGACTCTAAGCTGATGATAATCGGATATAAGGTCTACCTTTAAGAAATGACTAGCACCCTAAAGTTGGTCAAACAAGTCTTCAATCCTACTAATAGGGTACTTATTCTTGATTGTGTAGACTTTATTCAACAGTCGATAGTCATGCACATTCTCAGAGAAACATCTTTCTTTTTCACGAACAACATTGTGCACGCCATGGGAAATACTAGGTCAGTTAAATCCCTTATCTAGAAGGTATGTCAACTTCTCTTTCAATTCCTTAAGATCACCTGGAGTATTCTATAAGGAGGAATAGAAATAGTCTGGGTATTTATATGGAGATCATTTCAAAAATTGATTTCCCTTTCGGGAGGAACACTAGGAAGATGTTCTAGAAACTAGTTAACTACTAAAACTGACTCAAGTATTGGGGCTTAGGAGCTTGAATCCTTTACCCAAATTATATCATATATATAACCATAGAGATCATCCTTCTGGCCTGAAGGTAAGAAATGAATTGACCTAGAGGCGCTAAGCTACTACCCTTCTATTCTAGGATTGGTTCGTCTTGAAACTGAAAATGAACTATCCTAGTTCTACAATTGATTGAGGCATAACAAGAATGTAACTAATTCATGCCAAGAATGATATCGAATCTACCATTTCTAACTCAAAAAGATCTGATAAGGTGACTTCTACAAAACTATGACAGGGCAATTTGTATATGTTCGTCTAGCAATAACTCAGTCATTGATTGGAGTAGAGAATGAGAAGGTCTTTGAAAGAGTTTTTAGGTTGACACTAAAGTTTACAGTTATATATGAAGCTACAACGGAAATAGTGGCACCTGGATCTAACAAAGCAAAAACATCTAAGTTAAAAACTTGTAACGTACTAGTGACTACATTACGAGAATCTTATTGATCATAGTGAGCCTGAAGAGCATACAACTTTTTTTCGTGTTTTCCACTACATGTACCATATGGGTAAAACACATGGAAACTAATAGACCAAATTAGAGACACATTATATCATATGTGTAAAACCCATGGAAACTAATATACCATATTAGAGCCACAAGGTAGAGTTCTAAAGTGTGTTGGTTGAGAAATAGAGGCATTGATAAGACTTTACGTGCTTAGGATGAGGAGTTTAATGGTTGAAGATCAAGGTATGTATTATAACTAGTATCCTAGACTAATTTTAGGATTTTGGTGGTGCATCGGAAGGGAACCACCAAGGGAAAAGGGAATGCCTAAGCCAAAGGGCGAAGGCTACCCAACCTTGGTAGCTACTGCCCAAGGTTCATGACCACCTTCACGAACAGTTGTGTGGATAACAATCCATGAAGCAGTCCTTGAAGGTGCCTTACACACTTTGGAGGTAGGGACAAGAGTCTAAGACACTTCCCCAATCTGACAAGGAACTTCACGAGTCGTTGGCTTGAACACGACCCATCAAAGTGACCGTGAAGATTCCTTCGAGTTTTAAGTTGGTTGAGGGACAACAAGACTTTGGGGAGCTACTGGTCCATGGACCACTAGCACCAGCACATACCGCGGTTCCCTTCACGGACCATTCTAGTGGCCGTGGTGCCTGGGACGTGTCTGTTAAGTGAGGGACGTTTGGGTAAATTCCTATTCGACTAGGTTTAAGTGGGGGTCGATTGGGATGTCTTTTTTTAACCCAATTAGACAATTTTAAGTCATTAACTCCAAAATTTAAGTGAATTTACATTAGACAAAATTCAAAACCCAAAATCACTCCTTTCTCAAATATTTCTCTCTAAGAAGAACCTCCATTGAAGAAGAAGCTGTGGTTAAAGCTAAGGTCAAGATCAAACGCTCCATTTCTCAAGACTTGCGCTAGGGATTTGTTTAAGCCATGATAAGCTTTTCATCTATGGGTTCTTACACCCATAGAGTCCCCATCAAATTCCCCTAATTTTTGAAGAAGAACCCCAATGAAGGTAGTGTTACTTTCTAATTATGGGTTTTAGGTGGATATTATTCCAAAAGGTTGAATACTACTCATATATGATTAAATTAGTGTTTATTCATTATCTTATGAAGAATTTATGTGAATTCATTGATTTACCCTAATTTTCAAAGTATGTGGGTTTGAGTCTTATTATGAGAAATTGATGGTTCTTGCTAGATTCCATTGGATTGTTGTCATAAATGGGACTTACACAAGATTAGTAATATGGAATCATGAACTAATTAGACTTAGGTTAGTAAGATAGAATATAAATTTATATGATTAGAATTGGTAACTTTGATAAATTACGCTTAGGATTTATTATGCCTAATGATTATGACTAGTAGGTATTTTGATCTAGTCAAGTATATGATTGTGGAGTAAAGTTTGAATGTACGGCTTGAAGTCACAATGTTGATCACTAGGGCTTAAAGAGTAAGTCTACTACGATGAGATATATTGCATATATGTAGAATTTGAAGGGTTAATAACCTAAAATAAATCATGCTTGATAGAATAGAATATCTTGAAGTTGAGTCTTATGATTCCTTCATGGATAGTTGAATTATGTAGCTTAGGATGGTAGATTTCATAGTAGTTGGGGGTTGAGGAATTAAGCTCTACTAAGGTTAGCATGAACTAGCATTGATAGGGTGATTTTTCATGGTAGCTTGCATTAGTATAGGCATGGTAGCCTAGGGTTGAGGACCTATGCTCTCCTCTATGGGTAGCTTGAACTAGAATGGTTAGAATGTTATCCATGGTAGCTTGATTTGGTTAGGACAATACCATTTCATGGTAGCTTAGGATTGAGAAATTACACTCTCCTTAGGATAGCTTAGGATTGAGGATTTTTACTTCCCTAAGGATAGATTGCATCTTAATGAGTGGTTGCATGGTGGCTAGGTTTGTATACTTGTATCCTTCCTATAATAGCTTGGATCGTATGATATGATGTTTCCAATGGTAGGTAGGTATAGCATGGTTGTATGTTATTCTTTGATAGACTAGAATGAAAGATAGTTAGCATTGAGTAAGTTAGCCTAAAGAAGTACTTTAGTGTGAATGGTAGTATGGGATTTCATTCATACATGGCACAAGTATGACTTGAAGCTACTTATGAAGTGTCCTCTTATGTGATGTATTTATAGCTTCGATATATATTCTATAGCTTCCTTCCATGATATGATTGACTCAGGTTGACAGTTCCTTATCAATGTGAAGTACGTTTATAGTGACACCTAGAAATGGTAAATGTGAATAGGGTGACTTCTAGATATGCTTAGTTTGTGTAGTATTATGGGACTCCCCACATGCATTGCGAAAGTGTATCTTAAGGTTATTTAAGGGTGTAGTGCTCTTTGACATGAAAACCTAGGTCTTAAATAGGAGGGTGGAGTATGACCAAAAATATGTACTTAGCTTCACTAGTATTATAGGATGTTACGTTGGCCTTGCACAAGTATGCTTGGAGATGGATTATGAAGTGGTTCACTTAAATATAAAAGACAAAGGGTTTAAATACGAAACTATGATTATGTCTTATGTTGACTTATGATATGACGATGTTTATCGTATGATTATGTTATTGTCTATTATGTGTATGTCTTATGTTGACTAACCATTTGAGATGTTTATGTTGGTATGTTAGTTTACATACTTGGTACATTTTTTACTAACACATATTGCCTACATTCAAATCAAATGTAGGGTCATGGGAGATTGAGTTGCTTGGAGGCTAAGTTCCTAAGTAGAAGAAGACTTGAAGATTTGGTGATTCCGCATAGCTTCGAGGACGAACCCATTTATGTTTGTTTATGTCTTTTCTTATGTTTTAGACTTATATGGGTTGCGTCACAATGACTTTTATTCATGTTATCCTTAGATGGTTTTAGACAAAGATATTAGAAAGACTTTCTTTAGTAAGAAATTCTTTCTGATTGTATGTTTAAAGAAAGTTTTAAATTCTCATGTTTTCTATGATTTTATGTCATGAGTATGCTAAGGTTTATGTGATACCTTAGGGGTCAAGTACTCCATGTCAAGTGTAGTGGGTGCTCTCGGGGCGTGACAAGATGAGTTACCTTACTGAGTCGGGCGACCTTCTGGTGTTGCTAAAGTTGTAGACTGAGCCCTACCATTATTGCCTACTTGACCCTGTTTAGCAGAAGGGCAATCTCTCAACCTATAACCATACTACCATACAACAAAGCATCCTTCCTTTCCTGCAAGACACTCGCCGAGATGGTTCTTACCACACTTTGAACAAGTTTAGAGCATGATACCCTACCTATCTGATCCTGTCTAAAACTAAAAGATCAAATAATACTAGATGATGAATGTGCTGGAGCTGAAAACTTTTGTTGAAATTGCGAGCAATTCACCCACCCAATTTTTGTTAAGAATACTCATAGTTTCATGTCCTAGCCTTCTTATTATCCTTAGCATTTTCTCTAAGTTTATCTCCCTTAAAATACTAAGCATAAGTGATGAGCCTATACATGTTCATATTTTCCAGCAACAACATTTCTGCACTTTGTTTTCACTAAATCGGATACCCCATATAGAAACTTGTTCATTTGAGCCCTGGAATCAAAAACCATGTGAAGAGCTTACCTGGAGAGTTGGGTGAACTTAAGTTTGTACTCCTAGACTGACGTGCTACCTTCTCAAATTTACTAACTCCTCAAATTTTTCTTCCCTCCACTCTCTTGGGAAGAACATGTCCAAATAATTCTCACTAAAGCACTCCCAATTGATAGGAGCTACATCCACACCCATGTTTTCTTTCCATTGAGTGTACCATATGTGAGTTATATGCTTAACCTTGTAGGATGTTAACTCCATCCTATCATTTCCATTCACTTGAATTACTCCAAAGGTCTTCTTGACCTCTTCTATGAAGTCTTGGAGAACTTCACCAATCTGCGACCCTAAAAACTCATGCAGATTCATCTTAACAAAATCTGGAATGACCCAAAGTACACCTTAAAAGTTAGAGAACTCTTGAGACGTCACAAAGCGTGCTTGACCTCACAGAGGTATTACACAATCCTCTTAGTTATCATTCATTACATAAAGTATGAAAAGTAGTGCGGAATTAAAACTTTTCACTTAACATCAAAGAGGATATCTTTATAAAAGAAGAGACCATCTCATCGTCACAAGCAAACTTAAAGACACTTTATAAATCTTAGGGCCACAGAATGAAAATCCTAAGTCTATAACATAAAAAGGAACTACTAAAATTAAACATCGACTATATCCTCAGAATGATGAGGACATACCAATCTTGAGAGATTAGATTCCCAAGCATTGCCCTCTATGATCTTCAATTTGCTTTCCACCTATACTCATAGAGATATAAAATTATGGAATTAGTACAAACACATGTACTAAGTGTGGCATAATGCAAAACATGCTAAAATAGGACATTTTGTTGAAGACATATACCTTCATGCTATTTGGATAAAGTCTTCATGAACCAATCTTTCAAAACATCATATAAACTAACATTTAGCAATTTCGGCAAGACTTACAAATTTCTCACACAAAAGGCATACATTGAAGTGAACTCACTTTAGCATAAAGAATCTTCCTATCCAAAGTTATCCCAAGACTCACTTAGGTAAGACATGATGAGGTCGTCCATACAATCTTTTCAATATTACACCTAAGTGATTCTTGAGACTACCAAGGATAAGCACACTCCATTACAAGTCAACATTCATTTAGTACGACACTTAAAAGACATACATATTCTTAGTAACTTCACATAAGGACCATCATCCAAGACAACTCCTAAGTTACATTAAATGCAATTTCAAAATAGCATCCCATACTACTACTCCCACTTAGTGCTTCTTGGAATTACCCTAGACTAGGCACATCACATTCATAACCTCATTTACATAGCTTTCATCAATATTCGACATAAGACTCTCATGCTTCATGATCATAGAAATAAAATTAACATGTTCATAACATTAGACATAAAGTCAACTTACTTCATTAACATCAGAAAAAGAACAATTCATATATACTCATTAGGACAATCAAGACTCCCTCCAAGTGTCTACTTGTGCAATAGATAGATAGCTTCCCATTCCACCACCTACCCTAAGTACTACACTATTAAGACGACTTAGTTCATAATATTTCTTAGTGTTGGGGCTAGCTTTAACCGACATAGACCATGAGAGATAGACATGGAATCCCGGTATTTACCCTTACCGAATGAGGGATCCCTACTTGCCTAAGGTAGGGGCATATTCTTAGCCTCTACATGGATCTCCCAATAGTTATACCTATGCGGGTGCATAGTTAAGGGATAAGGAGATTGCTACTAAGTGACTCAGTCTCTACTAACGAGGAGTACTCATCTCAAGAGGTTCATTTGGATACAATATATCTACTCACGAAGTGTATCCACCCCTTCTTCAAATCCTCTCGCTGCTAAGCATAACTCCTCCACGGATCTTAAACATTCATAGACTAAAGGTTAAAGGATAGCTAATTAGTACCACGTCTCAACTCACGAAGTGTACTTATTTCTAGAGGTTACTTTGATCACCACATCTCAACTCACGAAGGGCATCAACCTCCAACCTGTCTTGGGAAATTTATTGAGAGTAGTGAGTTTTCTACTAAACACTTTATATCAACTCACAAAGAGTGTTCACCTCAAAACTCCCCTACTATAGGAACAGTAAGGATGGTCTAGACCCTTCATCTCAACTCACGAAGAGTGTCTACCCTACAATCCCCCATTTGCATTCATAACTTCATTCTTTCATTCATAGGGTGTGTGTGTGTGAGTACATGTAATCACATCTTTCACGTAACCCATATCATGCATGATCTTGACACTCTAAACATGATCACACAAAATTCATCATAACCACACACTAACATGCTTTACACATATATATACTTCACTTGAATATAGTATCCTCAAGACACACACACATTGTCAATTCATAACACATTCATGCATAATCAACATACTTTCAATTCAACTCACATTCAACGCCTCCAAGGTCATGATCAAAATACACATATAACTTCATATTCATGAGATAAACACCGCCACCAAAGGTGGACCATACTACTCAAGATTCAATTCTATAAGAGTTAAGCAATTTAGAACAACTTACCTTTATCCATGCTTTCACCACCATATCTAAATTTCTCCAATAATACATCAATGATAAGCATTTAAGGTAGTATCTAATCACAATATAATAATAAGAAAACCATAGTTCTAACATTATCTAAACATGTTCATTAAACCCATTTCATAGGTTAAAAGTTGAGAAGTTGCATGAGTACGGGTTTATTGAGTTGTTTTTTAATCCTAAAATCATCAACTAACATCAATAATAACATAATATGGTCATTAAAACGTTTTCATGCTAGAACCCATACTTAGAATTTTAAATAGAGGAACTTAGGATTTTGAAACCTTTTTGAAAGCCTTTAGATGCTCCTTGAATGAAAGAATAATCAAGGATGAATTAAAATACCTTTAATGATCAAAATCCCACGAATTTTGATAAATAAAATGTCCAAAACATTCGCTTCTAGCCCTTTCTTGAATTCTGGCTTCTATGGAGTTTGAGAGAGTTCTTTCTTGACAAGAACGTTTTGATTTTGAAAAGAGAAGAGTAAACTAGGGTTTAGGAGTATAAACTAACTTAAAATACCCTAAATAACCGTCCTTGTTTCACAAAAGACATGGGGTAAATTACCGAAATACCCCAAGCCTTGGCAGAATCTCCCGCAGCTTTACAGTGGCCATCGACGGACCCCTAGCTACGGGGCGTCCCTTGGTCAATAGCCCATCCTTCTAGGGATTCGATTGGGTCTGAGTCTGTTCACATGGGGGTTAATCTCCCACCACTAAGGGTGGAGCTACGGCCCCAAGGACGGTGCGTCGTTCAGCCTACTGGTCGTAGGTGAGGGGCCTCCGTTGAGGCAGTCTTCCAGCTTGGTTGCCAAGTCTTAGGTTCTTCTCTAAGGCCTTCGTGGGTCCTAGGTGGATTCATTCCCGGATGTTGAACCCCTAAACATGGTCATATAGGTCCTAGTGTCCCCTCACATCAATTTCTGTAACACTCCGGAAACGCCATGACTTAGACTAGAGCTTAATCTATTTAATTGTCACATCTGGGTTTACCCCTTAGATGTAACCGGACTCATCGTCCTCTTTGAGGACTAAGACTAGCCTCTTAGGTCACATCATTACATTCATAGGTAAAAAAATAAAAGATTTAAAACTTTTCATTACCTATACTTAGAGGTTTACATAGACCTCTACACACAAGCACACACAAACAAACAAATATATGTATTATATGTAAATGTATATACATATATATATATACATATATATATATATATATATATATATATATATATAACTAAAAACAACTCCATAAGCTAGATAGTGGCATCGCCCTCAAAAATTAAGTACCTACCCTACTTGGATGCTCAAGATATCCAAGTCTTCTTCAATGTCGTCTACAAAGGCCCTCCAATGAAGAAACCTAAAATGTTGGGGAAAAGGAAGAAATGGGGTTAGTACACCACTTGTACTAAGTATGAGACCAAATGCACACATTTATGAAAACATGCTAAAGAAGAGGGACATTTCATAAAGTATGCACTTTTCATTTAAGAACTTTTATGCACATTCAACAAGACCATACCAACCAATAATGCATATTTATTAATTCATAGGCATGTAAATCACAAGAACATCAACATTAAATTTAGTTAAGTCATTCATGCGTATCATATAATTGAATGCATATCTACGTAACTCCATCATCAAGTCACGTTAGCAACAAGCATGTATAATAGTACATCTCAACATAACCAAAGCAGGACCATTACCTATGAACCCTTATCAAGTGAACAAGTGCAATGACCAAGTAAAGCTCCATAACCTTACCCAATCAAATAACCCAACAAGAATCATGACCAATACCCTACTTTACATAATATAACATTTTAAGTGTATATATCATCTAACTTTAACAATGTAAACCAACACATATTTATAAGTGAGAGTAATCATCATATAGTATCAACAATGTGCAAGTTCATCATATATATAACATATGTTATCATAAGCAAAATCATACATAAGAACATCCACCTAAGACTCCCCTCAAGGCTAACTAGTGCATTGCTTAGGTAGAGTCCCATACACCTACCTTGACTAAGCTAGACCCCTTAGGTTATCATAGTTAGAGTCCAATCCGTTAGTTCATTTTACCTTTTGGGAACATCTTTCCCTAATCGACGCAGACCACATTAGCTAATGTGGAATCCGATGTCATGGAACCCTACATCGAAGGAAGGGGGACTACTTTCCAAGGTAGTACCAAAACATGAACATAGCAACCAAGTGGATCCACTAGCTAGTATTCCTATGGGGGCAACATAATTCAAGAACAAGGAGATACAGTTTGGACCCTCTTTATGATACATGCATTGTAGTCTCCAATCTCAAGATTACATTAGTGATCCTACCTTCCCTATGTGGGAAGGGACACTCCTCACTCTAGATCACTCGGTGCTAAGCTAGAGCCCCTTTTTGAAATGTCTTTAAGCCTTTATTATCAATCCTAGCTTAGTTTAGGTCATAGGGTCTACCCCTTAAATAATAATCATCATCATAGCTCAATAAGAGTTGCATGTGTATAAATCCTTTCATTACAATTCAATAGGTGTGGTTACCACATTAGCATCTTCATATCATGATAAGACACATTGGTAAATCATTCACCCTCCTTATAACATTTACATCTTAAGCCAACACCTCACAATAAAAATCAAGACATTTCATTTCAACATCATACCACCCTATAAATCCTAATACTAGTCATACTCCAATACAACGTCACGATTTAATCACAATTAACCACAAGTTGAAGTAAAAGATTAGGATCATAAGACTTACCAAGTCTCCTTCATAGTTCATCATCAAGGTCTTACCATAAACCCTCAATTCAACCCCATTTGGGTTTACATCATCGTAATTCAATAATTAACAAGATTATAAGGCTAGAAGAATCACTACATCACAATTCAATACTAGATCATATCTTAAGACAAGATACTTAGGTCAATTCACAACATACTTTCTAACCTAGATTAGTATAAAAACATCATCTAGGACTAATTCAATCAATAACCAAGTCAATTGAACCAATACAACCTAATTTATATTGAGATCAAACCTAGGTTTAAGGGTTAAGGGTCATCTTGTACAAACTAGACCAAACCATCAAGATATAGCATAATTAAGTCAAAATACATGTTACTCTATTCATATTATCCAGAATAAATAATAAACACATCAATTCATAACATTAATTTTGTATTGGATGAAAACACACTTGAATACTCAATTTTTGAAATCAATTTGATGGAACCCTTTGAGAAAAGATGTCTCAAAGGTGAATTAGATCCAATACCTTAATGTTTAATGAATAACTTATGGTTAAATCTTCCCTTTAAAGCCCCCAAAACCCTCCTCTAGCTTGGTCTTCAATGGTGTTTTGCACTAGAGAGAGAAGGAAGAGAGTTTTGTTTTTGAGAGTTGTGATTAGTCTAATGGGGTTGGGGTCGTTATATGGGGGGTTAATTAAGTTAATTATAATTCCCTTGATCCCTAAATAACCACCAAACCCCTTAATTAATCATTTAAAACTAAGTCAAAACGTGCAGGAAATTATAGACCCCATCGACGAGACCACGATCAACGGATCGTTTGTCCATGACGGTTAGTCCCCCCTTCCGTGCTGCACATTCGTGGTTTTGGTTAGACACTGTGCAAATGAGACCCTCCAAGGATTTGTCTAAGTTTTCGTCGAGAGATGGCATCGATGCCCCGTCGATCAACACACGCCCCGTCGATCAACACATGCCCCGTCGATGCCCTTTTCGAGGGTGCCTACTGCCCAAGCAGTGTTTGAATCCAAAAACAAGGGTCCTCCTTAAGGGCCCTTGATTAATCCTTGGGGAGTCGTATCAGGAAATTTCAACTATGAATCAACTTAAACACATGTTATACACCCTTCCACAAATTTTCATCATTTTCCGAGTTCTAAAAGCTAGTCAAATAGGCTAAGGCACGCTAGTACCTCCTTGAACTACTTTCCGGACATCATGGACGTTCTTCGATGTTTTGGTTTCTAAACTCCCTAAATGACTTATATTCATTAAAATTGAACTTAAAACAGTGTCTAGACCTTTTCACACTTATATTAGGCTCTAGAACACGTCTTGGATTTTTGAAGTGTTACATTATCCCCCCCCCCTTAGGAACATTCGTCCTCGAATGACACTAAAATGTTTCGAAGGAAGGAATGGACTCAAGACTAGAAACTCAACCAAAACAACATCAACTATATCAATTACACAAGGTATTTCAAAACTTAAATTACCACACATAAGGTTCAACATTTCATTATGAGGAATATCCTTCTCATAACAACAAGAGCTCAACATAACATTTATGAGTCAATTATGTCAAAATTCAACTTAACAACATGCTATATATCATTTCATAAGTTCTCCCCATACAAAAATGCACAACATGACTCTAACAAGCAAAATTTCAATTTCAAGTACAAATGCACAATTTTTCACTGTAAAGAAATTAAAATGCACTTTTTGCAAAACTTTACTAAAAATCAAAGAAACTTCAATTTTTTGTCATTATATTCATTATTAGTAAGAACTACTAACCTTAGTTATGAAATAGATGGGGGTAACGGGACTTCACGTCACCCTCGGCCTCCCATGTTGCACCTTCAACTAGGTGATTCTTCCATAACAACTTTACGGAAGCCACCTCTTTATTTCTTAACTTATTCTCTTGTCTATCAAGAATTTGAAACGGAACTTCCTCATAAGAGAGATTATCCTTCACACCAAAACCCTCAATAGGAAGAATAGACTTGGGATCACCAATACACTTCTTAAGCATGGATACATAAAAAATTGGATTAACCGAAGCCAATTCACTAGGAAGTTTCAATTCATAAGCAACCTTACCAACCCTTTGCGAGATTTCATAGGGACCCACATAACGGGGACTCAACTTTCCTTGTTGCAAAATCTAACCACCCCTTTCATGGGCGAAATTTTCAAATACACTTTATCACCTTCTTCAAACTCAAAAACACTTCTCCCATAATCGGCATAAGACTTTTGCCGACTATAGGCCGTTCGCAACCGATCCTTATGATATGAACTTTCTCCAAAGTATAATAAATCAAATTGGGACCAAGAAGCTAAGGCTCACCTACTTCAAACAATCCAATAGGAGACCTACACCTCCTACCACATAAGGCTTCATAAGAAGCCATGGATATGGATGAAAGAAAACAATTATTGTAAGAAAACTTCACCAAAGGCAAATGCTTATCCCAATTTCCCTTGAAATCAATAATACAAGACCTAAGCATATCCTCATGGGTTTGAATAGTACGCTCCGTTTGACCATCCGTTTAGGGATGAAAAGCTCTACTTAACTTCACCTTAGTACTCAACCCTTCTTAGAATGACCTCCAAAACCTAGATGTGAATGTGCACCCCGATCTGATATGATGGATAACGGTGTACCATGGCGACATACAATCTCATGTATGAATATCCTAGCATAATCTTCCGTTGAATAAGTGAACTTTACAGGAATAAAATGAGCGAACTTGGTCAACCTATCCACAACCATCCATATAGAGTCATATTGCATTTGAGTCCCAAGTAAACCCACTGCAAAATCCATATGGATGTCTTCCCATTTCGAAATAGGAATTTGGATTTCTTGTAGTAAGCCACCCAGCTTTTGATGTTCGGCTTTCACTTATTGTCAATTTGGACACTTAGCAACAAACTCCCTTATGTCCTTCTTCAAACCTTCCCACCAAAATACTTCCATAAGGTCATGGTACATTTTTGTCGAAATCGGATGAATGGAGTAGCGGGACCCATGGGCTTCCTCAAGGATCCAGTTTCTCAACTCATCTACCTTGGGAAAACACAATCTTCCTTGGTACCTCAAAACACCATCCCCCCCTCCCTAAGAAGAATGATTCATTAAGCTTACCAAGAACTGATTCTTTCAACTCCATCAATGGTTTATCAAGGTGTTGTTTGGACTTCACCTCAACTACTAATGATTATTCGGAGTTTTGATGGACCATGACCACCATTCGGGGAATCTTCCAACCTCACACCCAACCTAGCCAATCTATTAAGATTTTTCACAAGGTCTTTCTTGGCTTCATCTATGTGAGACACACTACCCATGGTCATACGACTTAGAGCATCTACAACCACATTGGCCTTTCCGGGTGATAGAGAACACTCATGTCGTAATCTTTCAACAACTCTTACCACCTTCTTTGTCGGAGATTCAACTCCTTTTGGGTAAACACATATTAGAGATTGTTATGGTCGGTATATACATCAACATGGACACCATACAAATAATGCCTCCATATTTTCAAGGCAAATACTACGGCCGCTAACTCAAGGTCATGAGGTTGATAGTTTCTCTGATGCACCTTAAGTTGCCTAGAAGCATAGGCTATTACCTTCCTATGTTTCATAAGCACACACCCTAAACCCACTCGGGATGCATCACAACATACAACGAAACCCTTAGTACCCTCAGGTAAAGTCAACACCGGAGCGGAAGTAAGTCTATCTTTCAACATTTGGAAGCTTCTCTCACATGCCTTCGACCACTCAAATTTCTTACTCTTTTGGGTCAAAGTAGTTAATGGAGATTTAATGGACGCAAAACTATCCACAAACCTCTGATAATAACCCGCTAGACCCAAAAAAAACTCCTAATGTCGATTGGAGTTAATGGTATAGGCCAATTTTTCACCACCTCTGTCTTCCTTGGATCAACCTCAACTCCCTCACTAGAGATGGTATGACCAAGAAATGTCACCGACCTCAACCAAAACTCATATTTGCTATAGTTGGCAAACAATTGATTCTCCTTAAGCACTTGCAACACCACTCTCAAATGGTTCATATGATCACCCTCATTTTCCGAATATACCAAGATGTTGTCAATGAAGACAATGACAAATGAATCTAGGTAACTTCGAAACACCCTATTCATTAGATCCATAAATGTCGCCGGAGCATTAGTGAGACCAAAGGACATTACTAAGAACTCATGGTGACAATATCTAGTCTGAAATGTCATCTTTGGTATATACTCACCTCTTACCCTAAGTTGTTGATACCCCGATCTCAAGTCAATATTAGCAAAGTAGCATGCCCCTTTGAGTTGATCGAAAAAGTCGTCAATCCGAGGGAGTGGATACTTGTTCTTAATGGAGACTTTATTGAGTTGGAGATAATCAATGCACATTCTTAAGGACCCATCCTTCTTCTTCACAAGACAAAACCGGAGCACCCCATGGAGAAATACTAGGTCTAATGAAGCCTTAGTATAGTAAATATTTGAGTTGAGACTTCAAATCTTTCAATTCGTCCAGAGCCATCCGATAAGGAAGAATTGAAATGGGATTTGTATCCGGTAACAAGTCATACCAAAATCAATTTTCCGTTCGACAGGAACACCGGGAGGATCATTAGGAAAGACCTCCAGAAATTCACTCACTACGAGGACTGACTCAATAGGAGGAATTTCGGAGTCTAAGTCTTTAACCCTCACTATAATGATATAGACAACCTTTAGAGATCATTTTGTATGCTTTCAAACAATAGATGATACGACCTCTAGGAATAGAATTTCCCCCTTCCACTCTAAAACGGACTCATTTGGAAAGTTAAACTTCACCACCCTCTGTCTACAATCAATTGAGGCAAAGCAAGCATTCAACCAATCCATACCCAAAATGATATCAAAATCAAGCATATCAAGTTCTAATAGTTCAACATAAGAAACTCTATTGGGCAACATTATTGGACAATTTCTATACACCCTTTTTGTAACAACCGACTCAGCCACTGGAGTAGACACTAAAAGGGTTCATGCAAAATATCGGGAAAAATGTAAAACATTTTAGCTACTAGAGGAGTAACAAATGATAAAGTAGCACGGCGATCAAGTAAGGCATATACATCAATAGAGAATACTTTCAACATACCGGTCACCACGTCGGGAGAAGTCTCTTGCTCACCTCTAGAGCGGAGAGCATAAAAGTGGTTCTTCTTTGGAGCCTCATTGGAACCACTTGCTTGAGCTTGACCAGTACCCTTGTCTTGACCCCTCAAATTAGGGAAATCCCTAACCTTGTGCCCACTTTTTCCACTACCAAAACACTTATCCATTCCCTTAATAAAATCACCATAGTTCTTATTTCCACACTTCCCACAATTTGGATTTTCGGTTGGTGAACTAGTACCCCTTCCCTTCTTAGGCTTAGGGTTAGACACCCTATCATACCTAGCCTTAGTAAACTTAGAAGAAACTTGATTAGAAACCTACTTCTTAAACCTAGGCTCGTCTTGTATCGCAAGCCTATTCTTGGAAGAACCACCATCAAAAGATCTTTCCCTCTTAGCATCTCTACTCTTCCTCTTTGATCTTGCCTATTCTACAAGTTGGGAATGCACCATAAGACGAGAAATATTCATGTTATCATGTAGCATAGCCGAATCAGACTCCTCTTGCAAATCATCCGACACCCTCGTCGCAAAGTGGATCATTTCATCTCTAGGATTGGAAACAAAAGAGTGAGCATATTTTGAAAATTCAGTGAAATTCAATGAGTATACATGCACACTCATACCTACTTGGAGAAGGTTTATGAACTTCACCACTTTAGCTTCCCTCTTTTCCCTAGGAAAGAACCGATCAAGAAAAGCCTTCTTGAACACTTCCCAACTCACTGGTCAACCCCTTAACGGCCTATTGTCCCTCCATTGTACATACCATGCTTGAGCCACATCCTTGAGTTGATAGGTGGCTAACTCGGCCTTCTCACTAGTAGAAAACCCCATAGCATAGAGGATTTTTTAGATTTCATCAATGAAATCTTGGGGGTCTTCTTCAACCTTGGACCCATAGAAATTAGGAGGGTTCATCCTAGTGAAATCCCTTAGACGAGAGGCCATCTTAGCTACTTGTTGATGTGCTCGGGGTACAACCTCCCGATTAGCTTGGGTCGTCATGGCTTGGGCTTGAGTAGTGGTGGCTTGTGCTTGGGTAGTAATGGTTTGGGCCATTTAGAAGAGAGTGGCCCTTATGTTCTCATCTATCAAAGGAGGAGGGTTCACCGAGGCTTGTTCATCATTCACATATTCCTCAAGAGGAGGAACTTGATAACCACGGGGAGGAACTCCCACATTGACAACCTCTTCTTCAAGTCTTCGTGTCGCATTCCTTCGAGTATTCATTGCCTATAATCACAATAAGAGGATTATATGCAAAATCACACAATAAGTATACTGTAATGGCACAATATTGGATTTCCAAGAAAGTGAGAGTTTCCTAAACATCTTATAGATTTATATTCATAAGTATGGCGCACTTTACAATTATGAATACAAACCTACATGGACATGGTTGAGAGAGACATCGACTCAAAGATATTAATCTCATTCTCTGATACAAAGTTTGTCACATCCGAGTTTACCCTTTAGACGTAACCGGCATCCTCATCCTCTTTGAGGACTAAGACTATACTCTTAGGTTACATCATTACATTCATAGGTCAAAAACGCAGAAAAATTCAAAACTTTTCAGTACTTCTACTTGGAGGTTTATATAAACATAAGTATATTAAACATAAGTATATTAAACATAAGTATATTAAACATAAGTATATAAAGAAAACATAGTCATAATAGTCGTCTCTTCTCATAACCATCTAATAAGAGTGTAAGAACATGGTCAAAATCCATACATCAAAGGAAGAGTGCCTCACATGGGCTATAAAATGTTTCATACTAAATGGAAAGAAAGAACCATAAAAGTCTTTAACTAAAAACAACCCCACAAGGTAGATAGTGGCATTGCGCTCAGAAATTGAGGACCTACCCTACTTGGATGATCAAGATATCCAAGTATTCTTCAATGTCGTCTCCAAAATCCCTTCAACGATCAGAACCTAAAATGTTAGGGAAAAGGAAGAAATGGGGTTGGTACACCACTTGTACTAAGTATGAGACCATATGCACACATATATGAAAACATGCTAAGAAAGAGGGACATTTGTAAAGTATGCACTTTTCATTTAAAACTTTTATGCACATTCAACAAGACCATACCAACCAATAATGCTTGTTCATTAAGTCATAGGCATGTACATCACAAAAAACAACAACATTAAATTTAGTTAAGTCATTCATGCATATCATATAATTAAATACATATCCAAGTAACTCCATCATCAAATCATATTAGCAATAAGCATGTATAAGAGTACATCTTAACATAACCAAAGCAAGACCATTATCCATGAACCCTTACTAAGTCAACAAGTGCAATGACCAAGTAAAGCCCCATAACCTTACCCAATCAAGTAACCAAAAAAGAATCATGACCAATAACCTACTTTAATTACTATAGCATATTAAGTGTACATATCATCACACTTTAACAATGTAAACCAACACATATTTATAAGTGAGACTAATCATCATATAGTATCAACAATGTGCAAGTTCATCATACATATAACATATATTATCATAAGCATAATCATAAATAAGAACATCCACCTAAGAATCCCCTCAAGTCTAACTAGTGCAATGCTTAGGTAGAGTCTCATACACCTACCTAGACTAAACTAAACCCCCTAGGTTACCATAGTTAGAGTCCAATCCATTAGTTCATTTTACCTTCTGGGAATATCTTGCCCTAACCGACATAGACCACATGAGCTAATGTGGAATCCAGTGTCATGGAACCCTACACCTAAGAAAGGTGGACTACTTGCCAAGGTAGTACCAAAGCATGAACATAGCAACTACGTGGATCCACTAGCTAGTATTCCTATGGGGGCAACATAATTCAAGAACTAGGAGATATAGTTGGGACCCTCTTTTTGCTACATGCATTGTAGTCTCTAATCTCAAGAGTACATTAGTAATCCTACCTTCCCTATGTGGGAAGGGACACTCCTCACTCTATTTAACTCGATTCTAAGTTAGAGTCCCTTTTTGAAATGTCTTTAAGCCTTTATTGTCAATCATAGCTTATTTTAGGTCATAGGGTCTACCCCTTATATAATCATCATCATCATAGCTCAATAAGAATTGCATGTGTATAAATCCTTTCATTACAATTCAATAGGTGTGGTTACCACATTAGTATCTTCATATCATGATAAGACACATTGGTAAATCATTCACCCTCCTTATAACATTTACATCTTAAGCCAACACCTCACAATAAAAATTAAGACATTTCAATTCAACATCATACCACCCTATAAATCCTAATACAAGTCATACTCCAATACAATATCACGATTTAGTCACAATTAACCACAATTTGAAGTAAAAGATTAGGATCATAGGACTTACCAAGTCTCCTTCATAGTTCATCATCAAGGTCTTACCATAAACCCTCAATTCAACCCCATTTGGGTTTACATCATCATAATTCAATAATTAACAGGATTATAAGGCTAGAAGAATCACTACATCACAATTCAATACTAGATCATAGCTTAAGACAAGATACTTAGGTCAATTCACAACATACTTTCTAACCTAGATCATCATCTCAAAAACTAGCATGAAAGACTAAAAATCACCATTATTTGTTCATTATTAGAATAAAAACATCATCTAGGACTAATTCAATCAATAACCAAGTCAATTGAACCAATACAACCTAATTTATATTGAGATCAAACATAGGTTTAAGGGTTAAGGGTCATCTTGTACAAACTAGACCAAACCATCAAGATATAGCATAATTAAGTTAAAATAGATGTTAATATATTCATATTATCCAGAATAAATCATAAACACATCAATTCATAACATTAATTTTGTATTGGATGAAAACCCACTTGAAAACTCAACTTTGGAAATCAATTTGACGAAACCTTTTGAGGAAAGAGGTGTCAAAGGTGAATTAGATACAATACGATAATGTTTGATTATAAATTGATGGTTAAATCGTCCATTTACAGACCCCAAAACCCTCCCCTAGCTTGGTCTTCAATGGTGTATTGCACTAGAGATAGAAAGAAGAGAGAAGGAAGAGAGTATTGTTTTTTAGAGTTGTGATTAGTCTAATGGGGTGGGGGTCTTTATATGGGGGTATTAAGTTAATTAGACTTCCTGAAATCCCTAAATAACCACCAAACCCCTTAATTAATCATTTAAAACTAAGTCAAAACGTACAGGATATTACAGACCCCATCGACGAGACCACGTTCGACGGATCGTTTGTCCATCGACGGCCAGTCCCCCCGTCCGTACTGCACATCCGTTGTTTTAGTCATAGACTGTGCAAATGAGACCCTCCAAGGATTTGTCCAAGCGTTGGTTGACGTATGGCATCGATGCCCTGTCGATCAACACACGCCCCGTCAATGCCTTTTTTGTGGGTGCACAATGCCCAGGCAGTGGTTGACTCCAAACACAAGAGTCCTCCTCAAGGGCCCTTGGTTGATCCTTGGGGAGTCGTACCCGGATGTTTCAACTATGAATCAACTTAAACACATGTTATACACCCTTCCACCAATTTTCATCATTTTTTGACTTCTAAAATCTAGTCAAATAGGCTAAGGCACGCTAGTACCTCCTTGAACTACTTTTTGGACGTCATGGACGTTCTTGGACGTTTTGGTTTCTAGACTTCCTAAATGACTTATATTCGTTAAAATAGACCTTAAAACAGGGTGTAGACCTTATGACACTCATGTTAGGCTCTAGAAAACGTCTTGGATTTTGAAGAGTTACATTAATAATGTTTAAAATGATGTTTTCACACCTATATTAATGTAATAAGTTCATTTGGAAAAGGCTAGATCTAAAACGACAAAGAAAGACGTGGACATCCAAACACTAGCTAATCGAACTAGTCGACATCCCTATGTTTGGTGAAGTTTTTGAAGTGTCAAATGAAGTTCAAAACTTGTAAAGAGACCTTGGATAGGTATTATGTAGTACAAAGCGTCCAAACGACTGGAAGAGACACCTCAAGGACCACCCGAAGGAGCCTTGGGGAGGATCCAAACATCGGTGAGCGGGCTGCCTGGCAGTCTACGAACAGGTAGAATTGAAGGAACAAGAGCACGACACGCGTTCCTCACGAGTTGTACGGCCTCAAGATGTGAGGGGAAGCCTCGCGACGCGAGGCTGACATGCACTTCACTACCCCAAAATTTCAGAAAAATCGCGCAGCCACTTCCCGGAATTCGTTAAAGTCATATTTTTGGTAATTTAACTTCATAAAAAGACTCATTTAAGTGGAGGGTCTTTTGGGTAATTCATAGGACAACTATATATGGATATTAAGTCATTTTTAGACCACTTTTACACGATCCAAATCAGATCAAACAAGTTTTCTTTAATCTCTCTCAAGAAACGCTCTCTTTTGCCAAACTCCATTGAAGAACAAGAAGATCTTAAGGAAGAAGACGAAGACTTCAAGGTTTTCGTCCAAATTTCGTGGATTCTTCATCTACAAGGTGTGGTTTTTAACTCTTGGAATTCCTTTCCCTAAGAGGTCCTTTCAAACGTAAGTTTTCAAGAAATTCAAATACTAGGGTTTTTACTCTGCAAAGCGTATTTTCTTCCTAACTCTAGATTTATGATTCTCGATGAAAAGTAATTATTTTCTGTGGTTAATTATGCATGTATTGTTGAGTGTTTGACTTGTAATGATAGATTTTAGGGAGAAGCATGTTTATTATCAATTTGATGGTTTCGAATGGTTTATACCTACTACTTGATAATATGTAAACGTTGGGATTGGAACTAAGACTTTGAATGGACTCTTTAATGACCCTTTTCCCTAATCTTACATTATGAATTGATCTTGTATATGACTTGAAAAGTTGGTATTGATTATTCTATTGAGTATTTCACTATGTCATGGTTATGGATGTTGTAAGTTGACATAAGAACTTGAATAAGGTTTTTGGAAGCGAGAGGTAAGCTTCTAAAGACGTGGTTACTCTATGTTGGTTATGTTAGCCCATAACTGATGTTACAATGCTATTGACTTATGTATTATGTTGCTATGTACATATGTTGGGCTATGAAAATGTTAATTTTGAGATCATGATAAAAATTAGATAATGCAAGTTATGATATTCTCTTGTATGCTTTACACGAGATGATTATGCTATGTTAATCTCACAAACGAAGGGATACGATGAAGAAAATTATCATCTAACCCTAAAGAGCTCATGATCATGTTTATACAAGGAGTTAGTCTCCTATGACCTATGATAAGTTTATGATAAAAGACAACTTAAAGGTAATTCAAGAAAGGGACTTAGGTTAAGCACCGATTAACTAGATGTGAGAGGTGTCCCTTCCCTAGTTGGAAGGTAGGTTCACAATGACTCTCATGAGATAGAGGCTGCCATGTAATGTGGAACTATGGGTCTCTAATACATCTCCTAGTTCTTGAAATATGTTGCCACTATATGATACTAGCTAGTGGATCCACCTAGAAAGCTATGTCATGTTTGGTTCTACTTTGGCTGGTAGACCATCTTTTTTTGTGTGTGGGATTTTATGACACCGGATTCCATGTTTAGCTCACATGGTCTATGTCGGCTAAGGCGTATGTTCCCTCATGTAAAATGAAATACAAGTAAATGTGCATTGACTAAGGTGACTTGAGGAGTCTACTTAGTATAGGTAGGGGTATGTGACTCTTCCTACACATTGCACAAGTTGACTCCAAGGGAAGTCCTAGGAGATTGTCTTAATGTAATATAATGACATGAAAAATATATGTTTATGATACATGATGCTACCCCTATATCATGTTGGTTATTATGATGACCATGTTATTATTTTATATTGCTTTATGAAGTGATGACTACTTATGTTACAAGTTATATAAATCAAAGCTTTACTTATGGTCTCCTATCTTATCTACTTAGTTGTGTGGGGTTATGGGGCTTCACATGACCATTGCACTTGTAGGTTGGGAATGGGATATTTGATAAGTGTTTTGTATGTTATGTTATATGATCTTTTGAATATGAATTGATAACATGACTCTATGATTTTTTGATTATGATCATACTTCATGTTGATAGAATCCTAACTTGTACATGTTTAATGGTATGTGCATTGAAGATATTCATATGACTTAGCATGCTTTCCAAAGAAATGATAAATGATCCTTTTCATGCATGTACATAAATTTTATGTGCATATACCCATACTTAGTACATGTGGCGTACTAATCCCATCACTTTATATTACTACAAATGTAGGGTCCAGCCATTTAAGATTAAGAAGGTTGATTGAAGAAGCTTGGAACTCTTTCTTCAAGTGTTTGTAGGTCCTCATGTTCGGGGATGCTATCTTTTCATATTCTACCTTATGAAGACTTTAGTAGATTTTAAGAATACTCGTATTTCTATTTATGTTCTTTGGATTCTTTCGTATTAAGGCCTATATCACATATTTACTATTTATTTGCTAAGTCTAGATTCATACTCTTAGATGGTTTTATATATGTGAGACAAGTTTTTAGAATATCGTATGTCATTATGAATGTTAAGTATGAAATCTAAGTATACTTCACATAGTATTAAAAGTTTTTTTAAATTTTTTCTGCAATTTTAACCGATGATATGTTATGACGAATGTTAAGGGCTTGTCTATGTCCTCTAAGAGGACGATGACACCGGTCGCATCTGGGGTTGCTCTCCGGGAGTGACAATTTCAACCAAAACGAACACGTAAAACTAATTAAAACATATCAAGACACACAAGCATGTTTCAAGGACATTCAAACGTCATGGACATTCTTGGATGTTTGACCTCCAAACATCACCAAACTTCATACACTGCCTATTAACACCAATATTAACCTTTTTAACACATTATTAACTCATGAAAACACATGTGAAACTCTAGTTTGACCTACTTGTTTTAGGGTCGTTACAAAATCACAAACCTTGGCTGCCACTAATCCACCACTAGCTTTTGCAGGGACTGGAACCTCGTGGTTATTCTTGTTGGTCAAACTCTGAGCCAAAACTGAATGGCATTCTGAAACTCAACATTTGAAACTTCCTGATTTGGGACTTGAGGAGCTTTGTTGTCTTTGCGTGCATTCACATTCCTTCTGCAAGCTCTATGAGGGGGCATGATCTTAAAGTACATAACGTCAAGTTAGACACGAGGAATTAGATCATAAGTTACACACGATAAGATTTCAATAAAGTTAAGTTTTCCCAAAAAAAACTTTGCATCCTTCTTCTCATTAGATATGGTGCACTTCACACCCATGATAAGGACTCTGCTTACAGCGACTTTACTGATATCCTAGGACTCTTAAGCCTGATGCACTGATACCAAGTTTTTCATGACCTAAAGCTACCTCCATGACGTGGACTTGTAACCTAGGATCATGAGTGACCCCAAGCTAACCCTGAACTAGCACATGATAAGTATACTAAAAGATTACTAAATAAAATATATTGTGCGGAAGCTAGAAGTATATCATAAAATGAAATGATGGGGAAATACCCATGTATATTTTGAATAAATTATCTGTGAGTTTAATAACGACTGAAATATCAAACTCAAAAGCTAAAAATAGAATCTAACTTTCTCTTCATAAATCCTTTAACTGACTAGAGATGCTAGGACATGCCCCAGCTAATTCTAGCAAAACTGAAACTAAAGACTTAAAAGGAAAAGAAATAATCATGTCAATCATCCTCGGAGAATATTGACTATGATACTACTGAACTAGAGATCGAGAGTCGATCTATGCGTGATTTGAATGTTGAGGACCTGAACCTATATCATGAGAAGATGTAGCGTAGAGTATGCGTCAGTATTTGAAAGAAACTGAGCATGAATGGTAAAATATAGCCAAACAAATATTGAGCATGAAGGATAGAATATAATTAAATAATGTACATAATTGATCAAAGCATATAACAGACCATTGAGACAAGATGAACATAATATTTTACTGAAAATACTGAACATAAACTAACTGAATGCAATGACCAAGTCTTATACATGCTGAAACTGAATATTAAAGTGTACTGATGACCTAATAAATGCAATAGAATATAACTGTGGTAGCTACTAATAACTGACATAAAATAACATGAGCTAAATGTGGAGTCTGATGTATACTCCCCATTAAGAGGAACCAATACACCCTGATTGAGGTATAGAGGCATGGCTGGCGTAATTACTAAAATAAAATGCTCATAGAGAGGACTTATAAACCTACATGGGCACGTAGTTTTGGGACTCTTCGGGTACGCTGAACCCTAGTCCACTCAGTCTAAGCCTACTCCCAATTAGTATGTATTTAAGTAATATTATGATTGAAATAATAATGTACTGTATAGCTCAAATACACATGCAAATTTTAAGAATGCAACAATTATAACAGCTAATTTTCTATCATAAACTGAAGCAAGTATATTTATTTAGATTGACCTAGCATGTGTAATTCATGAGATAAGCAAAATTACACAACTAGGGTTCTGAATATCAAGCAACAAACCAAACAACAATATGATAATCTAATCTGGATCATTCTAATAGCTACAACGCAATAATTTCTAACATTCAAGAAACTCTAGGTCTAGATAATATTAAGGGAATCAAGATTAAGACTAAAATCTAGGGACCTAATTGGTGAAAGAACCCAAGAGTGAAATCAGACATACTGGATGATGAATTCCACGGAGAAATATTTTTATTTCGCGGCTGGAAATGATGAGAACTTGTTGCATTATTAAACTAAGGCTGCTCAACTTTTCTCTTTAGTTTGCTCTAAGTTTGCTTGATTTTGGTGAAAGATTAATAAGGGAAAGTTATGATAAGTTTACTAGACTAAAACTAACTAAAACCACGTAATATAGGGGCTAAATTATGTAGTTTAGGTTTCCAACACATATGGAAAACAACAAACGGCCCCCGACTTAAAAGGTTGTCACGAACATCGATGAACCAAACCGACGAACTGCAGATGGACCGATGGTTCCTTCTGGTTAGCCATCGCTAGGCTTCATAGATTTGAAATCTAAGGGTTTGATCTAAAGTCCGTAGGTCCTAGCGTAGGCTGACCTTTAGCCGAGTTTTCTAGGGGTATTGAAAGGTGGTTGCAGGTGGTGAACCACAGACTACCAGGACAAACCGTGGGTCATTCTACAGTCCATTGGAGGTGCTTGTTGGTTGCACCAACAACTTTTAAAATTTGTATTTTGGTAGTTTTTTAGCATATGAGGTGCTACACATATATAATGTGTATTATTGGATATGTGTACTCTATTTCATTTCACTAGATTTTTTCTCATTGGATTTGTTACACCAGGAAGTCTAATGACCTAGTGTAGAGTCTCACTTGATGAACAATACCTTAAAATAGTGTTTCTAAGCTTGAACAAAGGTAATTAACTTGATTAGAAAGTGTTAGAGTCAAAACTTCAAGAAAGGACGATGACGTCCAGAGACTAGTGAAAGTGAACTAGTGTGCCTTTAGGTGTTTAAAGGGGTTTAAAGAGTCATATAAAATTGAAATTTGGTAAAAAGGTTTAGAATACACCATAGCGTGTGTTTAAGCTCAAAAATTCTGTGTACGACTCCCCAAGGATCTCCCTAGGGGTCCTTAAGAAGGACCAAATATATGACGCTAAAAAGCTTTCAAAAATAGTGTGCAATCAAAGAAGTGAAAGACAAGCCGTCGATGGGAGTACGTTCCTTAGATGGTTTAGAGGAATGAACCATCCAAACTTTGGATGACATGTTGAGGGAATGTTTTATAGACTTGAAGGGTAATTGGGATGACCATCTACCATTGATTGAATTTGCCTACAATAATAGTTATCATTCGAGTATTGTCATGGCACCCTTTAAGGCCCTTTATGAGAGGAGATGTAGATCTCCAATTGTGTCCTTTGAGATAGGTGAGTTTGCTCTATTAGGTAGCGAAGCAATCTATGAGGCCATAGAGAAAGTCCGACTTATAAGGGATTGTTTGAAGATGGCCCAAAGTTGACAAAAATCTTATGTCGACAACAGAAAGAGAGACCTTAATTTTATGGTAGGTGACATGGTTTATTTGACGATATCACCGATGAAAGGGGTCATGAGGTCTAGTAAGAAAGTAAAACTTAGTCCCCGGTATATGGGACCATATCAGGTTGTGAAACGCATCGGAAGTGTTGCCTATGAATTGAAGTTACCTATTGAGTTGGCTCTGTTCCATCCGGTTTTCCATGTGTCCATGCTCAAAAAGTGTATAGGAAATCCGGTGTCTATCCTTCCTTTAGAAGGCTTAAAGGTTGATTCTAACCTTTCCTATGAATAGGTCCTGATTGAGATTCTAGACCGGAAGTGAAGAAGTTGAGGAATAAGGAAGTGGCTTTCACAAAGGTTCTTTGGAAGAATTGACTTATGGAAAATGCTACTTGGGAGGCTGACGTCGATATGATGTCCCGATATCCTCATATTTTTCCTTCCTCTTCTAGTCAAGGTTGAGGTTAGTAACTTCTCCTAGTTTTAATTTATGAAAGGTCTTTAGTGTATTTGAACTTCTATGATTTTCCTTCAATGTGCATATTCTTGTGAAAATCCATGTTTCATATGTGCCTTGAGTTATGTATTCTTCATATGTGTTAATACCTGACTACATGTTTAATATAGTGAGTTATGTGCCATGGTTGTTATGAAATTTCTCAAATCTAAGGTTATGAAATCATGTAGTGCTTCTTGTTGAAAGTATTGAACTATATGAGAAGGAGAAGGACATTCCTCCTTGAATAATGTGAAATCATGAAATATGTGAATTTTCGTAGTTGGTGAAGTTCTTAACTCATTGTGATGTTTTGTTGTGTGGAGAATGGAGTGAATGTTTCCTCCTTTTATTTTTTAATCATTATTATATGTCATGTGTTGGTTGGGCTGCTAGTCTTAAGGCATATTTCAAAAAAAAGATGTTAAAGTGTCATTCGAAGACGAATGTTCCCCAAAAGGGGGGGGGGGGTTATTGTTACACCTCAAAAACCCATTTACCTAGTCTGGAGTATAACTTGATGAACAATGCCTTAAAAAAGTATTTCTAAGCTTAAACAAAGGTAATTAACTTGATTAGGAAGTGTTAGAGTCAAAACGTCAAGAAATGAACATGACGTCTGAATACTAGTGAAAGTGGACTACCATGCCTTTAGGTGTTTCAAGGGGTTCAAAGAGTCGTATAAAAGTCAAATCTGGTAAAAAGGATTAGAATACACCTTAGAGTGTGTTTAGGGTCGAAACGTCCAGGCATGACTCCCCAAGGATCTCCCTAAGTGTTCTTGAGGAGATCCAACATTTGACCCTAAAAAGCTACCAAAAAACAGTGTGCAATCGATGAAGTGAACGACGAGCCATCGATGGGAGTACGGCCCGTCGATGGAGCTCGTTGGAACACACTCAGAATGTTCACCTTGATCCAAATTCCAGTACATGACCCAAACCACAAATGACCAGGATGATCTATGGTTGGGACAACGGCCCGTCGACGGGGTTTCGTCATTTGGAACCCCAGCTCACTACCTAAACACAGTTAATTAGGGGGTGGTTAGGTAATTAATTAATTAGGGGTTAAGGTTGGTTATAATTGATTATTTTAGGACTATATAAGTACCCTAAATCATAAAACTAACCAAACACCTCATAAATCCCAAAACTCACTTTGCTCCCACATCTCTCTAGTTTCTCTCACTACTTTAAGACACCATTGAAGAAGAAGAATAAGTTCATTCTAGGTATTCAAGATCCAAGATTTCCTTCATCATTCTTCAAGGATTCTCAAGGTATGGAGGTTATTCACTCTTGGGGCTCCTTTCTCAAAGAGGCTCTTCAAAGATTTGATTTCAAAGTTCTTCAAGTGTCGTGTTTTCACCCAAATTCGTGGGTCTACTTTCTATGTTTGATTGTGTTGTCTAAATTTGATTATTGTTAATGATTTATGTATGTTTATGTGTGAATTTAAGTATTGCTTAAAGCTTTGCCCTAAATCTCTATAAGTACCTATGAACACCCATCTTCCCCAAACCCTAACTTGTCAATTGGATTGGTTATGATTGAAGGGGATGAAATTGAATGTGTTCTTGATAACTTACTAATATATTATGATAGTGTTTAAATCATGGAGTGAATATAATGAAATTGGGGTGAGACTGTTGATGATGTTCTTGGAAGCCATAGGTAAGACTTCTAAGATCATAAATGCTCTATTGTGTTAATGTTGGCCTATCCTTGATGTTTTTATTTAATTGAAGTGTAAATGATAAAGATATGTACGTATAATTAGTCTATCAGTATGATGAATGTGAGATGATGATAAGGAAAGGTTATGAGGGATTGAAAGAAATTCTCTTGTGCATCTTATTAATGTGATTATGATGTAATGTTCTCACTTAAAGATTGGGTTGTTATGAAAGGAATTTCTCATCCCAGAACCTAGGAGATATGATCATGTTATACTAGGGGCTAGACTCCTACGACCTATGATATAAACTAATATTGAAGAAGACTCCGAGTAACTTCAAAAATGGAACATTTAGCTTAGCACCGAGTGAACTTGATAGTGAGAGGTGTCCCTTCCAATAGTGGAAGGTAGGTTTACCTTAAGTCTCATGAGGTGTAAACTAAAATGCTAATAAGCATAAAGAGGGTTTCTAGCAACAACCTCCTAGTTCCTTAACTATGTGTCCCGTAGGGAACCTAGCTAGTGGATCCACGTAGACGTTATTATGATGTTGATATCTTACCTTGCCATGTAAGATGCCCTCCTTTCAGTGTGAGAGGTTGACACCGGATTCCATGTTTATATCACATGGTCTATTTTTGGTTATTGAAAAGTTTACCGAAAGTAAAATAAATGAATAAATGAAATTAAAGATGCATCATAACTAGCATGACTTGATAGGAATTCCTAGTGTAGGTACGGGTATGGGACTTTACCTATACATTGCACATCTATACCTTCAGGGAACTCCTAGAGTAATATCTTTGTATACTTATGATATGAATGAAATGCTAAAAATTTATTCTATATAATGTTGGTCTCTTATGATGTTACCTTCACTCTATATACATGTTGTTGGTTTAGATTGTCATGTACGATATCTCTATATACTTGCTATTAAATAAAATGATGTAAAGACAATGCTTATGATTCCTTTGCTAGTTGGCTTAGTTTATGTGGGATAATGAGGATTCACATAGGCATTGCACTAGTTGGCTTAGATTGGGATTATGAGTAAGGTATTATGATAAGTTGATGAAATGTATTCTAAGCATGAATTGTTAACTATGGTTCATTATTGTTGTATTGTGGACTTATATATGCTTGGAATGTGCATAAAGGCTTTTTAAGTGACTTAGCATGCTTTTGAAAAAAATGTCATTTTTAGCATGTTTCGAAATGTTTTAATTGCATGTGTCTTCATAATTAGTACATGGTTATGTCTATATGGGACATATTGTAATAATGAAAGGCTATGTCCCAAATCTTGTATTCTGATGTTAGATGATTAAGTGTGAAACTATGTAGTCTATATTTTGATAAATTAAAGGTCTATGTAAACTTCATATGTAAAGTATTTAACTTTTTTCCGTATTTTCTAACTATGAAATGCTATGATGAATGCTAAGGGCTTGTTTAAGGCCTCTAAGAGGACGAATCCACCGGTTACGACTAGGGGGTGATCTCCAGTCGTGACAGAGTTTTATCTAGTAAGGTTTTAACGAAACATATAATCTATCAAATAGGCATTAAGGGGGAGTGTTAATTGTACACGTATATGTATTATTGTGAATGTCTATTATGTGGAGTTTGTTAGGGAAAAGTTGGGAATCCTACTTGGAAACGAAGTCAATTTTTCCGTAGAAATAAAGGGATATTATTTCAGTGTAAATTAGATCTGTGAATTACTTCAAGAGAAATAATAAGTCTTATCTTTACATTCTTTATTCTATAGTTTTGTAACAAATATAGTAATATGTAATATATAAGGACTGCATAGTGCAAATTGTAAATGGCAAAGGAATGCATGATGTCACATGGCAACTGATCAAGGTCCCACAAAATTTGAGGCGGTTTGAGCGTACAGAATTCTAATTCCTTTTTGTTTTGGATTCCTAATTTGAACTTGACTCAAGTATTTTATTTAGGGTTTTCTTTATCTATAAATTTTCCATTGAAATAATTAATTTTGGGGGAGGATCAATTAGAGGGCATCAAAGTATAAAGTTGTCAATACTTTTTAGGGTTTTTTTGTTTTTTCTTTTCTCAGACATTAGTAGCTAAAGACCTTTATTCTGGGTTTGTGACTATGGGTGATTGTTAAACATCGATTATTTTGAATTAATGGTTGTTATCACTTAAAATTACTTTTGTGTTCTTATTTAGTATTTCTTGACTGGCCATCATATAGATATATCTCTTGTCTACTATTGAGCTCGGGAGACGCTAAGGTAGATAGACCAAACGATACAAAAAGTTTGATCTTCCATTAAATTGAGTTGATTTATTTTT
This sequence comes from Solanum pennellii, assembly GCF_001406875.1. Lineage (NCBI taxonomy): Eukaryota > Viridiplantae > Streptophyta > Magnoliopsida > Solanales > Solanaceae > Solanum > Solanum pennellii. Next base: position 1,901,558 of record NC_028638.1, on the reverse strand, counting down.
AAGAGTGATGCCTGGAAGAATACCTAGCTTAGTTAACAAAACAAGATGAAATAAAAATGCTCGTCAATTAGGACTATTTATCACCGCTCAGCGATGTAGTTAGACAACTAATTGGAGTAAGTGATTAGAGGTTGGGAGACCATAATCATAAAATCAATTGTGTAAATCAGTGATTTGATAACTGTAGTTAATTCATGCATGAGATATGATACATGAAGCTCTATACATGTTGCAGCCCTGAAATTTTTCAAATCACTGTAAGTAATTTTGTGATTTCATTTCTGCAATCTTTTCTTTACAAATGAAAATCAAACACTTTTCACACTCTTAAATAAATAATTAGACTAGTATAATTTAGTAAAAATAGTTAATTGACAAGTCCTTTAGGTTCGATAATGTGGTTCTTTTAAGAGTCACTATATTATTTGTTTGTCCATGTACACTTACTTGTGCAATTAGGAGCAACAATATCCAATTATACAAATTTCAGTTACATTGTTTCTTTCAAACATACCATAAATATTAAATCTCAATACCTTACTAGTTACTTTATTTGCTTTTAACATTCAATTCAAACTTCACATTGACTTTGAGTTCACAACTCCACGTTATACAAAATGACAAAATATAAAGTAAGATTTTTATTCCTCTTAGTAGTCATTTGGTAGGGACTACTAATATATAAAATTCATGTATTATGTATGTATTTTTAAATATTGTGTTGGTATTAATTTTGGGCCTATGTATAATCAATCCATGAATTAGTTATACAGCCTGTCACTGGCGGAGGTAGGATTTTCATCGAGGGGGTTCAAAAACATGAGTAAGCACATTAATAGTATACATACAGGTGGGGAGGGCGGGGCGGTTCAAATATAAATGGGTCAGATTGGATATAAGCAATTAAATAAAATTCAACTCTACCTCAACACAAACAATAGAATCAAGTATATGTTTGACACAACATTAAAATAAGTATGAAAGAATGCATTTTTTAAAACTATAATTATGGGTCTTGTCTCTGCCATTGTTGAATATAAACGCTATTCAATTTTTCAAACTAAATAAGGAATACTTTTGAATCCTATAATGTTGTAGCAATAAAATTTGCTTCGAGAAAATACTTATCAAAATTGTAAAATATTGCGACAATCATATTTATTTATAAATTTTAAATGAATACTCTAATTTATTTAATCTTAATTATAATTATATTATCCTTGATCAAATATAAATTAAACGTTTGACTTAAAATGAGTATGAGAGAGTGTATTTTTAATTTTTAATTTGAAAACTTAAAAACCCTTATAAGTTTACTTAATTTTATAAAAATAGAAAAGATATTTATTATTTAATATCGAATAATATATTAGAAACTACAATAGGTTTTCAAACTAAACAAAATTTCCATTTATTTGGAAAATAAAAATGAAAATTGGTTGAAACTATGGGGGAAAATGTTTTTACCTAGAGTCGACCTGCGACCCAACACTTATTTTGTGAATCCTTTGACCTCCTTTACCATTGAACCAAGTCTTTAGCTTATGTTCAAGGGCTTCATCACTTGGTATATACATATAAATAAAAAAATGTACTTATATACTGTGTAATATTTTCAACAGAGGGGGCTTGGAATCCCGTCAGATCCATGTCGATTCGACCCTGCACCCTGCATAGTATTATGAGATGTATTACTAACACCTTCTATTTAGTAGTATTAGTAATACATATATTTTAATACTATGGGATATTTTATGTAAAGACAAAACTATTCCTCAAATCATTTTAATTATTTTATTTATTTTCTTGATTTTATGTTTATATTTGTACAGCTAAATTCATTTAAATAAATTAGCTTACGAATTATTTAGAGAGAGTCGTGTGTTGCTAAATAAATATAATACAATATTTGAAATGTGTGTTCTTTAACATTTACAATAAGAAGGTAAATATGGTTTTCTAAATATTTGTATTTTGAACAATTTATAAGATTGCATACATATTAAAATTACAACTTGAATTTTTTATGACAAATGTAGATGGTTTATTCGATTCTACAATTGTTTAGCGTCTTTTCGATTTTAAAGCTAGTTGGTCAATCTTTTTAAATTAAAAATTGACACTTGTGAGTGATCAATTTATTAAGATGACAACTATTTACCTTCAAATAATTCAAGTGAGAAAAATAAACATGAGAACAAAATTGTTTTTCTTCTAGTTAGATTGAAGACCATACAAATAATATATTGTCCGATAATAATCTATTTGACCTAATAACATAACAATTCGGTGTATAATTGGAAAGAAACTTTTTTTTAGAATATTAATCCAAACACAAAATGAGGGTAAGAAATAATGAACCAAACATTTGATAAAAATAAGTCATGCATTACTAATTCATGATTTATAATCTTTGCATTATATTATTTGTACCAAACAACCCCTTAATTTCTCTTTATTTTAGTATAATTGTTGTCAGGTTATTTACTATTGTTTCTATTTATGAGTATCAGTGAAGTTATACTATTGTCTTGTCTTGTTACATTATTGAAGAAATCCTACATTTATTATATAAACATTTTCTTATTAGTAAATGGAAAATGATTCGTTAAAAGATTAAAAATGAAACCAAAAACTCATACAAAAAAATATCCTCTTTTTATAAAAAAATAAGCTCAAAATAATATAATTATAAAGATGAGAAGGCAAGAGAAGTAGATGAAGGAGAAAACTTTTCTTCTTATTCAATTGTATATTCCAAATGGTGTGTGATATCTCTATTTATAGTGTTGAGATATCACTTCCAAATGTCACCATGATAAAGCCCAACTAATAGGTACATAGTTATCTACAAAGGTTCATATCACTTTGGAAATGTACATACATGATAATGATAAGTTCATGAAAAAAGAAAATGGACAATCCACTATCCAATGGATTTATAACACTCCCCCTTGGATATCCATAGATAATGTGCCTCATTAAAACCTTACTACAAAAAACCTTGTGGGAAAAAATTCTAGTGAAGGGAAAAGAGTACATGTATCTTTTGATACACATTATTTGTTGCCTCATTAAAAACTTTTCCAGGAAAATCTAGTGGGACAAAACCTTGGTCAAGGAAAAAAGAGTGCAACGCGCATTATACTCCACCTGACTAAAACATCACTTAATTTCTTGTGATGTTATCATCCAATCTTATACAGAAGCTTCTCAATGTTTATATTCACAGTGTCTTTGTGATCAAATCACATTCACGAAGATGTTGCACGGTTGAACCCATCTCGTATTCACAATGTATTTGTGATTAAATCGCATTCACGAAGATGTTGCACGGTTGAACCCATACCGATACATCATTGTCTGATTTCATAGATATGACGAGGCTTTGAGCTTGGCCGAATACATTCTTGAATATCATTCTATTCGTCATGGATCATAATTGCAAATAAATTGCTTATTCAACTTGTTCAAATCAACAATCATCTTGTGTACACATTAATTTGTAGTTGATTATCTTCGTACATTGTGGTTGGTATATTCTTTTTTAAAGAAAAACCACATATTTCTGCAATACGGTGTGTCATTGATCTCAACCATACGCATTCTCGACTTTCTTCATGGAGGACTTTTATTTCTACATGATTTAAAGAAGTGATTATCAACATCTTCTTCATTGCTCGCCAAGATATTATTGTGCCTCCACATGTAACCAAATAGAGTTTTGATACTGAGCTTTATGCGGATCAAATAAATATTCTTCATTTTGGTAACCAATCAGGTCTAACTTGAATTCCTAGGAAAAGAATAAACTCATGTCTATGGCCCTTCAAAGATATTTGAGTAGGTGCTTAACACCATTTCAATGTCCTATATTGAAGAGGAACTGAATCTTAAATTTACTGCAAAATAGATATCTGATTGAGTATTGTTATCAAGTTGCATCAGTTCCCTGATTGCACTAAGATATGGAGTTTCATCACCAATAAGCTATCCATCCTTCTTTTGAAATCAAAATAAATCATTTATGCCAAGCGATCTCATAATCATTGGGGTACTTAATAAATGTAATTTATCCATATAAAATCACATCTAAACTTTTTTGTATATGTTGATTGATGGACAAATATTTCATTTGTCAAATTCTCATTTTGTAGGTCAATACATAATTTTATTTTTTCATGATCTTTTCATTTTAGATTCCCTTCTCAAACACACAATAGCTTTTAAAAGCACTTTAAGAGTGTTAATATGTACAAATCATCAACATCCACAACTATTATAGAAAATTCAGATCCTAATCTTTTTATAAAAATGTAAGGATAATTAGGGTTATTTCTTTTGTAGATTATTTCAATTCGTATAAGGATTCTTGAAGCTTTATTGAAAAAGTTATTTTCAAACTGTTATATGCTTCAGACACCTAGATTGCTTCAACAATTTCCATATAACCTTCATTGTCCAGCTAGACATGACAATTGTTCATTATATTCATTCAAGTTTTTCATATGTTGTCATATAAAAACAAACCTCATTGCATCCACCATAGGAGAAACGTCTCCAATAATGTCAGGACTTTTGCGAAAAAACTTATGCCCTAAAGCATAAGCCATACTTGATATCTTACGGTTATACTATCGCATAATAAATTATTTGTACCCCACTGACATTAAACCTTGATTTATGGACTATCAGTCCCAAATATCACTTTTCTAAGTGAAATAAAATATATTTGAATTATGCATTTTACTTTTTCAACCATTTATTTGTCCACACTATATGACAAGTTTGAATTCAAGATCCTCAACACAATTTATATCATTGAGCGCTATTTCATATCAAAGATATCCTCAAAGGTTATTTGATATCGATTCCAATATGGCATAACTTATCGAGATCTCCTTTTTTTCATCATTTTTCATGTACCTGAACTTTTTTCAAGGTTTTATCAAGTGTTATGTCGTGGTGCTATCTTATAGCACTTGCCTCATTATCATGACCATATTAATCATTTGCTTATATCCTTCTTCAAGGAATTTTAAATTTGGAATTGATCGATCTATTACGCTTCAGGCGTATCGTAGATTCTGTCCTTCAAGGATTTCTCATTGGAGCATTTGCAGCTGAATTATAACATAGAGTCAGTGAATTCATCTCGCAATATATTTGCAACATAATGCAAAAGAATTATCCCTTGAACTTCAAGTTCACATTTTTTTTAATGAGGATCTAGATAATTCATAATTAACCTATAAATAATTTTCAGCTATCAATCATCTTTCCCCCCCCCCCCCTAATATTAGGAAATCTAACACTCATCCAAAAGACATAAATTCCCCCTTAAACTTGTCTCGAAAAGTTAGTTACATCGTTAGACTATCATAGAGACCTATTACACACCTATACTATTCAAAAGTGAATTTTCTAACCCCCTAAAACTGAAGTGGCAAAAAAATAAAATAAAAATAAAAAATAGGCACGTCAGTTTGAAAAAATGTGAAAAAAAAAGTAATAATCCTGTTTTCTAACCCCCACCCCCACACCACTTCTTCTTCACACCTCACCCATTTTCTTCTTCTTCTTCATTCTTTAGTTTATCACACTTCTTTATTTTTTCATCTGTAACGACCTGTTTAGTCGTTTTGAGCAGCAAATTTTATTTCTGGAAAAACTGTGTGAGTCGACGGAACCCACGACGGACCGTCATGGGCACGACGGGCCGTCGAGGGGGTCTCGTTCCAAAAGACTTAGACTTCTGAAATTTGGGTACTGAAATCGACTCTCTAAACTTCGTAACGGAAGTGCAGGACGGACCGTCGTAGGCACGACGGGCAGTCACAGACTCCTTAAACAAATTGAGTCCATGACGAACCTGCATGACGGACCGTCGCAGGCACGACGGGCCGTCACAGGTTGCGTAATCCCAGGTGGAGCCGGATTTCTTTACACGTTTTAAGGGACGTTTTGGACTATTCCTACTTTAATTATAAAGTTAGAGGGTTAAGGATTATAAGTCTAATTACTTGGGGGTTAAAAGAGGTAACCTTGAGTTAATTAGTGGGATATTATTACCATCTTTATACTTAATTATATGTTAATTAGGGTAAAAGAAAGAGGGTTTGAATAAGAAAAAGAAAAAGAACAGAAAAAGAGAACGCACGATT
>NC_028638.1:1841527-1886050 GCF_001406875.1 Solanum pennellii | reverse complement strand
AGTTTAAGTCTTCCGCATTGCTTTATGTTGATATTAAATTGAAATGTTAAGGTTTAGATTGGTTGGTTCGCTCACATAGGAGGGTAAATGTGGGTGCCAGTCGCGGCTCGGTTTTGGGTCGTGACATCATCACAATCGAAAAGTATAATTTTTTTATTTGCAATTAGGTTAATTTTCATAGATTTGTTAGTGAATAACTGTATTTTTATCTATAAAACTTTCGGTTGATTGTTTCTATCTTTTTATCTTTTTGACTTTGTTAAAGAAATTTTGGTTGTTAATCATTTTTTTGGGTATGGTGGTGATAGAAACTTTATGGGTTTGGTGGTGATGGGTGGCGAGTGGAAAAAATTAAAATAGGTAATTGAAGGTGAAGAAGAAAAAAAATCAATATTGATAAAGGTGGTGGTGATATTTGGTGTTGGGTGACAAAGAAGAATTGAAGGCAATAGTGGTGGGAAAGAACATAATTAATAGTGAAGGTGGGTTCGGATATGATTTTCCGATAAAATCAGAATTGAAAATGAGTGAAATTTAGTGATGAAGAAGATACAATTGTTAAAAAATTAATCAATTTGAGATTAATTAGGGTAAAATATAGTTAGTAAAAGAAAAGTAATTAATAAACAAAATAAATAAAATAATATAATTTATGACATGGCGCTGACGTAGCGCTGATGTGGAAGCGAGTGTAATACACCATATAATGTTAGAGTGGTGTTACACGTTTCAGAGTGGTAATAAATTCACTTTTGAATAATATAGGTGTGTAATGAGTCACTATGATAGTTTAAGCGTGTAACTGACTTTTCGGTAAAAGTTCAAAGGGAAATTTATGTCTTTTCCCCAACCTTATTTGGAAATTCATCTTTGTGCGTGGCGGAGCTATTAAAATCATAATCGCACATTCAAAATTTTAGATGAAAAATATTTGGTTCCTGACCCTGAACCAATTATGATGGGGAAACCTTGTTGGCTTGATGCATACATGTGTCGCTACATGTTAAATAAATTTATCTCATACCCATGGTTTGGCTATAATTGGAGGCATACAATTTCTACTAAACTAACAAATATTATCAATATAATTTCATAGTTGGAACTATGCTCTTAATTTAACAATCGAGTAAACAACCTTACAAACATCAATTTGTAAGTTGATAACAAAGCACATGTGACCATCGCATAGATGCATCTATTATGTAGTTGCAAATGGTCCACATGGAAGGTGAATAATTCATATTCACTTTTTTATATGTTCCAAATAATTTTAAGGAATACAATCTCAAACTTAACTGGTACAATTATAATTTTATCAAGAGAACAAGCAACACAAGAGAATTCTTGAAGAATCTTTTATTTCTTCATCATATAAGCCAAATGAATTCTCAATTAAATTTGCATCACAATTAAACAAGAAAGTCAATCGGTCATGTCAAGTGATCTTTACTTCAGTACACTTATAGCTTACTTTTGCAGGTGATTTCATCAGCATGTCCATGTTTGTATACAACAAACAAGAGGACAAAATGGGTAATCTTGTAAATGAATATTTAACCCACTTTGGTTGTAGTAATCTAAAGATATTAAATGTTTTCATAATTTATAGTCTCAAAACTTCTTTTAAATTCATCCGAAATTTAAAATTTTCTTTTTATGAGACTTATTACAACCCCAATAGTATTCCTCTGGTAATTACACAACTCGTTAGAGCTTCCAATTAATTCATCTTCCATGATACCATTCATATGGTGACCATCTCCTTCAAGGAGAAAAATTATATTATTATTGTCATGGTCAAAATTATTACGAGTGAGGCATGTTTCTTGCTTTACTTTTGTTGTACCATTGACACACAATCAATGACAAATTTGTATTGCCGCACAGTATTATTATTTTGGTCATGGCCACAAGCTTTATAGGCAAGAATTACTTCTTTCTTTTTGCTCTTTCGGTAGTTCACAACAAACATCCCATAATATTCATGACGTTTAAACGTACAAGACTATTGGTCGTTCCTGTCAAATAAAATTTGTTTACTTCTCTAAAACCTCCCATAGAAGTGAGTTGTGACATATATTCAATCATACATGAATACGTTCTTATTCATATTTTTCCTTCATATTTTGTCATATTCACTTTCAAGAATGGACAAATATTCACAATGTTTATTACAAATCACAATCTCTTCGTGATTTCATTATAACCATTTAAACATGTCATACCTTTATATTTGACATATTTACATGACCCACCTCAACATCACTTTGAAAGATAAATAGCACCATCACTTTACATTCTTTCTTTTGATTGAAGATTTTTGTAAATTGATCAAATTATTAGGTCGGACAATGACCACTAGTCCAATGAACTTTCATATCATTATGATGATAAAATATACCTTCACGGTTTGAAGGAATATTTTGAGAACCCATTGTAATCTCATTTTATAATAATCATAATTATGACTATTATAATTTTGTCCCTTCACAACCGTTTTCATATCGTTAATCATTTGTCATCTTTCAGACTAATTATTCACTACTACACCATTCATACAATAGAATGGAGCAAGTCAACAGGGGAATTTCAAAGTTATCATATGTTGCTACCACATTATTTTCAAGGAATGGAGAAAATTCAATGAGACGACTTTCCAGGCTTTTCATCAAAAAGATAATATTTTTACCTTAGTTATCATTTTATTATCATTATGGTGCATTAGAACTTAATTCCAACGTCTTATCCATATAAAGTCATCTTAGGTCATAAATCTATTGGATTGGACTCAATACCTTATCATTATGGTGCATCAAACCTCAAATTGATGTCTTACCCTCTTGGTGCGATAGAACTTGAATCTATCGTCTTATACTCAAATATTTTTCATTATGTGCATCCGAACATTAACCTGATGTCGTATCCTTTTGGTGCGATGGGACTTGAATCCACTTTACTAAAAACTAGAATGATAGCAGAATGGCTTCAGGAAACTGCTAATACTAGAGTAGAGGGATTGGAATGATTGCAAGACCCTCATTTCCATGACTGGACGGTTACCTTCAAAAAAGAGGAAGAGAGGGAAAGGCCCCACGCGGTTAAGAAGCTGAAAGAGAAGCTATAGGGCATCCTCACTGACGATCGTCTTACCCTTCAATCAATGTCATAAGTCAATACCAATAAAACTCAGCCATGAGACTTTAAAAAATATCAAGAATTATAGAAGTAAATTTAGTCAAAAAGAAGACTGAGAGTTTTCTCACCTCTAGTAATTATAAATTTTAATAAGTTCCTCATAATTAACGCTAAGAAATCAACATGAAAATTTACTTTTTTATCCTTCAATTCTTTTCTGAAACGAAGAACTGTTAGTATAATCATAAATCAATGTACAAATTGTTAAATTAAAACAAACCAATATGTTCTACCTTTTCATATATCACATATGTACTAAAATAAATTATTAGTAGGCGGAATAGTTTGGTGGATCCTTGTACTTGTATTCATTTGTATTTTGGACCCTTCTACTTACCCTTTTGTCATCTAGATCCCTGAACACAATAAAAAATGATTGTTAAACCCCTCTAACCATGTGTGTACCTCACTCTCTCTTTCATAGATGACATGTGAAATCCATATCACTCACATTAATACCACGTCATGATTAAATGTATTATCTATTTTAAAATAAAGTATTAATTTGTTTCAAAATAGTGAAACCACCATCTTCTCAAAGCTGCCACCATCAACCTTCCTCATAACCACCCAAACTCCATTTCCTGCTACCTTCAACCAGCAATACAAAACCCCATTGTTTCGACCTCCATGGATCCACCAGTTACCTCGAGGTTCACCAACGAGGAAAACTGAACAACCAACCCACGTTGCTCCTTCATTTTCTCCATTTCTACGAATTCTTGAGCTCCAAATCACCGGAAACCAACAATAAAGTCACCAAGGACCCATTTCTCAACCATTTCCAGCTAAAACAACCACCAAAAAATGGATCTTGACTTGACCCAAAACCCCATTCAAGTCTCCTCTGGTATCCCAATTAAGTGTTTGGTCTTCATCTTGCTTATGGCCTCAAAAGGTCTAACACTACAAGAAAAAGGATTTGTAGTGGCAATATTTAGTGGCGAACCTATTTGTTGCTACAAAAGTTATATATTCGGTGGCGACATATGAAGGTGTCGCCATAGATAAACATTTAGTGGCGAGCTATGCTAGTTTGCCGCAAATAGTGGTTGCTAATTCTCAATTATTTGTTCCTGCTAATACCAAAATTTTGGCTTCATATTCTTCAGTGGCAACATCTAATTTGTCGCATCTAAATGAATTTTGTGGCTACATGGCCCGCTCCAAATAGGTCAATTTCTTAATTTAACATACATAAAAATTTAAAAAGAAAACAAAAGAAAAATCTGATTAAAAAGGACACAACTCTCTCTCTCCATTAGCTCAACATTTCTTAGAAATTCTTCAAATTGTCACCTCAAATCTGTTAAATCACTTCTAATTTTATAGAATGTGAACTATATCTAAGTAAGTGCTCAAAATACTTTCAGATGGGTTTTTCCCCTAATCTTACTTCTATTTCTTTAACCCATTCATAAATCTATAGCAAATTGAAGTGTTATGAAGTTTTAAGGCAAAAGGTTCTCAAAACTCTATAGAAATCAGAAGTTGTTGCTGGGTTTTAAGAAGAAACGTTTGATGTTTTTGAAGTTTTGAAGCTGCTCAAAAGCTTTTAAGGTGCTACTCAAGTTAGCATCTGTTTATTTTTCATATTTTGTCGATTCTGAATTTTTACTGTTGTTTTTTAGCTGCCTCTGTCTCTGGATTACTGAAGATTTTTTTTTTTAAATTCTACATCTGTAGATGTTGATATTAACTGTATGTTCATATTGATGTAGAAAAATGTACATAAATTGTTGTTTTAAAAGTAAATTGTAGTTCTAAGTGTGTTGTTATTATTTCAATAGAACTCGATTTGTGTATAGATATGGTAATTTGTTTGAATCCTTCTAAAAAGTTTTAAGAGTTTGTAATCTTTTGCCAGACATTAAATCTTGTTTCTGATTTGGTTTACTGGAGTTCTTGAAGTGTTATTATTTCGGTTGAACTGTTAGGTTGGTCGTGTCTATACGTATGCTGAGCTCTTGATCTTACTGGATTAGATTAACAGAAGTTAAATACAGATATCTTTACATAGACGACTAAATCTGCTTTTATGTAACTTTAGTAAATGACCTTGAAATGAAGTTCTAAATGGTTTTGTTAGTTTTGGATTGTTGAGTTTGGTGTAGAATTACCTTTTTTGGGTCTAAGGCTTTCAAATTCATTTTAAGATATCTTCTTACTTATAATTAATTGATTTTTTCTTGAAAGTAGGAATGGATAAAAGTTGGTTAAATATTAGGAATAGAGTTGATCAAAGGTATAGAGATAGAGTGGAAGGTTTTCTTAATTGGACGTTTAGTAAACCTGGGGTGAACACTATGATTCGATGTCCTTGTAAAAAGGGTCTACGACCACAGTGTTCAAGCTAAAAATTGGTGTAAGAAGAGACTTATTAAAAAAGGGCTTCTGGGATTCGTATAAAGTGTGGGACTTGCATGGAGAAGTGTTATCTAGAGTTGAAAATTCTAATGTCACACGTAGAGATGAAGTAGAAGATGATAGCAATGAAGATGATGACATTACTGAAATGATTCACGATGCTTGTGCATATACAAATGTGGAGAATAATACAAATTCTTCAGAGGGTAATGAAGAGCCAAATATCAATGCAACAAATTTCTACAAATTGTTAAAAGATGCTCAGACAGAACTTTATCCTGGTTGCACAAAAGTCTCAAAGTTTTATTGTTAAATTACTTCACTTGAAGTGTCTTAATCATTGGAGCAACAAATCGATGGATGAGTTACTATGCTTCTTTAAAGAAGTTCTTCCCGATGGGGCATTTGTGCCTACCTCTTTCTATGAAGCAAAGAAAGTTCTTCGTGACCTAGGCTTGGGGTATACAAAAATAGATGCATGTCAGAATGACTGTATCTTATATTGGCACGATTATGATAATGCCCAATCATGCCCTAAGTGTGGTAAGTCTAGATGGAAGTCACAGGAACACAAAGGGAAGAAAGTAGCTCATAAGGTATTGCGACATTTTCCTATCAAACCAAGGTTTCAAACACTATACATGGCAAAAAAATACATCAAATAAAATGAGGTCGCACAAGGAAGAAAATATTGATGATGGTGTCATGCGACATCCGTCTGACTCAATAGAGTGGAAATATTTCGATGATCGTTATCCTACTTTTTCGGATGAATTAAGAAATGTCCGATTAGGTTTAGCAAGCGATGGATTCCAACCTTATGGAAATATGAGTACCAATCATAGCATTTGGCCTGTCATTCTAGTTACATATAATTTTCCACCATGGGATTGCATGAAAAGTTCATATTTCTTGATGACACTTCTCATTCCAGGTCCTAAGTCTCCTGAACATGATATTGATGTATACTTACAACAATTGATTGAAGAGTTGAAAGAATTGTGGGATGGGGTGGAGACTTATGATGCACACTCAAAATCTAATTTTCTTATGTGTGTGGCTCTCCTATGGACGGTTAATGACTTTCTTGCATATGGAGACCTTTATGGATGGTCAACCAAAGGAAATCTTGCATACCCTTGTTGCTATAAAGACACACAATCGATTTCCTACGTAACACGCTTTTTATATGGTTCATCGTCGCTTCCTTCCCACAAATCATCCTTAGCGTAGAAATAGGGTGTTATTTGATGGAAAAGTGAATTGGGTGTCGCACCTAGCCCTTTAACAAGTGATGAAGCACTTATACAGTTATAAAATTTAGGCAATGTGAGTTTTGGTAAAGGACAAAAGAGAAAGCGTAATGTTTCTACCAATGCTTATAAATGGAGGAAGAAAAGTATTTTTTTTTCAATTGCCTTATTGGAAGAGTCTTAGGTTAAGACATAACCTTGATGTGATGCACATAGAACGAAATATGTCTGACAACATTTTATCAACTGGAATGAGTATTGTTGGAAAGACAAAAGACACAATGAAAAGTAGATATGATTTTGTAGACCTTGGTATTAGGCAAGGGTTGCATCCAATTGAGGATGGGGATAATATTTTGTTACCAGTAGCATGCTATGCACTGTCCCCTCAGGAGAAGTTCAATCTATGTGATTTCTTAGCTAATTCGAAGGTTCCGGACGCCTTTTCATCAAATATTTCAAGGTATGTTAATGTACTTGAGAAAAAGATACGTGGGTTGAAGTCTCATGATCATCATGTATTATTGCAAGACATTTTACCAGTTGCTATACGTGGTTTACTGCCTAAGGAAGTGTGTGAACCAATTATAGCCTTAGGCAAACTTTTCAAGAATTTATACTCTAAGTGATAGACAATTGAAGATCTTGATATCCTTGAGGCTGAAATTCCTATCATATTGTGTAAACTTCAAATGGTTTTCCCGCCGGCATTTTTTTATGTCATGATTCATTTGCCGATACACTTGGCCAGATAAGCAAAACTTGGTGGACCAGTTCAATATCGGGATATGTACTCTATTGAGAAGTAACATATAATTCTGTAATTTCGATGAAAATATGCTTAAAATGTCATATTTTATACTTATATTAACTGAAAATCTATTTATAGGTACTTGCGAACACTTAAATCATATATTCACAATCCTGGTCATCCAGAAGGTGCAATTGCTGAAGGTCAATATGCAAATGAAGGAATTACATTTTTCTCACACTATTTTAAGAGTATCTCAACTCAGTTCAATAAACCAACAAGAAATGATGATGGATTTGAATTAAACGGTGAGATGTCTATCTTTAAAAAAAAGTGGGCAAACAAAGGGGTCTTCTGATGAAAAGAAACTACCCCATGATGAATTCAAGCAAATAGTTATGTATATTCTTCAAAATTGTGAAGAGGTTTCACCATTCATGGAGTAATTCTCTTATTAATTCAGATTTAGTTTCATACTAAGATAATATAATTAACCTTAACTACACAAAATGTAGGGAATAGATGAGATAGATTGATATACAAGGTGCAACGAGACCTCATGGAATGATGAAAATGATTTTATTGATTGGTTTCGTGCACGTGTAAGAATTTACAAACAACACTTAATTAACTATTATTTTTGACATCTAAGTATGAACAAGTCTTTTTTTGTAGATACTTGTGCTAGCTTCACGAGGACGCGCAACTGATGAGCTCATAAGCTTATCTGTAGGTCCAGAACCATTGGTGCATCGATATTCAATATATATGGTGAATGGATTCAGATTCCAAACAAAATAACTTGTGAGAAAAACACAGAACAATGGAGTTCTTGTGAGAGTAGATGATTCAGACTCTAATAAGGAGTATTATGGTGTATTAGATGACATTTACGAGTTACGCTACGTTGGAAATAGAAAATTTCATCTATTCAAGTGTCACTGGTGGGATGTGGGTCGCCTAGGAAGAGGATATAAGATTGACAAATATGGTTTTACAAGTGTGAATACTCATTGTACTTTAAATACAAATAAGCCATTTGTGTTGGCATCTCAGTATGAACAAGTCTTCTACTTGAAAGACATGATTGACAAAGATTGGCTTGTTGTTGTTAAGAAAAATCCTCGAGATCTTTTTAATATGCCTGAAGTTGAAGAATCAATAATGAATGAAGAAGCTTATCAACAAGAGGAAGTGGAATGTAATATTTTGTGTCCCAATGACAATGAACCTGATATTCATGTGTCTTTACACATGGATGATGTTGAACCACAAACTATTTTACGTACCAATGATCTAGAAAATGAGGAAGATAATTTCATTAATGAAAATCATACAGATGTATCTGGGAGTGAAGAAATTAAAGAACAATTACTAGATGATAATGATGGAGAAGACAGTGATGAATACTTTTGAAGATTGAGAAACAAAGACTACTGAAATAGATGTTTAACTGTTGTTTTGATAAGTTCTCTATATTTTGTTCTCTTTGGGCAGACATGAAATTAATTCATGACGTTTGTAGCTTTAACTTTGTAAATAGAATCATTTAAGTAGAATCAATGCTTTACATTTCCATCAATGAAACAACAGTACTTGTTAGTAAAGTGTCCCACATTTTTTACTTGTTTCATATAATACTCTACTTTATGAATCGATATTCTCCTTGGCAGGTAGATATGTAAGCTTTAATTTCTGATTCTGATACTTTTCTTTTTATATCTAATGTCCTAGAAAATGAAAGGAATTGGTCGAAGACGTGGACGAGGTAAAGGTAATAGTGGAAGAGATGGTGCAGGACGTGGACGTGGAAATTTTCGAGAACGTGTATGTTTTGGTACTACATCTCAGCCACCAATACAACAAACAAGAGTTGTTGAAGTATCATTGGAGACAGGTTAGACACCTAACCCAAGTCAAGGGCATCAAGAGGCAGAACAAATATCAAGTGATCCTCTCCAAAGAACATCTCCAGGGACAGAATCATCAAGAAATCTAGAAGAAAGTATTTGTCCCTCCCAGGAGGTTGAAATTGGTGCAGGTTAGTTCACGATTGAGTGTGGTTTGTTGTGTTAACTTTGTAACATAATTTTAAAATATTCAAAACACTTTATGACAACAATTTGGGGTCACTGAGTTTATACTGGTGAAGTAACTATGAAAACTAGTATACATTATGATAATTTATCATATGAACATTAACTGATACGTTTCTTTAACTGATAATTTATTCTTTGCAGTTTCTCGCATCAATAAAAAGAGAGAAAGAGGGAAATATAAATCTAAAATTGTTGATATTAAAATTAAGTATGGAGGAAAATCAAAGTAATAATTCCAGATGATATTGATAGAGCTGTGGGTTCTGGGGCTAGAGATATTGTTAATTACTTAGGCTTGATCATGAGGAGCAGTATCTCGTTTCAAGATGCAAATTGGCAGAATATTGTTTCAAAACATGGAGAAGCAAGTGGTATGTCAAGGTAATAAATCACTTTCAAAGTTGTATTTCTTTTATATTACTTGAATTGTGAAATTTAAATTACAATTTGTTCAAGACAAATTTGAAGTTTGTGGTGGGCTGCGAGAACATAAGTTACAAGGCTTTGTGATAAGCATTATGCAAAGACTCTTTAGAGCTTGGAAAACTAGATTACATAATCATTACTCTGCCTATAGTACAGACGAAGATAGATTGTCTAATCGTCCTGAGGATGTTGAGTTGGAGGACTGAAATACTTAATTAAGATTTTTGGCAGTGAGAAATTCAAGGTAATTTAACTAATAAACAGAGTTATTGAATTTAGAAAGTACTTAGTGTGGTAGAATGCTAGTTATCTCTTTGAATAAATATTTTGTGATCTATTGTCTTAGTGCAGGTTATCAGTGAAAGAAACAAAAAAAAATAGAGAAAAACAAATAACTAAGCATTCTTGTGGTACAAAATCATTTGCAGAAGTAGAAGAGTCTACGGTGAAAAGACATTTTTCTCCTTTACTACATATATGTGTTCTTGTGTGTTTTCCTTATATTGAATTATATTGTAGAGAGATCCACCATCGAGAGAAAAAGACACACCAGATAAAGTCTGGGAGATTCAACACACACGTATAAGTGCTGGCGGAGAACGTGTATGGTTGGATACACAATCCCTACCGATTCATGTAATTTTCTAAAATCATTCCCTTAATATCTTAATAACTTACTACATGTTAGTTTCAATATTCCCTTTATGTTTTGATGTAACTGATACATATTATTATAGAGTCAACTTGAACAACTTGTTGTTGAACAACAATCTAAGGAGATCGAAAATCGCATGACTAGGGATGAGATTTTATCCTCAGTTCTCGGTGAGAGATCAGGATATGTTCGCGGCAAAGGATATGGAAAAAAGCCTCCTAAAAAAACTCAAATACAAGAGGCAGACATAGAGGCTAGTGTGTCTTCGGCAATGGAAATCATGCGTCAAGAGATGCAAGCTGATATGGAACGAAAGCTACAAGATGAATGTGAACAAATGGCGGAAGATTTAAAAAGGAGTATGGAAGAAGATCTGCAAAAAAATTGGAAGAAGAGCGTGAACACATGAAAGGTGAAGTTGACAAAATGTTCCAAGAACAAATGGTCGCTATCATGACTAGGATGCAACATGTACTTTATCATTTTCTTCTTAACAATTATTTATATTTCATTGACTATTCTTCTTCTTACTTATTATAGTTATTGACTTGTTTCTTTGAATCCGCTTCCGACTAAATTAGCTACTTATAATTTAGCTAAAATTGTAGCATGTTGCTTATTATAAAGTAGCAGTGAATTGTAGAAGTTTATAGTTTTTATTTATATACAATGAGAGCATCTAGGCTTAGATTTGAAGGCTGTGGTAGTTCCTAAGGATTGGGCCAAAACTAGGGGTGGGCATTCGGTTTCGGTTTTTTTTTCGGTTTTTTCGGTTTTCGGTTTTTGCAAATTGTGTACCGAATACCGAACCGAAATATTTCAGTTCGGTTCGGTTTTTATTATTTCGGTTCGGTTTTTATTATTTCGGTTCGGTTTTGTTATTTCGGTTTTTTTAATGGGCCTGCTTAGTTGGGCTTTTAAAAATTTACAAATTTTTTTGTTTGATTTTCAACTTAATGGGCTAAAAATTGTTATATCAAAAAGTCTTTTTACTTTTTAATTTTTTATTTTAAATTATAATATTTATTATTTAATATTAATAATTAATATAATATAAATATATATTATACTATAATATATTTCGGTAAACCGAAATACCGAATTACACAAAATTACATACGAAAACCGAACCGAAATACCGAAAAATACAAAAACATATACCGAATACCGAACCGAAAACCGAAAAACCGAAACCGAAATACCAAAAAAATTTGGTTCGGTACGGTGTTTCGGTTTTCCGGTGTTTATGCCCAGCCCTAGCCAAAACTAACTCTACGGTTATCAGAAAATGTTTTATACAGTGAGAACAACATGATCAATGTAGTTTTATGAGTTGTTTCTTGTTGCTTACCTTATTCTTTAGATTACCAAACCACACTTACTATTGGTAAATGTAATTGTTTAAGTTATGCAAATTAAAGAAAAGGTTTTGCACATGACTAGTGTAATTTAACCCGTTGTAACATGTCACTTACCTATTTTCCAGATTACCATACTACACTTACTACTAGAAATTACTTGTAATTAGCTCTCAATGCATAACTAACTGATAGTGTGATGAAATTTGTACCTAAGTTGGTTATAAAACTTAAATATTCTAAAAGTTTTTGTGGGATGCAATGAATTTAAAAAAATGTCATGGCTTTTACGAACTATAGTCATAGGCCCTTCAAAATCATATTCTGAACTAATTATGATTTGTTCACTACATGTAGGCATCTATTTTCTACATAAACCATAAAAACACAAATACTTTCAACTGAAAAAAATAAACTCATCGTCACATTTGGCAGGTTAATTGTGAAGCAAAACATTTCTAGTCTCTTCTTTGCAATATATGTAAGGTCTCTTCTTTTGTCAAGTTGTTGGGCTGCATAAACTGGAAAAATAAAATGGAGATTAGGTGTTGTCTGTATGTAGTGAAATAATATGAAAACATAATTACTTTTGATCTCGTTGGAGAATCAAATTTATAGTTTTTATTGTTACTATTGTTGATTAGTGGTAAATATGGTTCTATAGTAATGAAATAAATGTTGCAGGAAATGCTTTAGTAGCTTTTTTGGCGACTTACCTTGCTATTAAAAGTAGCCTTTTGCACTGAAAAAAAGGACTGCCACTGATCATAGTTAGTATATTTTTGTAGCAGGTGGAGTCGCTACTAAATAATGTTATTTAGAGGCGACCAGCTCGCCACAAATAATTTATCAGTTTTGTGGCAGCAAAGTTGCCACTGAACGACGTGTTTTAGAGGCAACGTCAACTCGCCACAGATCATTTATAGGTTTTTGTGGCAGCAAAGTTGCCACTAAATGTTGTATTTTAGAGGCGACATCAATCGCCGCAGATTATTTATAGGTTTTTGTGGCAGCAATGTTGCCACTAAAAGTCTTTTTTTAGTGGCGACTAGGACAAATATGTGTATTGCAACTTTGTTTTTGGTGGCATACTTATTTACATATTGTGACACTTTATGTCACCACAAATACTCTTTTATAGTAGCGACTTTCATTTGTTGTCACAAAAAACCTTTAGTTATGGTAGTACTACCAACAGAGAAGTAGTCACTACTATATATCATTAATGGCGACTTTATCACCTTTTGTGGTGACATTTTGTGCCACAATAAACACTGTTTCTTGTAGTGTATAAGGCTCTTAGGGCAACATGCTGTGCAATTTCCTATTGCCTTGCATCGATATAAACACCTTTGTCCTCTGTTATTGCTTGCAATCTTTCATCTCCAAATCATCTCGACTGAAACAAAACAAAGAAGAAAGATTAATCAAAATTCTGAATAATTTTTTTGTATGTTTTGATTTTAAGAATTAATAACCCTTTTTTTTTCCAGCGAACAACCGCATAACCCAACCTTTTTAGACCCGCAAAACCCCTAACTCATTTACTGTACAAAAACATTATCGACCACCATCAACACCATTCTCCGGTGAAACACCCGTCAATAGTGAGCTCACAAACACTGGTGAGCCACCATAAAATCTGTTACCTAAGGTCGAAATATAGCCAAAACGACACCTTTAGGTCTCCACTCGATACAGCCGTGAAATGGCAAAAATCCGTCGGAGAAAGCTGTCGCATCCACCATTCGTCTTAACGGATGAAAGAAAAAAATGGTTGAGCAGGGAGGTGGGTGGGGTGAAGAAGAAGATCTTTTTTATTTTTTATTTTTTTTAATTAATTATTTTATTCTTTTATAATTTTAATAATTTTTAATTTTAAATATGGTGTTCAGTTGCTTTTACACGCGCGCATTCACTCTCTCTAGCCAACTCAGATATTCAAATGCCACATAAGCTTGGTCAATGGTCAGAGAGGTTTATTAAATTGTGTTTTATTGAGTTCAGGGGTCTAGATGACAAAAGGGTAAGTAGAAAGGTTCACAATACAAACACATACAAGTATAAGGATCCACCAGACCATTCCACCTTATTAGTATAAGAGGAACTTTTGAAAATATAAATGTGTAACAAGAATAAATAAATAGAACCTATTCCTACTCACGGGTGTTTCAACTATAACATTTTTTGCAAAGAGCTACAAATTTAGAATATATTCGTGATGATAACATGTTATAAAATATAGGCTCAGAATAATATACTCATAAAAAGAAGAAGACAAGAGAAGTAGATGAAGGAGAGGACTTTTCTTTCTTATTCAATTGTAAATGATTAGTTGTATCTGTATTTATAGTGTTGAAATATTACTCTCAAATATCACCATGATAAATGTCTAATTAATAGGTAGTACATTATCTACAAAGATTCATGTCACTTTCGAATGTACATACACGGTAAAGGATAATTAAAAAGCAAATGAACAATCCACTATTCAATGAATTTATAACACATCTTAGAGCCTGTTTGGCTCAGCTTAAAAGCTGGTCAAACTGACTTAAAACCTGATTTTTGACTTATTTAGCTGTTTGGCAATACTCAAAATAACTTATTTTAAGTTAAAAAAAACTTATTTTAAGCCAAAAGTTAAAAGCTGGGGAAGAGGTGCTTTTCTTTTTTAGCTTATAAGCTGTTTTAAGTTGACCACATTTTTATGTTTTTGCCCTTAATAATTTTATACAATCTCCAAATTACAACATAACCCTAAGATCTCTTTCTTCCATTTTCCTTTTCAAATTTGGCATAGCAACTTCAGCACTTTTATCCAAACACATAACTGCTTATTTTAAAAATAAGTTTCAACACTTTCAAAAGTACTTTTTTAAAGCTCCTTTTATTAAGCCCATCCAAACGGGCCCTTAATTTGTTTATTAATTTAACTTATTGACCAACGGAATCAATAATACATAAACCATGTATCTACCTACACAAAGAAAAGAGGAACTCGTGAGCAATTTTGGTTGATTTAAAAAAGAGGACTTTTCCTTTGGTGTACAAAACCTAAACACCACACTACCAAAGCAGACTCTGGTTAGAGAGAAAGCGCATCGGAATCCATGGCTCGCCAAGCCACAAGACTGATATCTAACTTGAGTACAAAGCTTAACCCTAGCAGTCCAACGATATCTGCTTCTCCATTATGGCATCAGTATCGCTACTTTGGATCGCCACCACCGCCACCCGCTGTTTTCGTTGATAAAAACACCCGCGTCATATGTCAAGGCATCACCGGTAAAAACGGCACTTTCCACACTGAACAAGCCATTGAATATGGTACTAAAATGGTATCCCATCTTTCACCTTCTCATCGGGTCTCTTATTTATTTGTTTGTTGGGGTGATCCATGTGAAATGAGTATTATTGAATATCTATGAGGTGGTTACAGTTTTGTGGATCCATACTTGCCGTTAATTTATATTTGTGTAACTTCTCTTTCATTTTTATCAACCAGTTACAAGGAAGATTCATTATTCCTTGTTGTACTGTCTTGCTCATTTTGAGTTAGCATAGGGGAAGTAAATGCTCTGAAATGGGCAGTTAGTTCTTGCACTTAACCTAGCTGAAGTGATTATACAAAATAGTTGCCTATTATATCATGAAAGCTTTTGGAGGGTAAATTGATTGAATTCAAGGGTGGCTGGACTGGAGTAAGTTGGAAGTCCTCTAATAAGGATTTTAAAAAATCAATGGAGTAGCTTCCTATTTGTTTCTCAAGGTAGAGCAACCAAATTTTAGCAAGGTAACACTTGCTCTCATGATAACATTTCGTTTCGTCAAATCTTTTTGATACCTTTCTTCCGCCTCCAATGTATGATATCTAGTGCATGAATAAAATGAAAACTATATATGGTGTATCTATGGAAGACATAAAATTGAAGTTAAAAATGCATAAACAACTCGTATCTATAGTAGATATACGTGCATTTTATTTGTTACTATATTTTAAGAAGTAAATTTTTTTTTTCTGAATTCCTCATGTATGCTTTGTGTGCATTAATAGGTTGGTGGAGTGACCCCCAAGAAGGGTGGAACAGAACATTTGGGGCTACCTGTTTTTAATACTGTTGCAGAGGCAAAAGTAGAGACAAAGGCTAATGCTTCAGTGGTTTATGTTCCTCCACCATTTGCTGCTGCAGCTATTATGGAGGCCATGGAAGCTGAGTTGGACTTAGTTGTCTGCATAACAGAGGGGATTCCTCAACATGATATGGTAAGATAGAAGTCCTATTTACTAAATTCTATCTTATTCCCCCACCCAAGAAGAGGAAACACGTATGACTAATGATTTTAATTACCCAGAAATTGTACTTGTTCCATGCTAGGGTTACCCAATTTTGTGCAATAAATTCTTGCTATCTATCCCAGTTTTGTGTTGAAAAATTGCTGCTAGGGTTTGATCTAGTAGGTGCATTCTAGTCTATAATTTTAGAACATTTAGT
This sequence comes from Solanum pennellii, assembly GCF_001406875.1. NCBI lineage: Eukaryota > Viridiplantae > Streptophyta > Magnoliopsida > Solanales > Solanaceae > Solanum > Solanum pennellii. Next base: position 1,869,450 of record NC_028638.1, on the reverse strand, counting down.
AGGCGGTTGGATATGAATTTGATGATATTTTTTAAAAAATATTTATTAATGTTAATTTGAAAAAGATATATGGAAATTAAAGTTGTGTTTGGACATGCACTTCACTTGAATTCTTTTTCTAATATTTGTGAGGAGTTCTTTTTGACTTGAAAAAAATGGTTAGCACCAATATTTCAAACTTGAAAAACTCAACTGCAAGTTGGATTGAAAAAATTTACTGCAAAGTATGAGTAAACCCTTTTTTTTTCCTTAAAAAACAAACTTTTATGTACGAACAGGCTCTTAATGTTATTTTATCATTGGAGATGTATTTGAGATGCCGTTCTTGAAACTCATTAGTCTTATCAAAGACTTATCAGGGTGCTCATTGATAGAAAATGTTTCTTAAGATGTTTTTGCTTTTTTTTTTGTTTGGTTTTAGTAATTGTTTGAAATTAATATGATATCTGTCAACAAAAACAATCATCATAGTTAGTCTGATAATTCAATTTTATCCTTTTGCACCCTTTATGAGCTACTGGTTGTCACTTTTTTTCACTATAATCTCAATAAATTAATACTGGGTTAATTAATAATCTCTCTAAGATAATTATTTTCTCTGGTCCCAACTTGGGCCAAGGGAGAAAATCGCTCATTTCGATAAAATAGTAAGATAATATATTTTCAGAAGACCCCTACATAAATATATGGTCCCATTGATATTATAAATAAATTAATAATTCTTTAAAGTACAAATATATTTAAGAAAATTTAGTGAAATATGATTCCATTTTGTTCTATTTTTTGAATAATTTAAATTTAGTTGAAGCTCAATTCTAACTTTTCTTATTGCATCCAAAAGTTTCAGCGTTGTCATTTCTAATTGCACCATAAAATTGTGAAGAGTACTAGATGCAAGTGTTTTTACGCGTAACTAGTTTCATCTTCAACTTTATCATCAACATTGTTTTTCCAATGATATCCATTATTTGTTCTAAGTACTGGACCTTTGAACATGTATCATTTTCACCTATCCAATAAGTTATTAACGTCCATTTTATTGCAGTAACCAGATCCTTAATCATGACCTCAAGTTCATGAATGACATTTTCACAAGTGGATTCTTTCAAATTCTTTGAGATTTCATCCTTGAACAATTTATTCGGTGTCGACACGCTCTATCTATTTATAAATATTAATTTATCGATTAAATAATATCTCTATAAAATAATAATATTTCATGGTCCCACCTATATTAATTTAGAGAGGTTTTACTATATATGGATGTTTTCTAGTTGGTCTTGCTTTTTTTAGTTTGCGTCTTTCTCTCAGTATGGCCTTGGTGTCTGATAATAGGTAAAGCCCGAAGGCTGTTCCCCTCCCTGTCGGGGGAGATGCCAACCATCCCTCCTTTCTAGTGTCCAAACCTTAGTAGTCTTAACTTGTCGTGGTTCCAACTCTGTCTTGGCCCAACTTTGTAGCCCATCCATGAAGTGGAATAACATGTTTTCATCTATGAGGTTGGGTCTCTTAAGCGTGAGGGTGGTGAACTCGTTATATATGCTCATATATTGCCTGTCTACGTCAACTCGCTGAACTTGCACTTTGCCTCATAGAAGACGTTAGGAAAGAAGGTATTCTTGAACTCATCTTGAAATTGTTCCCATGTGTTGATGATGCAAAGCCCTTTTGTATCTCAGACTCCTTTTGCTTCCATTGTAGCATGACCATCTCTGAGAGGTACAACACGACAATGTTGATTTTGTTCTTGTCACTCTTAGCCCTGTTACACTTGAAGTAATTCTCCAAATGCCAAATAAAATTCTCCACCTCTTGCATATCATGAGCTCCCTTGAACATTGGTGGCTTGCGAGGCTCAACCTTGACCTTCTATCTTTGTTCAACGACACAGATCCTCCTTCAATCTACCTTTTAAGCGCTTTCATCTCGGCTCTCTTGGTTTGAATGGTGCTTAATGTGTCCATGAGTCGACATTCCAAGAAATTGATGGCTTCCTTCACTCATATTCTGCATGCTTATGCTCCTCCAACTCTTTGTTGATGTTGTCATTCTCATCAAGGGTGAAGTCTTTGAGAGTCTTGAACTTGTCATCGACCTCGTTCAAGCATTCGCCTAAGATCTCCGTAGTCTGCCTCGCTATGTCAACTCGTGTGTTCCACTCTATTAAAGGTGTGACGTCTATGGGCTGCTCCTACGTTCTTCATCACATGCCTCAGGGCTAAAGGTGAGTGGGATGTTCGCTTTGCTTGGTGTAGGGTCACGTAACAATACCTTTCTTACCTTTTGGTGCTTCTTTCCACCATCCTACTTGACATTTGTGGTGCTAGTAGCGTTAATGTTTCCCTCTGTTGCCATTTGCTTAGTTACAACCTTTGCTTCCATATCACTTTGTCACAGGCTTGGGCTCGAACTAAGCACTTCGTGCGACACTTGACAATTTACTCATGAATATTTCACGATCTTGTAAGCTCAAGGAAGCCTTTTCAAAATAGACCGCTATGAGAATGAAGAAAGACACGAGAATTTCTAAGAAAGACTTTTATATTGCTTGAACGATTGCTTGCTTTGGCTTGATGCCTTTACAAATGAATGCCCTATATTTATACTACTCACTAGGAGGTGAAATGTAAATAATAATTGCTACACAAGTTCCTATTTATTTATAAATAACCCCTATTTTAGAGTACTCTACAAGCCTAGAATATTCCAAAGACTTTCCATGTGAATCTAGGGCATTCTAGGGTCTACCATGGAAAATTTCTGTATTTATCTAGAATATTTCACTAAGGACTATTCTTCTCTCAATGTAACCCTTCCACCTGGACACAAGACAACCTTATGCAGCGTGCCTAAGTGTTATGATGATGTGGAAGGTCATCACATTATGACCCAAAATAAAAATCACCCAATTTGTTGAGAAAAGGCTCAAATGGAGAAACATACAAAATATATATGATTAGTCCAAGACTAATAATTATAAACATGAATGAAAAATATATACAGTGTTTTGGGAAGCGAGAAGCAGAAAAAAGCGACGAGGGCTTGCTTCACAGAAGCGAGAAGCGTGAACTGAAGCACACTTTTTTTTTAAAAAAGCAACATTTAGTATAAAAATAAAAAAAATATTAAATAACTGAATAGAGGTAATATACTCTCAGATTAAATGAAAATAGATAGTCAATAATACTCTCAAGTCATAACATATAAAGCAAAAAATCAAAAATATAATTAAATCACAAAAGCTCAAACTCCTATTCTTCAACAAGATCCTCAAACTCTACAAGCAAAAAAGAAGTGTCAAAAAATAAAAAACAGAGCAGCAAACATACACACTGATCACAGTCAGTGTACAGAAATAAAAACGAAAAAAATAGCAAAAGAATTGAAAAAACAGAGCAGGCAGTAATATTAACGGATCAGTAATTGTGAAAAGAAACAGTAGCAGATCGCAGCAGAGAAGAAGAGAAGAAGAAAAAACTACATCAGAGAAGAGAAGAGTCCTGTTTGCGTTACCCAAAGAGGAGAAAAGGAAAAATAAAGAGAGCAGCAAAAGGAGAAGCAGGTCGAAGAGAAAAGAAACTCACCGATCAGATGAAGCTGGTTAAGAGAGACGCAGTCGCGGTCGTGAAGAAGAGAAGCAGCGAAAGAAGAGTAAAGTCGTAAAGTCGTGAAAGAAAATTAAGTTGTATCTATTTCATATTTTTTTTAAAAAAAAAAATTAAAAAAAAACCCTAATTGTCGCTTTTTTATAAAAAGCGCGCTTTATCGCGCTTTTTCCATAGTGTCACTTCTCGCTTCTTTATTTGAAGCGAGCGCCTTTTTCAGATCGCATCGCCTCAGGAGAAAGAAGCGCACCAGTAGCGCCTCGCCTTGAAGTGCGCTTTTCACAACACTGAATATATAGACAATGAAATTGATTGTTTTTACGATAAAGTGAAATATCAATGTTTTAGCATCATTAAGTGTCAAAACCTTCCATGCGCCACGCTGGATTTATAGGTTGTACTTTTCCCGTTAGACCATAAGGATTGGACACCCATATTCTGGGTCCATAAAGCCTGTTACTTGAAATGCACCAAAACCGAAACAAGCCACCCCTGAGAAAAATAAATGAATCCCAAAGATGTTTCTTCAGGAAATGCTCACTCACAAGGAAAAATATGTTTTAGAGCCTCAATGATGACAGTGAAGTGCACATTAAGCGACGCAAAGCGCTCAACTCAATGAGCCTCGCTTCAGGGCTTAAGTGCAGCCTTTGATAACACTGGCTATGACTTGTGACATGGATAAGGGTCTTTCTCACCCCTTTTAATTCTTGCCCAGGTAATATGAAATTCAGAAAGTAAATTGTTATAATTTGTAAGGATTTTCTTTGCCGTTGTAGATGTGAAACTGTAATAAGCTATCCTGAAATGGGGATCAGATTAATCGATTGGCTGTTAAGGGAATACTCACTTGGTAATACCTATATTTATTTATTTTTTTTGAAACTGCTAAGGTTGAATTCTTTAGCATTAAGGGTATGCTTGGCTACCTCCAAAAAAGGAATAATTCCAGATGTCCTATCAAATCTATGATCTGGTCTATATCATCTATATAAAGCTGTTTACACCAAAAATGTAGAGATACTATAAATTCCATTAACTTTGTGGATGGAATTGGATCTATCTTCAAAACATCTTCCATTTCTTTCTTTCCAGACTGACCACCATACACATGATGACACTAGCTTCCACCATCTCTTTTGACTCTTACTGCCTCCCCTCCTAATCCAACAAATCTGATGTATGTTCTGGCATTGTCCAGTTCATGCTTGTGATGTTGAGTTGATCATCTTAAGACTTGCTTGGTATGGGACAGTTATAGTGCAGTGCCATGGTTGATATGGGAATGACTTCCCTTGGAAAAAATAGCAGAAGTATAACCACAAGTGCTAGTTACTAAGAAGCGAGATTCTGATGACATACATCTTAGAAGTTCGCAAGACAGTGGCCTGGAATTACTTCTCTTCTGCCGTAAATGAGATTTCACCTCAAACTAAGATTTTGATCAAGGATGAATATTTAAAATTTTGTGGCCTATGTTATACTCAGCAAATGGAACGTTAGATCTACAAGCTAAACAAGTGGCATTTCAGTCAACTTCACTTCTGGTTAAAACTTTTTGATAGTTGATTTTGCTCGTATTTAGTTACTATATAATTGGGAGGTATGTGAGTATAATAATTCAATTACAGTACTGGTTCTGATGCACTTGAAAGTTGAAACTCTAGGTTCTAGAGTTTTGATCCAATAAGAAATTACAAAAGCAAAATTTGACAATCTTTGTTACAAGCCATATATACCTATATTTAGGTGAGTTAAATAAAAGATCAATTGGTGGAATTCTATTTTTATAGGTATTTATTCATATATGAGCTCATGTAATTGCTTTGCAACCTTAGAACTCCTAACAAAAAGCATAACACACTTAATGTTTCAGTAACTTTCTTCTAATGTTTGGTTTTCTGTTCAAACCTACAGGTTCGCGTAAAAGCTGCTCTTAAGAAGCAATTGAGAACTCGGCTGATTGGTCCAAATTGCCCAGGTATAATCAAACCAGGAGAGTGCAAAATTGGAATTATGCCTGGATACATTCACAAACCAGGACGTATTGGAATTGTTTCTCGATCTGGTACATTGACATATGAAGCAGTAAGATTTTCTCTTTTTAGGAATGTGTGCTGACAGTTTAGATTGTACATATTATTTCCATCTCTGCTTCTTATGGTGCAGTAAGATTTTTATTATTTGAAGTGAGTATATCACCTAAAATCCAATGAATATGAGTGTCTTATGGCTTGGTCTAACTACAATTACTTTCAACCTTTAACAGTACATTTATTGCATCTGATCTTTGTTGGGTATCTTTCTCTCTAAAAGCAGGATTTGGAACCATCACTATCTGAATCAGAATGAAACTTACATTTCTCTATGTTGCGTTGTTTAGGTTTTTCAGACAACTGCTGTTGGTCTTGGACAGTCAACTTGTGTAGGGATTGGTGGGGACCCTTTTAATGGTACAAATTTTGTTGATTGCTTAGAGAGATTTATTGCTGATCCACAGACAGAAGGTACACTTTCTTGAAGCATATTTGCTCATCTTAGTCAAGATTATTGCTTAGACACCAGGTGTTTCGGTCATTTATGAAGATGGTCTATGCATATTTTTTGACCGAGAAATTCGCCTAGTGCCAACCCAAAGTTGGGGATAATGGGCCTGCCCCTCTACCCTTCACTTTCTTTTGATGCTCGCGTTTCTTCGCTGATGAGTAATGCGGATTCTCTTACTTATCACATTTGCTTGGGGGTTGTAGCAGATTGCCTGGTGTATTAGTCAAGGATCACACGAACAGGTCTTGACACCACCACCAACATAAAAATAGAAGTTTGATGCTTATTTTCTGTAGTTATCATATCATATAATTACATTTTAAGATGCACCGACTCAGAGCATGTAAAATCTGGTAGAATATGAAACTTAAAATGCAAAAGCGCTTTTAACAAAGGACAGGAAGCAAAACCTAGATAAATGGGAGAAACTGGTTTTGTTAAATCCATAATTGACCGCCCCCAGCATCCTTCTAGATACACATGATTAGGATTAAGCTAAAAAAAAGTATTATTCCTAAGTGTGTAAAAAAGGGATGAGTCCGAAGATCTGTATAGAATTGAGTAGTGGATTAGGATATTTATCTGATTACATCTGTGTCGCTAATAATTTATGTGAGGTGCACTTAGACCATGAAGCCAGATGCAACACAACTTGAGCTCCTCTTTGTTTAGGTGGTGCTTTCGTACATACTCTAATGTGAAATAAGATTGCAGGGATAGAAATACATGGAGCTATTATATGATGAAAATAACCCTTCGTGTAGTAACATATATGTATTTTTTCAAAAAGCATATTGTAAAATATATACCAGATAATGATTTTTACTATTACAAACCAGACTAAGGCTGGGCAACGGAACGGGATGTGCCGGTACCGGACCGGTTTGTCCTGGTTCGGTTGCCTACGCGATGGAAAGGGACATCCCAAACCGGGACATGGAACGGAACGGAACCGAGGCTTGGTACCGGTGTACCGTTAACGGTTTATCCCGATTTATTCCTATTCCGGTTCCGGTCCGGTCTGGTTCCGGTCCGGTTCCGATTAATTAATATTTATTAATTAATTTATATTATATATTTATTATATTAATTTATATTATATATTTATAAATTATAATTTGCATTTTATATTAAATAGTAAATACTACCCAAGTAACCCAACTACCCCCTATTAGTATTACATTAGTAGTACATTCGAGACTTAGTTGAAACGTAACCCTTCCTAGAAGGTGGTTGCGTAAATTATGCACTCTACTAGAAGTTGTAAATTGAAATTTTAATTTATAATACAAATTTTAATAAATTAAATTGATATTTTTTAATTTGTGTAATTGTTTTATCCTTATTTTTATTTACTTTTTAAAAATTACAAATTTAATTTATTTAAATTACAAGTTATAAATATTACTTATAAATTATAACATATTAATAAATAATAAGTAATAACTTATAAACTTCAAAAAATTTGAATCTTGAAAACTTAATTAGACTTAACTTGCAAACTTAATAAGTAAAATTTTTATTAAAATATCTTTAAAATAACTTAAGTAAAACTTACATTATAAATTTAAAAAATATTAATTTAAACTTAGAAAAATAAATTAAGTAAAAACTTACATTATAAATTTAAAAACTATTAATTTAAACTTAGAAAAATAAAAAATATTCATATTTTTGTAATTCAAAAAAATCATTTTTTGAAATAACTAGATGTATCATCCCGTTTATCCCATCTCGTTCCATTCTGGTCCGTTCCGGTTCCATCCCGGTATATAGTGGGACGGGACGGAACCGAGTATCTGTCCCGGTAATTCCGGTCCGGTTCATCGCGGTACCGGTCCGTTGCCCAGTCTTAAAATTAGACATCCAAAGGCGGATCTAAGATTAAAGATTGACTTAGCAGTTGAGGGGAAAATCAAAATTAACCTTGAGGTTCGAAGGTCAAATTTCAAGCATTATATTTTTATTTTCCGAACTCCCTTGGAGAGAAGCTAACTGAGGAAAACATGAATAGTAATAAGATGACAACTTTTGTATTAAGAACAATGGTTTCTTTTAATCTGATAATAGAGAAGGAAACTTGTGTTTTAAAGTTAAACAACTAATTACTGAATAGAAAAAAAAAAGAAGCGAGAACATAGGCTTTTAAACCTCGCCAGCTGAGTTAAAATTTGATGCAACAAGTTAAAATTTAGAAATAATGCTGTCATTAGGGTTCAAACTCGCATTTGGAGGGTGGGAGTGATGTCCTTCACCACTGGCACCTAATGTCTTTTGGTTCTCTAGGTGACAATTATATTATTTATATACCTGTATCTTCTCTATATATACCTATACATATGTGGTGTGTGTGTGTGTATGTGTGTGTGTATATATATATATATATATTAAGGTTTTGATCGAAGCCTGTGGGTGCCATGGCACCCCCATTCGGCTTACTAGATCTGCCCCTGCAGGCATCCAATAATAAATAATCCCTATATTAGAATCTTTGCATTACAATCCCTACATTACTAATTTTTGCGTTGCAATCCTCGATTACTTGTTTCTAAATCAAATGACCCCAAAGGCTTAAGGCATATTGCTTATCGTCCATATGCTAGGTCGTGAAGATGGTGATTTTAAGCAATGAATGTGGCTGAAATAGTGATACATTATGTGTTAAGAAATACTATGAATGAATATTTTAGTGATTAGGGATTTGAAATCAGATGTTTCACAAAACCTAAATTAACTTTTATCTAAATCTAAATTTGAAATTTTCTTATGAACTTGTTTTATTTCATAAATTTCAGTAGTTGAAGTTTATCCAATTCATTTATTGATAATTTGATATTATTGTTTGTATTTGTAGTTACTTTTCCATGCATTTTATGTGTGTATATTTTGTTTTTTTTTTCATTGTGGATTCACTGAAGCTTGTGTTTTTACTTAGCTTGCATCTCAACCCCAGTGGACCTAGACACATTGTTATGCTTTGCAATTTGTTAACACTGGCTTATATGTGCCTGTGGCATGTCAGGTATAGTTCTTATTGGTGAGATTGGTGGTACAGCAGAAGAAGATGCCGCAGCCTTGATAAAGGTTAGTGATAATTTTGTAATAGTAATATCTATCCGAAAGTACTATTTGCAATTAAGATGCTAGTTATGTTATGATGCTCTGGCCAATCTTGTATGTGATGGAATAAATGGTATAGTCTTTGCTGGGTCATCCTTTTCTTATGACGACTTCTCATCTGGGTCCACTGCTTTGTTTGGAAGATTGTTCTTTGAAAGTCAAACCATGATATCGTCATATATTGAATGGTAACTCTTCTCTTGTACTTTAAGTTAGTACCTACAGGAGAATTAGTTTCAAATTTTGAAGTAAATGTACTGGCTTAGGCAATATGAAAGATTATGTCTTCACGGCCTCCCCGTCCCAGGAAATTGCAAAGATCATCGTTAGTCGTCCCAAAATTATGTCTGTCAATGTATTGAAGAATATCAAGGAATGATATTATATTTTCTCCAGACTAATTTATGCTTTATTGAATTTGTCTGTACACTTTTTATGAATCCTTATTTGATAATATTGTAAATCTTCATCATCTCCCCTCCTGAGTAATCTGGAGCAGGTATGTTTTGAATAAGCATTCACTATATTGTCGAGAGAAAACGTCTGAATTCTCTGAATGTTTGGAAACTTGCCATGACATTGAGCTGTGATATGTTCTAATTTTGTATTGTTTTAACACTCTGGGGAAATTATGTGTCTTTGGATTGTTGAAACAGGAAAGTGGAACTCAAAAGCCCGTTGTTGCATTTATTGCTGGACTAACTGCTCCTCCTGGACGACGAATGGGTCATGCTGGAGGTACTGTTCTGGTTCAGCTTGCCTGCATTGAATGGGTTGTACTGATATTTTTGATTGACTTGCTCTCTTCTAGACAAAATATGGGCGGGAAATGTTAATAAACTTGTGTTTTTCATTAAGATTGGAGTAGTACTTTGAATGAATCCATCCATTAAGCATATTCTAATTTGATGAACTGTTATTCTGTATACATTCCCCAACCCCCCTCAGTTGATTAGTACAGAATAGTCATTACTAGCAAGTAGCAACTCTCAGCACCTTTTGTTTTGTGATTTCTTGTATTATTATTTTGAAGAATGAATGTTGCATATGCTGTAAAAAGATTTCTAATATTTCTTTTCTTAACCATGATCTGTTATACTTATGCAGCCATTGTATCTGGTGGAAAGGGGACAGCACAGGACAAGATCAAAGCTCTCAAGGAAGCTGGGGTTACAGTATGCGAGTCTCCTGCTAAAATTGGTGTCACGATGCTTGATGTGTTCAAACAGAGGGGTCTTGCGTAAGCAAGTGACATACATTTTATTTGGCAATTTCTTTTTTGTGCTGACATGTACTTAAAGATGTGCAGTTACCCTCAACTCATTCATAGCAGAGAATAACGAAAGAGAAAATTATGAATTTCCATTTATTTATCCAAGCATCATTCAGAAGTCCCAAAATCTTATTATTTTATGCAGTTGATGTTTCTTGTTGTGTCATCGATGTTGAAATAATGAACTTGTTTTTTCTTCTTTGAAACCATTCTTATGTTATTTTATCAAATCAAACCTACCGTGTTGCGTTATTTCTTTCTGAGCGCAAGTTCAGAAATTCTTGCTAGGGATGTTACTGTTTAATGAAATGGCTATTCCATGGACTGTTTTATCTGACATGATGTTTCTATGTCCTGAAATTGGATAGAGTACTAGTCTTAGGTTTTGTGGGTGCTTCTAATATAGCCTCGTAAGGGTTAGATACTAGTTGTGCCTTGCATAAGAGGTGGATAAAGCGGAAGGAATATAATTGAGCAGGGCTAACATGAATATGGTGCCATCTTTTTGCAGGAAAGGTGCGTTGTTTTTTTCTCATCTTTGTGGCAAAAATAGTTAATTAGCAGAACGAATAAGAAATGGATAGCATAGGGAACCTGGAACCAGGTTAAGTTCGCAATTGACCGTCATAAGGGCAATGAAGCTTGTATTTTGATAACTAAATGGAATTAAAGATAGTTATGTCTCTGTTTCCACTCTTTTTTTTTTCGTTCTCTAAAATCCTTTCTTTCTCTTTCTCGTTTCCTTCTATATTTCTTTTTCTCATTTTTTCCCCCTTTTTTTAATTCTCTTTATTTTTCAATTATGGAACTGAAAAAAACTATCTATTTTGTTCATTGTGTACCTTTTAAAGTAAAATTTACCTCTAAATTCTAGCGCCAAGGTTCAAGTTAATTTTTTTTCTTCATAATTACTATCTAAAATTTAATATATCTAAAACAAGTTCATCCTTCGACATCTGAAGGTTGTGTTGGTGCGTGTAATTATTGATAGGGAGAATTAATGTAGGGTTGGTCATTGTGGATGAGAGGCTGTTGAGGGCCTGGCAAGAACAAACTTTGCTCCCATTTTCAGTCGTAATCACACAACTTTGTGAAAATACAGGGGTTCCCTTTCAGGTGAAGACTGAGTAATTTCCCTAGATAGTCACCCATGTTTGGGAAATTATCTAGGAATATCACTTATGTTTGTTTTAGGATTACAATAAGTGATATTCCTAGGTAATTTTCCAAACATGAGTGACTATGCCACTTTCGATGACGTCTAGAGGATTGAGGTTGATTATCTAAGGGATGATGCCGCTTGGGGAAAGCCGCCACCACTAGACATTACACCCATGGTTGATCCTGTCACTCTTGTTGTTGAGGCCACTCCATTTGCTTCTTTTGTGGAGTGCTCAAGTATACCTCAACCTTCCTCAGTACCCTTTACTTCCACTTTTGATGCAACTGCCTCTGCTCCTATATCCCGTCACCCTTGACCCAGACCTGTTATTTGTAGTTTTGATGATGTAACAAACTCAGGAACCTTGTGAAGGTATCAGGTTCTCAACATGAATAGCTCGTTCACTGCCAGCTGGAGAAGGTACAGAAAGTGGGTGCACATTTTCCAACCGCGTCAGAAAAGTCAGACCTTTCCAACCAATGGCATGAGTTTAAGGAAAGGGACTTGTCTATACAATGTCACTTTTCTTAACATCATTCCTTAGTTTTTGCAACTTGAAAAATCACTCTCAAGAACTCTTGAAAAGGCTATAGAAAATTCAAAGTGAAGAATTAATCTATAACAACCGAAAACTCTGGCGCATATTGTGTAGTTGTTTGAGAATATATTCTGTTGGTCTTACATTGTAAACTGTTCCTAAATCTATAAAGGAATTAGTGTGGTGGGTGTTGAAAGTCTAAGTTGTCTAGAGTGATAGCTTAGTGGGTAGAATAACTTCTACTTAGGCTTATCAAGCAATAGAGTTATTGCTTGATCGTGAGATTAAAAACTTTTTGTCACATTTGTGTAACTGGTTTTACTTTTGCTTGCGAAGATAAGTGAAACAGTTGTGTAAATCCTGTGAGACAGGTCGTGGTTTTACTCCCTTAAGCAAGGAGGTTTCCACGTAAAATTCATGTGTTGTTAAGCTGCATTTACTTTCTGTTATATTCTTGTTTGTGTGTCAAGGGACCTGGTCTATTGACTGATAGTGAACGCATAGATTCTAACAAGTGGTATCAGAGCAGTCACTTTCTATCTGGTTAACACCAAGAGAGTGATATCTGTTCTAGAATGGCTGCTCCACTTAATCTAGAAGAGGGTCAGTCTTCAACTAGACCTCCTCGTTTCAATGGACACTTTTACAGTTGGTGGAAAGTCAGAATGCATGATTTTCTTATGGCCGAAGACAGTGAGCTATGGGACATTGTCTTAGATGGACCATTTATTCCGATGATTGAAGAGAAAGATGGAGAAAAAACTAGGCTTGTTCCTAAGCCTAGACAAAAATATGATGAAGCTGATAGGAAGAAGATGGAAAATTGTTACAAAGCAAAGACACTTCTTGTCTGTGGAATAGGACCAGATGAGTTCAATCGTGTCTCAGCTTGTGAGTCTGCAAAAGAGATCTGGGATTGCTTAAAAACAACTCATGGGGGAACTAAACAAGTAAAAGAGTCAAAGATTAATATGCTCACTTCTCTGTATGAAAATTTCAAAATGAGAGAAGGTAAAACTATTCATGAAATGTTCACTAAATTGTCATCCATCACAAATGAGTTGAGAAGTCTTGGAGAACCTATCAGTATGAGCAAGCAAGTTAGGAAAGTGCTCCGAATCCTTTCCAAGTCTTGGGAAAGTAAGGTTGATGCTATTACTGAAGGAAAAGACCTGAAAGTGTTAACAATGGATGCTCTCATTGGAAATCTAAAGACTCGTGAGATGAATCGAAGTCATGATCAGTCAAAGAAGGAAGTTAAGAAAGATAAGTCTTTGATGCTGAAATACAAATCTGAAGAGGACTCCAGTGATGATGATATGGCTTATCTCATCAATAGATTTCAGAAGATTGTGAGAAAAAACAAATGTTTTAAAAAGGGAGCAAATGTTCCTCGAACTGCCACTCAAAATGATACATGTTATAAGTGTGGAAAAGCTGGGCACTTTATAAGAGATTGTCCACTACTCAAAGCTGAAAACAAAGAATATCAAAAATTAAGAAGTGATAAAGAGAAGAGAAGGGACCTGGTACTTAACAAAAATGATTGAAAAGCTGCTGCTGATTATGTGGTCAAAAAGGCTCTTGCTGCTTGGGGAGACTCTTAAAGTGACTCAGAAGATCCTGATGAACCAAATGATGTGTCAATGGTGGTGGTTCATGAAGAGGAAACCATATTCAATGAGATGTTTGCTTTCATGGCTCATTCAGAAAATGAAGAAGAGGAGGACAAGGTAACTCTTCTTGATATAAAACATGATCTGAATACTTATTCTCTTAAAAAGTTGAGAACATTAGCAAATGTTATGATTGATTCAGTAATTGAGTTAATTTCTGAAAGAGATATTATGAATGTTGAGCTTGAAAGTTTAAATGAAAATAGAGATAAAATGGATGAGAAAATGCTGAAAATGGAAGATAAAATGGCTTTTCTGGAATCTGACAAGACAGAACTTAAAAAACAGTTGCATCAGATAAATGAAGAAGCTGAAAAGCAAAAGGGAAAGTCTAATGTTTTACAAGTTGAACTTGAAGAAAAACTGAAAACCTCTGAGACTAATCTTGGGTTGGCTTTGGAGAAGAGCAACAACTTAGAAAGAGATATTGTCAAACTTAAAGATGAACTTGAAAAATCTCTTAAGTGGACAAAATCCTCTAAGTTGTTGTCTAATGTAACAAATCAGAGTAATTTCAATAAGAAAGGTCTAGAAAGTTTGAATATTACTCCTCCTTTTAATCCTCACAGCAAATATGTTTTTGTGTCTGACAATTTGCTTTGCCTTCATTGTGGTAAAAATGGGTATTTAAAAGAAGAGTGTACTGCCTGGATAAAGTCACATGAAAGACTCTCTAAGTATACAGAGAAGCAAAGAGTATCAAAATAGAGACCTGGTCCCACAAAACAATTCTCAACTAAAAGGTTTTCAAAGAAAGGATCTGATTCTGCTCCAAAATCATTTGTCAAGAAGAATCCAAAACTACCCCATTGGACTAGAAACAATCTGATCACTACCTTGTCTGCCTTCTGGGAACTCAAATTGAAATGGGTTCCAAAGCCTAACAAGTGATTCTTGCTGCAGGTGAGTGAGAGGAGCAGCAGTCAATGTTGGTATATGGACAGTGGATGCTCAAAACATATGACTGGTGATATCAAAAATTTCCTCTCACTCAAGACACTTCAGGGAGGAGGTGTCTCTTTTGGTGATGGAAAGAAGGGGTATATTTTGGGAGTTGGTAAAGTGGGAAAATCACTTGGAGAATCAATTGATAATGTGTATCATGTCAGTGGATTGAAGTATAGTCTTTTGAGTGCATCTCAAATTTGTGATAAGGGAAACGAAGTGAAGTTTACTTCTGAGAAGTGCACTGTAGTTAATCTAACTACAAAGAAAGTGATTCTTACTGCCTTTAGAAGTAAAAACATGTATGTGGCTAACTTAGAAACGTCTCATGGAGATTATCTGACATGTCTTAGTGCTCAAAATGAAAATGCTGATCTGTGGCATCGAAGACTAGGGCATATGAGCTCATCTTTATTGAATAAACTGATTTCTAAGGACCTGGTCCTAGGTTCGCCAAAGTTGAAATTTTTTGAAAACAAAATTTGTGAAGCTTGTTTTAAAGGAAAACAAATCTGATCATCCTTCAAGTCAAAGAAGCAAGTAACATCATCAAGAGTACTGGAGCTGCTACACATGGATTTATGTGGACCTTTGAAGGTTAAAAGTAGAAATGGAAAGAAATACATTCTGGTGATAGTTGATGACTACTCAAGGTACACATGTACAAGATTCCTAAGATCAAAAGCAGAAACACCTGAAGAATTGTTAGTGTTTTTCAAAATGATTCAAACAAAGTTGAATCAAGTGATTGCTGGAATTGGGTCTGATCATGGAACTGAGTTTGAAAACTCAAAAATTGATCAATTCTGCATGGAGAATGGTATTAGTCACAACTTTTCTGCTCCAAGAACTCCTCAACAAAATGGAGTAGTGGAAAGGAAAAACAGAACCTTGGTAAACATTGCAAGGACCATGATTATTGAGTCAAATCTTCCTCGAAGTTTCTGGCTGAAGCAGTCAACACAGCTTGTCATGTTACTAACAGATCTCTGATAAGGTCTTTATTGAATAAGACTCCCTATGAGTTGCTCAACAACAGAAAACCTATGTTGAGTTATCTTAGGGCATTTGGTTGCAAATGTTTTGTGTTGAACAATGGAAAGGATGATCTAAGAAAATTTGATCCTAGAAGTGATGAAGGAGTCTCTTCATCAAGTAAAGCATACAGAGTTTTCAACAAAAGAACTCAATGTATTGAAGAAAGTATTCATGTTGTGTTTGATGAAGATGGAAGTTTGAAAAGTGATGCATCAAATGATGAAGATGAGTTGATTAGGCTGTTTGATTCACAGAAAATTGAAGGAAGTAAAGCTGGTGCAAATGATTAGTTGAGGAATGACAATGATAACGATAATCATAGTCTATCTGAAAAGGCTGATGAAGTTGAAAAATGTGAAGAGGGACCTGGTACCATTCTAAACTCTAGTCAGAATACCTCAAACTCTCCAGAAAATGATGAGTTCCTGGAAGAAGAAGAGCATATTGATCAGATGAACCAGTCGACTTTGAGACCAGGATGGAAACATAGCTCATCACATCCACTTGATAATCTTATCTCACCTTTGATTTCTGGAATTCACACTAGATCAAAAACAAGGAATCTAGTTGCATTTTCAGCATTTATATCATCTATTGAGCCTAAGAATGTGAAAGAGGCATTAGGTGATGCAGATTGGATCAATTCAATGCAAGAAGAACTTCATCAGTTTGAAAGAAGTAAGGTGTGGTACCTGGTTCCTCGACCCGTTGGCAGAACAGTGATAGGAACTAGATGGTTTTTCAGAAACAAGCTTGATGAAAATGGTGTGATTACTAGAAACAAATCCAGATTAGTTGTTCAAGGATACAATCAGGAGGAAGGAATAGATTATGATGAAACTTTTGCTCCTGTTGCAAAGATGGAGGCTATCAGAATTCCAATAGCTTTTGCAGAAATCATGGGATTCAAGCTATATCAAATGGATGTCAAGAGTGCTTTTCTAAATGGAGACTTAAAAGAGGAGGTGTTTGTTAAACAACCTCCTGGATTTGAGGATGCTGAATTACCAGATCATGTGTTCAAATTGAATAAGTCTCTATATGGTTTAAAACAAGCTCCTAGAGCTTGGTATGAAAGACTGTCAAAGTTTCTGTTGAAAAATGGGTTCAAAAGAGGGAAAATAGACAATACCTTGTTCTTATTAAAAAGAGAACACGAATTGCTTATTATTCAGGTATATGTGGATGACATAATCTTTGGAGCTACATCAGAGCATTTGTGTGAAGAATTTTCATCATTAATGGGAAAGGAGTTTGAGATGAGCATGATGGGTGAATTGACCTTCTTTCTGGGGCAACAAATCAAGCAATCATCAGATGGAATCTCAATCAGTTAGGAGAAGTACATTAAGGAGCTGTTGAAGAAATTCAATATGTTTGATTCTAAACCTATTGATACTCCTATGGGAGCAAACTCCAAGCTTATAGCAGATGAATCTGATTCTCTTGTGAATCAAACCATGTATAGGGGAATCATTGGATCCTTGTTGTATCTGACTGCTAGCAGACCTGATATTGTATATAGTGGTGGAATGTGTGCTAGATTCCAAGCTTGTCCTCGTGATTCACATTTGAAGGCTACAAGACGGATTCTAAGATATTTGAAGAAGACAGGGGACCTGGTACTTTTCTATCCAGCAGGTGACATTTTTGATCTTGTTGGTTTTGCAGATGCTGATTTTGCTTGTTATCAAGTTGACAAAAAGAGTATTTCTGGCATGGCCCATTTCCTTTGATCTTCACTTATTTCTTGGGGAACTAAGAAACAGAATTCTGTAGCTCTTTCAACAGCTGAATCTGAATATGTAGCAGCTGCTGCATGTTGCTCACAATTGTTATGGATCAAGCAATATTTAGAGGATTTTGGTGTAATCATCAAGGCTATTCCCCTTATGTGTGACAATACTAGTGCAGTTAGTATGGGAAAGAATCCAGTTCAACACAAGAGAACCAAGCACATTGATGTTAGACATCATTTTCTGAGAGACAATGTTGAAAAGGGAAATATTGTGCTTACATATTGTCCAACGGAGGAACAAATTGCAGATATCTTCACCAAGGCTCTTAGCAAAGATCAATTTGAGAGTAATAGGTTGAAGTTGGGCATGATGACTTTGCACTGATTTCCAGATTTTCAATAGTTGAATTCCTTTGATGGCTAAACTTGCAGTGCAGGTATCCTTTGTGTCAATAATGTATTATCTGAGTTAGATTATTTTTTGGTAACTATTGTAGGTATACATTCAGGAAGGACTAACAAAGCAAAGACATGGCTAGAACAATTGAGGAATGATGATAAAGTTGTGTTATGGGACCTGGTCCCAGTCAAGGTTAGCATTTGTACATTAATTTTAAACTGAGAAAAAGTGATCGTTGATAAAGCCACGTGTCAGTCATCGGTCATTCTGACCGTTAGTCCCATCGCTTGCTTTTCAAGCGACGCGTCAAATCAAGGGACCTGGCACCGTTTCAATTCTTTTTAAACTCTTCTTCTTTCCTTTTTAATTCTTAATGCGTCTTGCAATATTCCTTCACTATAAAAGAAAAGGGGAGAAGAGAAAAGACAAAATCTGTTTTTATCTCTATTTTTCTTTTCTTCAAAACTGTTACTCTTTTTTTCTTCTTGACAAAATGTCTGATCCTTCATCCGCCTCTAAGCAAATGCTTACAGCCCTTCGTGAGATTGAACCTATTGCTTTCTATTCTCCTTTAGTAGTAGGGTCAAGGTCTAATATTCCGTCAAATTCTTCGCAAGATATTCCTGAAAATCCGTTTCACTCCATAGATCTGAACAACTCAAGTGTTCCTACTGGACCTGGTCCTCATCATGAAATGCTTTCAGATGCGTTGTTTGAAGGAGATTTGCCAAGGAACAAATCCTCTGAGTCAAACATACTTGCTGCAAGTGAAGAGCTGGTGATTGAGAGTCTTGCTATGAAGAGACAGAAAGTCAGGGTCGAACAAAATGAACCCTTTCAAGGTGAAGAGATCAGAGAGACTCAACCTATCTTTGATAAAACTCTAGACTTTGGGAGGTATCCATCTTCTAACTCTTCTGATTCAGCCAGTGATGATGACTCTATTCAGTGGAAGGTTGAAGGAAGAGATGTCAGTGTATCAAAAAAGGGAAAAGAAAAGGTGGTGGAAGAAGTGCCTAGAAGGAGACCTACTACTAGATCTGATGCCAAAAAGTTGATGGCTGATGCTTTGAAAGCCAGTGCAAGGTCTACAGCAGAAATTAGGAGTGCTAGAACATTCAAAGTGTCAAATTTTAAAATGCCTGAGTCTGGTGTCATAGAGGTGTCTGCTGAAGAGACAGAAAAGGGGCACATGAAGAAGAAATCAGGAAAGACAAAATCAAGAGATATCAAAAAGGCTGAGAAAACAAAATCCACAAAGGAGAGTTCTAAAGTAAAAAGGAAAAGGTCACTGGGACCTGGTACCTAAAGAAAAATTGAAGAGGAGGTCAACAAACAAGAAACTTTTGACAATTTGAGAAAACAGTCTGTACTGGCTGGGAGGGTTTTTGACATGGGAATAATCAACCTTCGTGGAATGCACTCACTTCATGACATGGTGGAGATTCAGTCATGGATGCATCTCTTCAACAAAAAATCTCCCATTCTTCATGAAGAGGAAGTGCGTGAATTTTACTACAACATTCAATTTCAGGAAGATGGAAGTGTCCATACCAGAGTGAATGATATTGCAGTGCATCTGGATGAATTTCTGCTAGGAAAAATTCTTAGGGTACCACGAGATGGTACAACGTCTGTGATTGGGAAAACATGTTCAGTTGAGTTTATGGCATTGGTCTTGAAGCTTCCCACAACAAAGTGTGCAGGGGTGTTTAAGAAGGTGATGAAAAGTGAGTATCAGTTAGTCTTTGAGTTTGTCAACAAAACTCTACTTCCTCGAACTGAAAAGAGGACCTCAGCTACTTCTGCTGATTTTTATGTGATGGAGTTGTTGTGCAAATTTGAACCTCTGAATCTTCCAGGAATCATGCTTGAACATATGTACAAGACTGTCATTGAGCGGAAAGGAATACATGGAATGGGATATGGATACTTTCTCACTGAAGTATTCCAATACTTTAACATTCCACTTAGTGTTGACAAGGTTGGTACAGTGAAACAAGCTACTTTGGTTGAATGTGAGTTCATTGAAGGGAAAGGAAATCCCAAGAGCAAAATGGCTCAACTCATAGAAGACCAGGACCAACTCAAGCATGAAGTTGAAGAATTAACTATGCGACTGAGTGGAAAGGATGCTGAAATTGCTATTCTCAAAGCTGAGCTGCCTACTGCACAGACAGAGGGACCTGGTGCTGTTGTGGTTCAATCCCTGGAAAGGGAAAATGCAGAGCTGAGGGCCAAGGTTATTGCTTTGCAAGAAAAAGCAATAAAGGATAATGATGCTGCAAATGATAGACTCACTCTCATTATTCAGTCCCTTTCTCATCAGCCTCCCCGTTCATAGTCTGTTCTAAGCTTCTTCTGTGTCCTCCTTGTGTGGCTTATCTTTTGGTCCTTGTATATTAGTTTGCTGTTAATGTATTAAATGTTTATCTTGGAATGCTATTTATATTATTCCCCTGGTGTTCTAGATACTATCTTTTGTTGAATGCTTTCCTTTGTGTTTGATTGCTATAAGGCTTTGATCTTCTCTGATATTATTGTTGATACTATTGGTTTACTGTATCTCTTTTTTATGATGCCAAAAGGGAGAATTTTAATTGATAAGTTGTAGCTGGACATGTTTGTGAGGGGGAATACAGTGAGGGGGAAAATATTTGTGCAATATATATTATGTCAAGAGGGTGGACAAGTAATTCAGGGGGAACTTGTTATGAAGCTGGAGTGGTGTCTGGAGTATTGTTTATCATCATCAAAAAGGGGGAAAACGTTATTTGTAGTTTTGATGATGTAACAAACTCAGGGACCTTGTGAAGGTATCAGGTTCTCAACATGAATAGCTCGTTGACTGCCAGCTGGAGAAGGTACAAAAAGTGGGTGCACATTTTCCAACCGCGTCAGAAAAGTCAGACCTTTCCAACCAATGGCATGAGTTTAAGGAAAGGGACTTGTATATACAATGTCACTTTTCTTAACAACATTCCTTAGTTTTTGCAACTTGAAAAATCACTCTCAAGAACTCTTGCAAAGGCTATAGAAAATCAAAGTGAAGAATTATTCTATAACAACCGATAACTCTGGCGCATATTGTGTAGTTGTTTGAGAATATATTCTTTTGGTCTTACATTGTAAACTGTTCCTAAATCTATAAAGGAATCAATGTGGTGGGTGTTGAAATTCTAAGTTGTCTAGAGTGATAGCTTAGTGGGTAGAATGACTTCTACTTAGGCTTATCAAGCAATAGAGTTATTGCTTGATCGTGAGATTAAAAACTTTTTGTCACATTTGTGTAACTGGTTTTACTTTTGCTTGCGAAGATTAGTGAAACAGTTGTGTAAATCCTGTGAGACAGGTCGTGGTTTTACTCCCTTAAGCAAGGAGGTTTCCACGTAAAATTCCTTTGTTGTTAAGCTGCATTTACTTTCTGTTATATTCTTGTTTGTGTGTCAAGGGACCTGGTCCATTGACTGATAGTGGACGCATAGATTCTAACAAGACCATTATCTATCAAATGGAAAATCTTTGAGGGTAGTGAGGGTCGAGAAGGATGTGCCCATGATGATTGATCGGGGCTACATAGGTTACTTTGGCTCTATTGAGAGCTAGGTTGACTCAGTGTGAGGCCTTTATAGAGTCATATGGCGTGAGGTTTGATAACCTTATTACTAGGTAACAACCCGAATAAAATGTTGAGGATAGTTCAGATGTGCTATCTTTAATTATGGCTGAGATAGATGTTTTGAGGGTTCATGTAGACGAGCTGAGGTCTACGGACATATCGATGTTATGGAGCGAGGTTCCCTTGCCGTATGCGCCTAAGTTTATGCCTACGTCCATTCCTAGTGGTGAGCTTCCTCAAAGTCTGGATGAGCAATTGAGTGAAGGTGATATGCTTGTTGATGATAGTATAGAGAGAGATGATGATAAGGTCGATGATAATTTGGCCAAGAAGACAGATGAGAAAGAGGTGTGGAGAGATCAGGACCTTGAGGAGACGATGGTCTATGCTTCCTTTAGAGAGACGCCTTGAGGTACCTATCTAGTTGGCCCCAGTGGAGTCTCTTCAGACTCTACCAGTCAACCAATTGATGTATCTGGCACTAATGCTCTGTTTGAGCCTCCATTGATCAATTTTCCGAGCACGCATGCCCAGGAATGCAACTCCTACTCAATAGGCATAGCTTGTTAGGGAAACTTTTACCTCTCCTCCTGTACACTACTGTACTATTTCTATTTCATTTCACATTGAGGACATTACTGTACTATTTCTATTTTGATGGGGTGAGGGCACTTGTGCCAATATATTCCCTTTTTTTTTATTGTATTCTATTACTTTTAGGGGTCATTTGGTAGAGAGTATTAAAAAAAAATGCATGCATTATTCTTGTGTATTACTACTACCTTGTTTGGTATTTTTTTTTCCAACCTATGCATAATAATGTTTGCATTAGTTATACACTCCATTGTGCATTAAGGTGTGTATTGCTAATACCGTGGATTTCTAGGTATTAGCAATGCAATGCTTTTAATGCATGCATTAACTCAATTAAAGACTCAATTGCCCCCTCGATACCTTTTTTATATCTTTTCCACCATAATAGTGAAGGGTATCCTCGTAAATAATTTTTTTAATGCAATGCATTTTATTTTTAATGCATCAAACCAAACAATGCATAAATATAATGTATGTATAATTAATCCAAGCATAACTAATATATGCATTGTTCATGCAAGCATTATTAATATACTTTATTTTACATTATATTAATATATTCTACCAAAAGATCCATAAGTTTTATTTTGGGATTATTTTAGTATATTGTTTGGTTTTATCATAGTAGTTTTATGGGTTTGGCTCATTCTCTCTTAAAATTTTCATTTTGCTCCATGAGTTTTGGAAACCATTAAGTTGAGTTTTCATTGATCATAATTTGAAGATCAATTGTGTTCAAAATTGATGTCTTAAATAGTACTCATGATGATAATTGTGTTTAGTGTTCTATTGGAAGAACAAATCGATGTGGTTGCACTTTTGAATGATCTTTTTGAATCTTGTGTTGAATGGTCGTTTTGATGAGTCTTGCAATGAACATCACATGGCGTAAGTTTTTTTATCTTTTCGGGCCACAAATGAATGTGTATGAAGTGTCGCGTGTGGTGAGGTTTTACTTGGATGCATGCTTGTTGAGTCCCAGATTTTCCCTTGTTAGTCCAATTTTCTAGCTTTAATAAATGCAAGCAATGTTTTTGGCAGAAATTTTTAGAGGGGCCCAAAATTTTATATTCTTCTTATGACTACCTTGTAAGGGAGTGCAACCGTTTTTGCACTATTTGAGCCTAAGTCATTTGTTGACAAACTTTTTGAAAACTCTTGAGGCAAATCGCCCCGAACTTCTCACCCAAAATCCTTTTTGAGCACTGGTTTGTTTGAATAACCAACTTAGTCCAAAAGTCTAAGTTGGGATGTGAAAAGGAAGGGGGAAATAAAACCCAGTGAAAGACAAAGAATGATAAAATGAGACTCAACTTTGAAGTGTGTTACAAAGGCATGTAACAGTTGTAATAGAACTAGCCGTGGTTAGAACTCTTGCTTGATCTTTAGTCGATGTAATTGAATACCAATTAATTAATCGAAGTTTAGTTGCTTTTCAATTTTATACGAAAATAAAAAGCTTAATAACGATCTTAGTCCCGAGACACATTAGTTATTGCATTTGAGATCATGAACTCCTAAATGTCGAACATGGATGTCAAAAGAAAAATTAAACGTGATCAAGACATCTACAGATTCAATAATTTCTCATAAAACAACTGAAATCGTCACATTTCAAGGTAGCATTACAGAATTATTATGGTTGAACTCATTGGTGGACCCCTAAAGTTGGCACCAATTTTCACTTAGATATCTTAACTAAGCTTTGTTCATTTTAGACACCTCATATTGAGTTTCGCTATGTCATCTTTACACATCGGGTGTGTTGCACCCATTTTGAGCGCGTGAGGAGTTTTTTTTTTTGTGTGTGTGTTTTTAAATATTTTTTTTCTTTTTCACTCTTTATCCCTATCACTTATTCCACCTTCCAACATGAACAATTATGATGAAAAACCTTACAAAATATGAAATAATAAAATAACAAAACTTAAATCTACTTTTAAAAATATTTAAAAGAACAAATTTTTTTAAGAAGTCATCATACTAATTTTGAATACATTATTTGAACAAAACACACTTTTTTTTTTCAAAAACAAATATAAGAAGAATGTCATATTTTTCAGAACCTCACCTCACTATTGAAAAATGGTTCTCAAAATCAAATTTACAATGAAAAAAGAAAAAAAATGACGGAAGTAAGGCTAATGGGGTGGGGGTGGGAGTGGTACAAAATAGGTACTTTATTGAAAAATAAATGTTTTATAATTTATTTTAAATTATTTTACACTAAAATGCTACATGTCAACTTCTCATTAGTCATCATGTCATGTCATTCGCAAATGTATTACACACAATTCATAATTTTAAGTGATTGACAAAAAAGGATCAAAATGACAAGCAGGACTCTACTTGAGGTGTCCAAGTAAAAAAAAGTGCCCACTTTAAGGGGTTATATCCTGTAGATGGGTTCCACTTATTATTACCTACTGTATATAACATCTAGATCATTGCCGATTAACAATTGCATCATAATTGAGTCATGTACTTGAAAGTAATATTTGTGGTGAGATGATTTGAATAAAACAAATAAACTTAATAGTTCACATCCACCTAAAATACAATTCAGATGACAAACTTTTTCAGCAATGTATAATCACGATTTCAAGTAACTAACATGGATGAAAGCTTATGGAAAAAAATATTGGTAAGGTGCAGAACGTCCAAGTTGCAGAGAGGGATATAGGGATGCATTTTCCAACGAAAAGAAAATGGAGGAAAAGAGGAAATCTTGAGCCCTACATTCATTTCTTCCTTCGTTTCTCTCGTTAAGGGGTGCTATAAATATTTGTGATCACTTATATGATTATTTAAGACAATTAGTTGTAGCATATTTCGATCTACAGTATATTTGAATACTTTGTTAGCCAATCACATCTAGTTTAATAACTTGAATAAAAAATATCTGCTTGTTCTCAGAGTCGCGTTTAATTAATACTAAAAGGAAAAGAAAACATTTTAATTACCTTCGATTTTTTTAACTAATCATGAGAGTATAACTAATCAAAGATCCTTATTTGAAATTGATAATGAACTCATACTTTTTTCTAAACTAGTTTCCGAGCACGCGCTTTGCGCGTGTAACCCATGAGTGTATTATTTCTTAAAAGATAATATTACTAAATAATAAAATATGTCTAATTGAGATTTCTTACTTTGTTTTACTACTAATTGTGACACTCCAATTTTCTGACCTCCTAGTGAATGCATCGAAATAATAATATGAGAAATTAATAAAATAAACTTCGTTTATAATTCAAAAATAAGTTTGCAAAGCAAAAAGGAAAAACAACAACAATCTAAATTAAATTTCTTGATAGTTCCGTTTTGTTGGTAGAATAATGTTAGAAGAAATAGTGTAAGATTAACTTTGAGTGAAAGGAAAACAAAACCTTTCAACTTTTTTACTTTGCCTTTTGAATCTCCTGATAATTATAATCAATGTGTTTAAAGTATTGTATTAAATTTTTATCCACAAACACTTTAAACTAATTAGTTAACTATAAATATTTAAAACTATGATGTAAAAAGTCTTATTATTTATATTTTGAAAATCAGAATATTTATGAATAACTACTATTTTTATATAAAATTTAATTTTTCTTCATACATAACTTATCCACCATTAATCTAATATTATATGTTTCACCTTTTTTTTTTCATAAAAAGAAAAAAAAGAGTAAACATCCTATTTTATCACATTCATTCTTAAAGATGATAATTAATGTATATGTAAAATTATAAGTACGAAGAAAAAAAAAAGAAAAGAAAAGGTACAGATGAGCAAGATAATTAGGCACTTCATTTTATTTGTCTCTATAGTGAAACTGAACATTTGAGCATACAAAATACAAATATGAATTTAGAGCAACTTGCTAATAAAACAAGAATTCAACTATATGAAGAGAGACAAAAAAGTCTTATTATAATTCTCACTACAAATAAGTATAGAACTAACACATCAAGCTCCGATGCTTCAGTAATTGAATTCTTGTCTATTCTCGTGACTGCAGAAGGGAATCTCACAACTTTCACCTCAAATTGTGACATTATTTCACATGTTTAGAGTTCCTACACACAAGAATTGTAGGAGTGGTAAATAAAAATTTTTCTTGAAAAAGTTAAATTTATAGAACAAAATTATGGAAACATGAAAAGTCACATGAATTATTGTTAAAATAAATATAAAAAAGATAAAGATGAAATTTAATTTTAAAGATACATGAATCTACTTTAATTTCTTGTCTATAAGGAATAATTACTAATTTTTATTTTTATTTACATTTGTGTTAGAAATTTGAAAGGTCAAGATTATGGAATGAGAATAAGAAGATTATATATATGAAAATTATAAAAGTTTTAATTTATTAGAGGGGAAAAATAGTAATTCAACTTTTAAGTTTTGAGCTTCATGCTTATAATAATATATGATAGACCGATACATTTTAAGTATTAGCTACAGTTGTTTAGCCTCACAATTTTATTTTAAAGAAGATACAATATTCCCGGAACGCGCGTTGCACGTTTGTCCTAGTTGAATTATTATATAGAAAATGTTGACATTAAAAATATTAGTTTTACCAATTTATATTTTATTCATTAAATAAAATTAATAATAATCGAATATTACATTGACCATCAAGTAAAAAATATGGAAAAATAATAATATTAGTATAACATCAAATAATATGAATATATCTATATGATTTATCCTTAATAAACTCTCATTGCGCTCTAAGTACACTAATATGTATCTACTTAAAGAAACTATATTAGTAAGGAAAGGATAAAAGGAAAAAAAAGTATAAAAGTACATTTAAAAACGAATATAAAAGTCATAAATTAGTAATTTCAGCACTAATAAAAGTGGACTTATAACATTCATAATTTCATAGTAGATTGAATAAAGAAGTATAAATCGGTAAAGAATACAAAAAAAATTAAACAGATAAGAACAAATACAACATTTATATCCTTCTTAAGACTTTAATTATAACAATATCTATAGTAAAAAAAGAAATACATAAGGAGTAGAGTTCTTGATGATACCTTCTCCCGTAACCAAAAAAAAATATCTAAAATGGTAAAGATAATCACTCTAATTTGGATCAAACAAATATTCATATTTAAAACAAAAAAAAACATAAAAATTGCCTAATGATTCACATCAACAAGAGGTAAGTAATAAAGAATAATTACGTTTTCATGATACACATATATAGCTAAAGATTATAGGATAAGATAATAGGTGAAGAGTTGTTTAAATTAATTTTCAGAAGTTAGTGATCTTAGACATGGGAGAGAGGAAAGGTTGCTTGTTTTTACTAATAATTCAATACATTTAATTATACTAATTATAAAGAAAGGATAACAAATTTATCCATTTAACCACACTAATTATAGAGAAAGAATAGAGAATTTTTATTTAAAAAAAAAAGCAATTCCTGACAATTTTTTATGAAATGTTGTCTTTCAAAGTTTGACTTTACACCTTCTTATTTTTAGTATTTAGTATAATATAATATAATTATTACTTAGTATTTAAATAGTGTCTAGATGCATGTATTTAAATATGATTATTTAATACTAAATTAATTATATATTAATATTTAATTTAATTTAAGAATAAAATAAGAGCAAAATGGTAATTCAACGTTTGAGTTTGAAACTT
>NC_028638.1:1821208-1841080 GCF_001406875.1 Solanum pennellii | reverse complement strand
ACTCGTAAGACCATCTTTCAATTTTCAAATTTAAGACAACTTTCATACATTTTATCTTTACATTAACCTAATTAATTTTAGTTTGGCCGGTTAACCATTTCTAATAAATCTTAAAGAATGTCATGCATGTTATATTTTAGGTGTTCTGATGATCCTTACAAATACAGGGATTCAGTCAAAAAGAGTATTTTTCAACTCGTAAGACCATCTTTCAATTTTCAAATTTAAGACAACTTTCATACATTTTATCTTTACATTAACCTAATTAATTTTAGTTTGGCCGGTTAACCATTTCTAATAAATCTTAAAGAATGTCATGCATGTTATATTTTAGGTGTTCTGATGATCCTTACAAATACAGGGATTCAGTCAAAAAGAGTATTTTTCAACTCGTAAGACCATCTTTCAATTTTCAAATTTAAGACAACTTTCATACATTTTATCTTTACATTAACCTAATTAATTTTAGTTTGGCCGGTTAACCATTTCTAATAAATCTTAAAGAATGTCATGCATGTTATATTTTAGGTGTTCTGATGATCCTTACAAATACAGGGATTCAGTCAAAAAGAGTATTTTTCAACTCGTAAGACCATCTTTCAATTTTCAAATTTAAGACAACTTTCATACATTTTATCTTTACATTAACCTAATTAATTTTAGTTTGGCCGGTTAACCATTTCTAATAAATCTTAAAGAATGTCATGCATGTTATATTTTAGGTGTTCTGATGATCCTTACAAATACAGGGATTCAGTCAAAAAGAGTATTTTTCAACTCGTAAGACCATCTTTCAATTTTCAAATTTAAGACAACTTTCATACATTTTATCTTTACATTAACCTAATTAATTTTAGTTTGGCCGGTTAACCATTTCTAATAAATCTTAAAGGATGCCATGCATGTTATATTCTAGGTGTTTTGATGATCCTTACAAATATAGGGATCCAATCCCTGGCGGAGAGCTCTCGTCCGGATTCACTCGGGGGTACAACTGTAAAGTTGTCATGTCAGGTGGTACGTGAAAAGTGTAATGTACTGCACCAATAAGAAGAGTGGACGAGATTGGTTGTTTCATTGGCTCACAAATGCAGGGACCCGGTCCCTTACAAAGTTCTATCCATCTGATGCATAATGGTGTACAATTGTAAAGTTGTCCTGTCAGTGGTAGGTAAGGCGGCATCGTATGGAATAGGTTGTTTATCCAACGGTTAATAACTCTTTATAGTTGATACTTTCAACATGACAAACAACATATTAAGTTCATTCATTCCAGAAGACAGAACGCTAGCAAGTCTTTTTCAAGAACTCGAGCATTAAAGAACGCAGTAAGGGATTGGTCACAAAAAGTCTGTGAACGAGAAAAGACGAAAAGATAGCTGCCAAAAGGCTGCCAACTCTGACGTGGTTGATGCACATCCTTTCATGACACCAGGCTTTCAACCAATGTCCTTATCCCAAGGGTTTGTGTCCACTTTGATAATAGTCTCTTCTCCAAACACAACCCCAAATTTTGGCAAGCAAGGTTTTGGATTTCAGAATATCCAAAAGCTCAAAAGAAAAGGTCATCTTCAAGAAATATTATCCTCAAGAGCAGTAGAGACCTGATAGAGCTGCAAACTGTCTAGTTGTCTTAGGATCATATCTTCTGTGCTTACATTGTAAATATATTCCTAATGTAAAAAGGAATTAGATCGATGTTCAGCTCGTCTAAAAGTCTAAGTCAGTTAAGGTCAACTGATTTAGTGGGCAACATTGTTGTTACTTAGTCAAATTTTAAGTTATCTAGGTGGGATGATTTAGTGGGTAGTGTTGTATGTGCTCAGTCAAATTCTAAATCATCTAGAGTTAGGTGGTTTAGTGGCAGGGCCGACTCTACAACATTGGGGGCCTAAAGCGAAACTTAAGAGAGGGGCCATAATATTGTTTTTTTTTTTATCATATATACATTTATTTAAAATCCTCTTTTCTAGCTATTCAGATGCGAAGTCATTAGACACTGTTGTATAATCAATTTTTTTTTTAACAATTCCTTTTCAAATGATAATATAGTTATTTGAGTCATTGTTGATCTTAAAGACGACTTAATCAATTTTAATTTTTGAAAAACTTATTTCGGCTGAGGCAACAGTTACACTTTGCTAATATTACTCTATAAGTAATATGTGTATTTGGAAAAGAATTAAGTCTTTTTATTTGGTTGAGTATTTTCATTATATCATTATCTTCTAATTGTAACGATCAATACTAGAATAACTACTACATGTTAAAGAAAGTTCAAGGTTAAGACATTATTTTTAGAAAAACTCTCATCATCTAGCTCAATATTGTACCACTAAATAAGAAATTAAAAATATTTTCATATGCTTCAATTGGTTCAAATCTATTTTGAAGTGAAAAAATAGTTTGTTCTACTCTACATTACAACAATCTACTCTAAAAGATTCTTCAAGCGACTTTGTGAATTCACTATTCATATTTTCATCAATTTGTTTCTTATGAAATTCATCTCATGTGCAATTTACTTAGTAGAAATCATAACACTCATAGTAATTGTTTTTTAAATATGAGGGCCCCAAAATATATGGGCCCCAAGCGATGAGTTTAGTGGCCTAGGGGTTAAGACGACCCTGTTTAGTGGGCGGTGTGGTATCCAGTTAGTAAAGTCTAAGTTATTTGTGGGGATAACTTAGTGGCAGTGTGGTATCTGCCTAGGCTCGTTAAGTAATAGAGTTATTAATTAGTTGTGAGATTAATAACTTCTTCTCACTTTGGTTGTAACTGTGATTCACTTTTTCTTGAAGAGGTTAGTGGAAACAATTGAAAATCATGTGTGATAGGTCATGTTTTTACTCCCTTGAGCAGAGAGTTTTCCAAGTAAAATCATTGTGTAGATTTTACTTCCCGCCATTTACTTTAATATCTGCTATTATTTCAGCTATTGTTCTTGTTAGGTTGAGGAGCCTGATTAATATTTGATGTACTGTCATATATTAATATTCTCGCGGTTCAACCTCCGCGGTGAGGTTGCCAGGGGGTTATGGGGGGCAGGATCCCCCCATCCGAAGGGAGGATTCGGGGCAGCGCCCCGACCCAAATTTTAGGTTGTACTATTTATTCTCCATTTATTCTCTGTAACCTAAAATACTCTGAATAATAAATATATATACCCCACCGCCGTGGAAGTTTACTCACGGGGTGTTACCACGAAATATTGGTTTCTCTCTTTCTCTCTCTAGATTTCTCATCCCTTTCTCTTGAAAATTCTTGTGTGCTTCATTCATCAAGTGTGTGTGTAGATTCGATTCTAACAGTTCTTATTCTTTCAAGGGACCTGATTCGTTGACTGATAGTGGACGCATACATTCCATCAATATCCCTTCCTTTTAGATTGATTAAACTCCAACCTAAAATCTCATGTTTAGTAAGACCTTCAAATGAAGTTAACTTTACACAATACCTTTAATCCTTATAGATATCCTAATTCACAGTAAATAGCCAAATAGAACAAATTACAGAACTCACATACTTTTAAAATAAAATTATAATTTATTCCTTTAAAGTTTATAATAACATAAATTCATCAAACGAATACATTAATGGAAGGTCAGAATATATTAATGACCAAAAATCAAAGCGCTGATACATTAAAAAAGTGTTGGACATATGCAGTGGTACATTAAAAAGAGGGTCCGGGTACATTAATGGCCAAAAAATCAAAGCGCTGATACATTAAAAGGAGGGTTGGATACATGCGTTGATACATTAAAAATAGGGTCGAATACATTAATGGAGGGTCAGATACATTAATGGCCAAAAAATCAAAGTGTTGATACATTAAAAATAGGGTCGGATACATTAATGGAGGGTCGAATACATAAATGACTTTTTTGACTTGAGAGAAAAATGAGTGATTTTGGAGATTTGTGAAACTTTAAGGGGAAAATGGTAATAACAAACTAAAGGTGGAATTTCTCTAATTATTCTTAAAAATAGTGGGAGTATTGGATATTATTAAAATTAAAAATAAAAAATGTGTATGTCATGGGTAATTACTCCTCATACACAAATTAAATAATAATAGTAAAAATAAAAATGTATTAAATATTAAAAAATATGTATAATTTTATAATTTAAATAAGGCCAAAAAACAACACTAAGAGTAAAAATTAGAAAGGTGTGAATTATGAATAATAACACTTGTAAATTGTTATGCGAAGGATCTTTGTGGTAAATGTTCCTCTATTAATAATATATATCTTTTTTTAATAAATTAAGTAATTTGCCTTACAAAAAACAATTAATTTAAATAAGGAAAAGGGCCTATAAAATGAAGAAAAAAGATAAATACACATGAAAATGATAAAGAGGTATCAGATCAAATTATTTATATTTCTCTTTTATTAGATATAATAAATATAAAATTCTTCCTTATTTTAGAAGCAGCAGTTTAGCAGCCAGCTTCATGATCGTAATTTTGTCTTTTTGTGCTGATGGTTGCTTGTTGCTTGGTTGTTGGTGCTTCAATATATGTGTGGGAGGTCTTAGGTTCAAACCTTTGTGCAATATTAGTTTTCTTGGTAATTTCATAATCAATTTTCAACCTTTGAAGTGACGAAATTCGATCATTAGTACATAAATTGGAGGAACTAACAAGTATTAAATAAACTGGGATAATTAATTAAATATTATGTAAAAATTACTATAAATCACAATAAGTAGCAATTTAAAATATTTAAAAATCATTTGAAAATACGATGAACGCATAAAGTGGAGAAAAAAGTAACATATATTGAGTCTGTGTTAGCAGTGACTTCTGTATCTAGCATATATATGCTGGGAAAGTTTCAAAAACAGCAAACATTTGTCCTTAAATAGGACTTCATAGCTACAGTTTCAGTTTCACTAATTACAATTCGCAATTATACTTTGATTTGCTACGCATTTATCTTTGATCTATTTTTTCATTGATTTTGGAGGAAAAACTACAAATATAAACTAGCTTGTATCAAAATGAATACATATTAGGAGAAGAAAGGAGAGATCGGGAAAGGGAGGAAAAGGCGAGCGAGATCGAGAGAGAGTGTTTTCGTTATATATTTTTGCTGATTTAGAATATATAAAGGGAAAATACAGACTAATTTGTATACAAATATAAACGGATTTGTATACAAATACAATCAACTGATACACACTACAAATACTATTGAATACAAAATTAATTTTTTCAAATACAATTGATATAAAATGCAATGCAAATTTCTCAATCATTATTTGATTGGATACACTTGAGAGGATAAATGCCTAATGTATTCATATGGAAAGAAATACATTTGATACAAAAATACAACTTTACATTTCTTAGTCGCATGAGAGAGGGGGAGGAGAGGCAAGGGTCTGCTATTAATCAACATACATTGGTTTATTATAATTTGTTAAAGCTATAGCTATCTTCCATAAATATATTGATACTTTTTGTCTTATTTCATAATTAAAATTCACATTCATATCATATTGACTGATTACTGCAAGTATATAATTAATATTAATTAGAGAAAAAGGCAACTCATGTACGACTGTTTAGTTATTTTCACATTGCAAAAATAGAACGTTAGTGATTATAACTTCATCTACCGACCTAATATTTTTTAAATATCGAATCGACAAGTTAAAATTGTGTCACGTGTCTTTACTTAGTCTTCCTTTAGAATGAAGGGTTAACTTTTGAACGGTATGGACACCAATATTCCAAAAATATGACAGAGGGTATCATTTAAGATCGAATAGATCCGGGTCATTTTTCCCTAATTAGTAGTAGGTAGAAAGAAAAATGAGTAAAAGATGTTTATATTAGAAAAGAGGTTAAACAAAGGGATGAGCTGAATTGTAGGAAGACAAGTATACATTGCACTTGTCATTCTTCCGCGATTCTCTCTTTTGATCTCTCTATCACTAATATAGATCAATCCGCGGTAGAAGCCTCTGCATTTTGTGCATTTGATGATACATTAATTTGGGTTTGGGATAGAATGGCTAAAGAAGAAGAAGAAGAATGGGAATCAACAGAGAAAGCATTCAAGGACGAATTTATTCCAGCATGGCAGAAACAAATAACATTGAGGGCAATGGTTACTGGATTGATCCTGAGCGTTGTTTTCAACTTTATTGTCTGCAAACTCAATCTGACAACTGGTGTTATCCCTTCTCTGAATGTGGCTGCTGGTCTCCTTGGATTTGCTGGGATTAGAACATGGACTGCTGTTATAGATAAGTTTGGTATGTTGAAACAACCATTTACTAGGCAGGAGAATACCGTCATACAGACATGCATCGTTGCTTCTTCTGGCATTGCTTTTAGCAGTGGAACAGCAAGTTATATGTTGGGAATGAGTCCATATATAGCATCTCAGGCAGATGCTGGAAATACACCAAATAATACTAAGAAGCTTTCCATTACTTGGATTCTTCCTTACCTTTTTGTTGTTAGCTTTGCCGGACTCTTTTCAATTGTCGCACTAAGAAAGGTATCTACATACTCTACTTTCTTGTAACTTTTAATCTCTCTCTCTCCCTCTCTCTCTCTCTATATGTGTGTGTGTGTATGTGATTCCTTCCTTCCTACCAGATGATGATAATGAAGTACAAGCTCACATATCCAAGTGGAACTGCAACTGCATACCTTATCAACTGTTTCCACACTCCTAAAGGAGCTAAGCTTGCCAAGTAAGTTCATTTAATAATATGCAAAAATATATAATAGGTTATATTAAGTATGATTTAATTAATCTAGGAAACAAGTCCGTTCGTTATTCCAATCATTTGGGTTCAGCTTTATATTTGGAGCTGTTCAGTGGATAGTTGCACGTGATGAAGGTTGTGGATTTGGTAGCTTGCATACATTTGGTTCTGAAGCCTATGCCAAAAAGTTCTATTTTGATTTCTCATCAACATATGTTGGAGTTGGTATGCTTTGCCCTTACATGGTCAACATATCATTACTAATTGGTGCCATAGTCTCGTGGGCTATAATGTGGCCAATGATCGAAGAAAAGAAAGGCGACTGGTACTCTGCCAAATTATCTGCAACTAGTCTTCATGGTATCCAAGGATACAGGGTATTTATCGCAATTGCCATGATGCTTGGAGATGGTCTTTTCCATTTTGCTTACATGTTGGTTGTCACAATCTCAAGTTTCACAAAGAGAGAACCTCAAAACGATTATTCAGGTGAAGAAGATGAACATGATCATGACAAGAAGATACGAAATGACTACTTTTTGAAAGACCAGATCCCCAACTGGGCAGCCATTGGAGGATACGCTGGTATTGCACTCATATCTATCATTGTCGTACCCATCATCTTCCACTCGCTCAAATGGTATCACATTTTGGTTGCCTATTTAGTTGCTCCAATTTTGGCTTTCTGCAATTCTTATGGAGCCGGACTCACTGATTGGTCCCTGGCATCAAATTATGGTAAAATTGCAATCCTTACATTTAGTTATTGGGTTGGTTTGGAGAATGGTGGAGTGGTTGCTGGACTTGCTTCGTGTGGTTTGATGATGAGCATACTAGACACAGCTTCTGGTTTGATGGGAGATTTCAAGACTGGTTACTTAACCCTGACATCCCCGCGTTCCATGTTCTTTAGCCAACTAATTGGAACTGCCATGGGCTGTGTCATAACCCCTCTTGTCTTCTGGATTTTCAACAGTGCTTATAAATTGGGTGATCCAGAAGGGTCATACCCCGCACCATATGGTCTCATGTATCGTGGAATTGCCCTACTTGGTGTAGAAGGTTTTGGAAGTCTCCCAAAGCATTGTGTTAGGCTTTCTATTTGGTTTTTTCTGGCTGCTATACTAATCAACCTAATGACTCAGCTGCTGCAGAAATATGAGACCAAATATGAAATTTATCGATTCATTCCGAGTCCAATGTGCATGGCGATACCATTTTACCTTGGAGGGTACTTTGCGATTGATATGTGTCTAGGGTCACTGATCCTATTTGGTTGGCAAATGTATAACAAGCAGAAAGCAAAAGATTTTGGACCAGCAGTAGCTTCTGGTCTAATATGTGGTGAATCGTTGTGGGGAATTCCAGCATCCGTCCTTGCTCTAGCTGGTGTGAAAGCTCCCATTTGCATGAAAGCTTAGTTGTACGTGTACATATCCCTTAATAATGAGTATGCCTGTGACCATGATGTTTGTAACAGAACAACTAGTGGGAAAAAAGAGAATCATTTTTTTGTATCGTAACCATTTAGTTTAGTATATATAATACAATATTTCCCCAATCAGTTGACCATCTTAATTTACTAGTGTTGTGGCTTTCTTTATCCATCCATCCACCAACACAAGTATTATTATTATTTATATATGAGTTTTGTATCAACTACATGCAATGATGCTCGCACAATACAAAACACACGATTATTTCAAATAAAATTTCTCATCCATATATTTATTTATTTTTACGAAAAATTAATCTAACACTAAAAATTTATATGCCCCAATATTGGATTATACATGTAACTACACCTTATTATACATAGAACAATTCACATCTTCTACCCAATTTTTTCATTATATATTTTTGCGTCAAAAAAAAATTATCTTTCTTTTTCCTTATTTCACTTCATTTTATCCCATCCATTTTTATCCTTATTTCCTTACTAAATACCCCTAAAATTACGGATTCAATTAGGACAAAGTGTTAATTAAAAATACCCTAATTTTTTTCTTATTTAATGTTGGACGTTCCTAAAATTGGGGATCCAATTATTCTGTTTCAATAACTGAATATCCCTAAAGTTATGGATCCACTAATTCTATTTTGTCCCTTTTTTATTTGGAATAGGTATCAGTTCTATTTTTGCATATTTGCAAATTTGTTAGGTGAATGCTTGCAAATTTGTTAGGTGAATGCATGCAAATAAATGTATATAAATTTGTTAGGCTAAGTGTCATGGTAGTCAATACCTTCTTGTTGTGTGAACCCTTAGCAACAAGTCTGACTTTGTATCTTTCAACACTGTCATCAGCCTTAAACTTGATTTTGTAGACCCACTTACAACCAATTGGAGATTTGCCAGGAGGTAAGTCAAAAATATCCCATGTCTTGTTGGTACTAAGAGCCTGAGTCTTTTGGTCCATGGCCAGAATCCAACTACTATCCTTGGAAGCTTGTTCAAAAGAAGTAGGTTCAGAAATGGTAGAGGAAATAGTGGAAAGATAAGACTTATATGTTTGCTGAAGGTTGTAATATTGAATTGAATTAGCAATAGGATGTGCAACAGTGGAAGAGGTAATATAGTCGGTATGCCAAGTGGGAGGCTTGGTGACTCTGGAGGATTTTCGCAAGGAAGGTATAGTTGGTGGATTAGAAGAAGAGAGAGAGGGTGCAGGAGCAGAAGAAGAGAGATCAGGGTTGAGTGGAATAGGAGAAGGAGAAGCAGAGGGAAACAAATCATCAGATGGAAAGGGAAAAACAGGTGGAGACTTGGAAAGGTGGAAGGATGAGAGGGTGGTAAAGAGGATAAGAAAGTGTGCTCAGGATGTTTAAAAGGAAAAATGTGTTCCTTAAAGGTGTCATCTCGACTAACAAAGAAAATCACAGTAGCAATGTTATAAAGGCAATAACCTTTCTGTGTATCTGAGTAACCCATGAAAATAGAGGGAATAGCCTTAGGAGAAAATTTGTCAATGAGTAGAGGTGTGGTATCATAACATAAGCATCCAAAGACCCTGAGATGATGCAGGTTAGGAGTATGTTTGTGAAAAAATTCATAAGGAGACTTGTCTACTAGAACACTAGAAGGAAGTCTATTTATGAAAAAAGTGGTAGTAAGTATACAGTCACCCCAGAATTTTAAGGCACATGAGCTTGAAATCGAAGTGCACTGGCTATCTCAAGAAGATGTTTGTGCTTCCTTTCAGCAACACCATTTTGTTGTAGAGTGTGCACACAGGTACTTTGGTGCACAATACCAAGAGAAGAAAAAACTTTGTGGCATTGATTGTTAAAAAATTCAAGACCATTATCTAATCGAATAGTTTTGATAGTAGCTGAGAATTGAGTTTTGACAAGATTAATAAAGGCTGAAATAAAATTGACAACTTCACTTTTATATCTCAAGAGAAAAACCCATGTCATCCTAGAATAGTCATCAACAATAGTAAGAAAAAATCTATCACCATTATAAGTGCATTGCTTATAAGGTCCCAATCATCCATGTGAAGATGTTCAAAAGGAAATTTAGTCTTCTTAATGCTAGTAGAAAAGGGAAATCTAGATTACCTAGCAAGAGGACATACATGACATGAATGAAAATCTTGATATTGAAGAGATGACTTGATGGAGTCAATCTTGTGAATGTCGCGCCCCATTTTCGCAGAAAACGGGTTTTGTGCACGACCTAACAACTCTTTTGGGTTTCGAGTTTGGAGTCGCCACCTAACGAATTAAGGCGCGTTAGGGCACCTATCTAACCTAACTAAGTCTAACTAAGGTCAACGAGCCAGAGATTAGGGTAAGGGTTCAAATTACCTCGAGGAGAAGGTGTTAGGCATCCCTCAAGGTCCACAACTCTGGGTCCTGGCCGTATCTCATGCAATCTATGTGGGGGTTACAAGTAGCAATCAAGGTCACTTCATTATTATTAATTAATATGCTTGCTTTGGGTTTCGAGTTTGGAGTCGCCACCTAACGAATTAAGGCGCGTTAGGGCACCTATCTAACCTAACTAAGTCTAACTAAGGTCAACGAGCCAGAGATTAGGGTAAGGGTTCAAATTACCTCGAGGAGAAGGTGTTAGGCATCCCTCAAGGTCCACAACTCTGGGTCCTGGCCGTATCTCATGCAATCTATGTGGGGGTTACAAGTAGCAATCAAGGTCACTTCATTATTATTAATTAATATGCTTGTTAAGTGATAACAAATATAAAGCAATTAGCTCTATTTTTATTTTATTAATTTAAACATGCAAGGCTAGGTGATAGCAATAAATAAACAATCGGATTTATTTTAATATACAAGACTATGTTAATAAACAAAATTGGCAAATATTAAGCAATTAACATGTGCGAAAGTAAAGTTTGAAAATTGATAAGTTTTGAATAGGAATTTTTATTTTAAAAAAAATGTTTGTTTCTTTATAGGGATGATGCCACGATATTGTTGATCGCGCTCCTCCACCATAAAAACAATTTTGATTTGAGGTCGGTCTTTAAAAAAATGGTTTATGTTTTTGAAAATAATTTAAAGGATTTAGTTTGCATATAGGCACATAAATATTTACACATAAATACACATAATTTCTTTTGAAATTCATGGGGTGGTACTTCCGGGAACGCGTCGGGTTTTAAAATTGGAACTAGACCTCGTAGTTCCTTTGACTTTCCCACTAACGATAGGTTAGGAGATAGTGCTTATAATTTATTTTCAAATATAAACAATGTCATAATCAATCCAAAGTTTTAAAGGATGATTGAATAATGACTCTTAATAAAATTATATTGCAAAACTTTGTAAGTAAGAAAAAAAAACTAGTAGAACATTAAGGTGGTAAATTTATTAAATGCAAAAGTTTTACGATGAAATATATTTAAAAGCCAAGTAATTTGTTAAATGCATGAAATGGTTCTAATTTAGTATCATTATTATTTTAAGAAAATAACATATTGCATCATGAATGCGCAAAACTTCAAGAAGACAAATGAGATTACTAATTAAATAATATTAACTAATTTTAGGGGGAGGGCACAAATATGCACAAACAAATTTTATTTTTTATGGATATGTTAAAAGTTTATTTACAAGCCTATAGACATGATTTCTAGGTGTTCAAAAAAAAAAGAGTAACACATATATGCATAATTTTGTGAATCTAAATGATATGAACAAATTAATCCTTAGGCATGGTTTCTACGTGACAAGACAATGCTAAAAGTTATAACATTTTTAAAACACCTAAT
This sequence comes from Solanum pennellii, assembly GCF_001406875.1. NCBI lineage: Eukaryota > Viridiplantae > Streptophyta > Magnoliopsida > Solanales > Solanaceae > Solanum > Solanum pennellii. Next base: position 1,829,102 of record NC_028638.1, on the reverse strand, counting down.
CAGCCTATTAAATTATTATGATTTGATTTTAACATTCTAGTTATTATATTTTTTTTTAAGACTTATTAACAAAAGCGTCAAACAAATTGAAAATTGGTTAGATTATAACACCTACAAACAATAATTCTAGGTGGTTAAAGACAAACCTATAGGCATGATTTCAAAAAATTTACAATGAACAAGTAGACATGTAAATCCCCCTCCCCTAGACGATCCCCCAAATAAATTTATATATATGATCTTTAGAGTTACAACATTCGAATAAATAAAATAAGAAAGAAAAAATATAGATTCAAATAAGCAAATAAATCTTTCTTCATGGTTAATCGTCAACTTGAACTTCAAGTTTGAAACCTGTCAAAACAATCAAATAACTACACAAGTAATCACACTTATTAGTCAAGGTGAGACATTATGCAATTGTTTAATGACGAATTCTACATATAGAAAAGAACAGACAATAGCTTACACAAATGTGTGAATGTAAAGATAGTGTAAATGTTAAGAATACTAACCAGTTAAGCAAAACAAATTGATTCAACTTTTACTCGAACAAAGTAGCAAAATAGCGAAGAAGAACACTTGAATGTTTACCGGAATCTTAATGTATTTGAAGAGTAGCAAGAGAGCAATGAGAGTGTAAGGAGTGATGAGAGAACTTGTAATTGAGAGTGAATGTGTTTATGAGTTGATTGAAATAATGAAGGGAGGGGGTCTTATTTATATAGCAAAGAGGGGGAAACAAATAAGGAAAAGAAATATTTTTTAAAAAATCAAATATAATCATATTTTCCTTATTCAAAAGGAGATTCAAATCAGCTAAATTATTTAAATATTTTTTACCAACTATAAGCAAGTAATAAAATAAGAAAAGAGGAGTAATATTATTTTTTTCCTTAAATAAAGAAGAACCAAAATTAGAAAAATTTTAAAAATTCATTACCGAAAAAAAAAGATAAGTAAGAATAAAAGTTAGGAAAAACAATATTTTCCCTTAAATAAAGAAGACCTAAAATTAAATTATTATTAAGCTACCAAATATAAACAAATAAGAATAAATTAGGAAGAGCAAAATTATTTTTTCTTAACTAATGAAGAGTCATATAAAAATAAATAAGAAATCAGTCAATTTTCAAGTAAGGGAAAAGAGATCAATTAATATATATATTTTTTAATTTTTATTCAGTCGTACCAGAAAATAACTATTAACCTGTTATCACCATGAAGCAAAAAAATGAATTAATTATTTTTGAAATGAAAGGGAAATCGATTTTAACACTAAATTCTTTTAACAAAGAGTAAAATTAATTCAAAACCTATTCTTTTATCAAATACGAAATATGCTGAAAACTTTAATTGAGGTAAAACAAATAAGCCAAAACCCTTTTTTACATCAATAGAATGAAAGCTTACCATACATTAAACATGTAAGAATCTTCCATCCACATGCTAATTTTAGCACTTTTCATATTGGAGCAAAGTTGATAGGTGCTAAATAGCAAAACAAAATCGTGAACAGTTAAAGAATCAGATGAACAAGAATTATACAAAATCATAACTGATTGATTCAACAAGCTCCAAAATTTTAGCTATGACATTCCATAAGAATTAAGAACACAATACTATCTAGATTAATTCAAGCGTAAAAAAAATATTTTGAGTCAAGGAGGTAAGATATGTGCTAGTGATGATCAGCACTTTAACATTCACAAATTGCAATTTGCTATTTAAACATCAAAACTATAACTAACATAATGAACATAATAAAACATTATTATCAAGAATATATGAATCACAAAGGATTGAACAAATGAAATAATATATAATAAAATAGGATTTATACCGGGACGGATCTGTTTGAGATCCGTCTTAAACTTTGCCGGAGTTGAGAGCAATGCAAACGCGAGAGCCTTGCTGGTTGTCGGCTACTGCTGGAGTTCGCCTACGTTGTCCCTGCAAAAGAAAAAGAAGAGAACAGGGGAAAGAGGGGAGAAACGAGGGGAAGAGAAGAAGAGAGGAGAGGGGGCGGCTGCTGCCTCTGGCCTGCTGCTGCTGTCGTGTGCCTCTCCAGGCGCTGCTGCGCGGGCTGCCAGTGGTGCTGGCTGGTGGTACCTGCAAAAGGAGGAGAGAAAGTTGAAGAGGAAAGGGAAGGGAAGAGACGGGAAGGGGAGAATGAGGAGGAACAGAGGAGGCGGGAAGAGGGGGAAAGAAAAAGAGAGAGGTGGAGAGGGGAAGACTGGTCGGCGGCGGCTATGGAGAAGGGAGGTTCGCCGGAAAGAATGGGGGAGAGAGAGAGAGAGGGGCGCCGGCTGGTGAGGAAGGGAGAGAGAGAGAGGGGTTGGCGGCTGCCAAGGAAGAGAAGGGAGAAGAATTGGAATTTTAGGTTTTGGGGTTTTTTGGTGTTGAGAGAATAGGAGATTTAATCATAATCGTTGATCTAATTCGAAACGAAGGGCTAGGATTCGATTAATAAAATAGATGGATGATATTAAAAGATGAGATGTATTGAAATTAGATTGGATTGAATATGGAATGGCTACAATTGCAATAACATTTGGCTAGAATTGGAATGAAAGAGGGGCTATGATTGAAATAAATTCGAATTCAAGTGGCTAGAATTGAAAGAAATTATGACAGAATAGGCTAGAATTTAAAATTTAGGGAAAGTGCAGGAATTACTATTTAATTAAAATACTACATATATTACAATAATTTTATATAATTGAAAATCATTTAAATTTTAAAAAATTTGAAATTCATTAATAATTTTAAAGTATAATAATATTTACAATAATTTTATAAAGTAAACGATACTAAAATATATAATTTTTTGAGAAAAATTGACTAAAACTTCAAAACTTTAAGTAAATTTTAAAATATATATTTAGTCGAATAGTATTCCTAAAATGGTCAAAGGTCGGTCAAAATTGGGTGTCAACAAGGAAGAACAGAAATAGGGGCATGTCCAAGCCTCAAATGCCAAATAGTGAGGTCAGAAGTGTGGGAATGAGAATAGGTTAAATTGAATGAAACAGCAGGACTGAAATTGAGATAATGTGCATTGGCAAGAGGTGGATGCTTGGTAGTGGAAGGAAGTATGTATAAGTCTCTTCTTCCTTACCAATCCCCTTCACCTTGCCATTGCAAAGGTCCTGAAAAAGATAGAAATTAGGATAAAAGGAAACACAATAGTTGAGCTCTTTAGTAAGTTTAGAAACAGATAAAAGGTTGTATGTAAATTGAGGAACATAAAGAGCATTGCGGATGTCTTTATTATCTAGAAAAGAAGCCGATCCAGTGTGAGTAACTGAGGTAGTTTGGCCATTAGGTAAAGAAACACTATTATACGAGGAGTGAGTAGGAATAGGATTAAGTAGAGTGTCCAAGCTAGAAACCATATGATGTGTGGCACCAGTGTCAACAATCCAGGGAACTGTTTAATTACCTACAACAGAACAAGCATGAGATGTATTGAAAGTTGAAGAAATAGGACAAACAATACCTGCCATGTTAGCAAAAGCCTCTTTAGGTACAGAATCCTTATCAATCAATTTCAACAAGTGGTTGTACTGATCAGGAGTAAAATAAGGCACAGTCTGACCAAAAGTAAGTGGTGGTAGTTCATTGTTATCCTGAGAATCATGATTGACATTGTTGGCTTGAGGCCTTCTATTACCAAAAAACTGTGATCTATCATTTCCAGCTGAATAACCTTTACCATTCTTATCATCAACACCTTTCTTTCTTGTGAACTTAAAATTTGGTGGGTAGCCAATCAATCTATAACAATTGGCCCTAGTGTGATTGCGTGAGTGACAATGATCACAATATAATCCAGAAGTCTGATTGATCCTGTTTGTGTGTGAAGAGGCTAATGATGTTGGATCAGTAACATCCATTTTTTGTAGGGGCAACACACAGTTAGAAATCAAACTTGATTGAACTCTTTGACTCTCATCTTGCATAATCATATTGTATGCCTGATTGAGACTGGAACTAGGGACAATTAAGAGTATTTGACTTCGCGATTGAGAAAGTTATCATTTAAACCCATTAAAAATTGCATAAGTTTCTGCCGCTCCATATGTTCTGCATACATCTTGTATTTGTCACAATCACAGGCTGGTAAAGGCACCAAAGACACGTACTCATCCCAAAGATTTCTCAGCTTTGAATAGTACTCAGAAACAGTGGAAATTCTTTGACTCATTGTGCTAATTTCACGATGAATCTGATAGATTCATGTCAAATTTCGTTTATCAAATCTCTCCCTTAAATCCTTCCAAGCACTATGTGCATCAGATGAAAACATGAGTCCATTAGCGAGTTCCTTTGAAACTGTATTAGAAATCCATGATAATACAAAAGCATTGCATCTCTCCCATTCATGAGCTAAATCACCTCTATAATGATTTTTACGACAAGTTCGATCAATAAAACCAATTTTGTTTTTCGCTAACAGTGCAACTTTCATTGAATTGCTCCAGCAAGTGTAATTTTCTATGCCAAGAAGTTGTTGAGGGATTAAAATGCTACCTGGAGTGTCAGATGGATGTAGATACAGAGGATTGCGAGGATGAATGTTGGTGAACTTCTCGATCTAAACTGGATCTGATTTAGTCCTCTCCTAACTTGAAGCTTCAGATGAACCAACTACATTCGCCAAATTGCAGATCTCTAATCGAAAAGAAGGGAAAATGAAGTAGATCTCTGATCGAAGAGAAACAAAAAAAAAAGAAGTCGGTGTTCAACTGTACTTCCAAAACTCAGGTGTGCGGAAGAAATCTATTACACAAACAACTCGAATCACCATCTAGAGATCCATCGTCACTTGCTCTGATACCATGTTGAAAGTAATTCTCCTAGCTAAGATGAAGCAGACGCATTTGTGATGAAGAAGAGAATGGATAGAACAGTGAAATTGAAAATGACCGACTTAACCTCCCATTAGTCCTTTTGGTCCTATTTATAAATTGTACATCATCAATAAACTAGCTAATTAATTTGTAAACTAATACAGTAATTAGCTAACTAACTCATCAAATAAGCTAACTAACTCAACTAATCACGTGTAATGCACATTTCAACAAAAATAAGATAGTCGGTGAAATTGCAAGAGTTAAATAATATAATCATTAAATTGTGAAGTACATTTTAAGTAAAACTAATCATTAGAATTTTGTATTTTAATTATCGAATAAGCTAGCAAAAATTCTGCAATAACTTGGAGAATTGATGTAATATAAACTTTGTCGGAAACATGCATTTAAGAAATATCATTGAACGCAAAATCTGAAACTAGTTTGAAGCCTAATTCATTGATCAAGGTTAAAGCTGCTTTAGAGACTCCTCATGATTTTTTACTTTTTAATCACACAAAAGAAAATAAAGAACCATCACGAATTTTTAAAATAAAAATATCAAGTTTAGTTGTCAATATCTAAAAAGACTGAAAATATTTATGATCCAACCAATAATGTTATTCGAATGTCTAATATTGAGTGAGATTAGCTCATTCTTTATCGAGTATTTTTTTTTCTTTTTTAAAAAAATTAAAAGAGAAAATGCATAAGTACCCCTTTAATATATGTCCGAAATCCTAGAGACATACTTATACTATACTAAAGTCTTATTAGTCTCCTGAACTTATTATATAAATAATTTTCTACTCTTTTTCGGTCTACGTGGCAATTTCAACCACATAACTTGAAAAAATTGTCAGCACATTTTGGGCCCATAAGATAGTGCCATGTATGCCGGAAAAAAACAGAGAATTATTTATAAAATAAGTTCAGGGAGGTAAATAGGATCTTAGTATAATATGAGTGTCTCTGAAATTTCGAACATAGATTAAAATGGGGTATTTATGCATTTACCCAAAATAAAATAATGGAGTTGAGATGAATATTAAAAGTATAATCTCTTATACGTTCATTCAAAAATAAAGACATTAAACTTCACCCCCTATATTTTGCAGATCTTTGCAAAGTAAATATTTCAGAAGGTCACTCAAGTATGTGAAATTATTTGAGAAAATCACTCAACTTGATTTTATATCAATAAAGTCACTCAACTTATGGATTTCCTTCTATAAAATCGCTTAACTTGATCTACCTTTCTAGAAAATCATTATAACCAAAAGATAGAAGAGATAATTCAACAAACCACACTCAAGTTTAGGTATGTAACACTTACTTCCATTATAGTTTATAATATTATGTTTATTTCTCTTATTTTTATTTTTTTTTTAAATTTTCTTTTATTTTCTTTTTTATGTTTTTAACCTAATTATTATTAACATAAAATTAATGTCTTAACTAAATTTTCCTTTTATCATATATTGTTTAATTTAAATAACTTTATAACTCTTTTATTTAATTTATCAAATAAATCTAACTTTCCAAAACAAACTTATTTTTCATTCCATATTAATATGCATGCCGCACTAAATAATATCATATTAAACACTAACATCAAATATTTAATTCAAAGGTTAAAATGATTTTTTCAATTCAAAAAAAAAAAAAACAGAACTACTCAAGAGATATTCAAAAACTAGTATCCAGTATTTAGTTGAAATAATTTTTTGAAAAACTTCTGCAAGATGGGGAAAAAGGAACAGTTCTTTTTCATAAAAAACACCCTCTCATGTTGATGAAGAAAGAAAAAGAGGGAAGAATTCGGGGGTGGTTTATCTTAGCCTCATCCATGTCGAATTTCAATTGGGGTGGGAGGAGGATTTAGCTTTGGAGTTATTGAATTTGAATTTATCCCAACTAATTTAAAAATATTAATGTATATGTATTTTATTATCATAATAAAATATTATCGCAAGTACATATGTTGGTGGGTATTAATTATGGTAAAATATGACGAAACCTGAGCCAAGTTGAATTAACGCTTAATGCTTAGACAATTGAATTGATATTAATTATTAATTAAATTAAGACAATAACTAAAAATAAAATAAAATAAGAGATAAAACATAATATTATAAATTAAAATAGAATTATGCATTACAAAACTAAACTTGAAAGGTAGCTTCTGCAATTCTTTTTTTCAATCTTTTAATTATAATAATTTTCAAAAAAATATCATAAATTGAATGACTTTATGGATATAAATCCAAATTGAGTGACTATCTTAAATAATTTTATATACTTGAGTAACCTTTTGAGATATTTATTCCATCTTTGCACAACACTTCTTGAGAATTCTACTGTTACGGGCGTTCATGATTGGGCAACAATTGTATGATCACAATTCACATGAACACATATTTTTGGTTGATTGACAGTGACAAGTAATGTATATTATATTAATAATAACTTATTTATATAAGAGAAAATTATATATAATGACAAATTAATAATTTAAATTAAATGATATAATTATACTTTAATTTAATTGTGTTATGTAGCAAACAATTTGCCAGGTGTATCTCTCTCAAACTCTCGCTCGCCACTCTTTCTTTCTCACTCGCACCCTCTCGCTTTTATATAAATACAAATATATAAAAATGTATTTGTGTTTGTATAAAGCGAGAGAAAATTGTATATATAATAACGACCTGTTTAGTCGTTTTGAGCTGCAGATTTTATTTCTGGAAAAACTGGCTGAGACGACGGAACCCACGACGGACCGTCATGGGCACGACGGACCGTCGAGGGAGTCTCGTTCCAAAACACTTAGAATTCTGAAATTTGGGTACTGAAATCGACTCTCTGAACTTCGTAACGGAATGGCAGGACGGACCGTCGTGGGCACGACGGACCGTCACACATCTTCCACAGGAATTGAGTCTCTGAACTCTGTGACGGAGCAGTAGGACGGACCGTCGCAGGCGCGACGGGCCGTCACAGGCTGCGTAATCCCAGGCTGGGTCGGATTTCTG
>NC_028638.1:1802893-1810393 GCF_001406875.1 Solanum pennellii | reverse complement strand
AGTTTTATACGGATAAATGTTTTCAAAAAACTCTGCATTATCTGATTCAATTATCGTATTAACTTGAATCTCAGGATTATCAGATTTGCGAACCAAAAATCGACAGGCTTTACTATTACAGCATACCCAATAAAGACACAATCTATTGTTTTGGGTCCAATTTTAACCCTCTTCGGTAAAGTAACCTCTACCTTGGCTAAACACCCCCACACTTTGAAATATTTCAAGTTGGGTTTTCTTCCTTTCCACAACTCATATGGAATTGATTGTGTTTTTCGATGGGGTACTCTATTGAGTATTTTATTAGCTGTAAGGATGGCTTCCCCCCAAAGATTTCGCGGTGAACCAGAATTGATCATTAAGGCATTCATCATTTTCTTTAATGTTCTGTTCTTCCATTCTGCCAAACCATTTGACTGTGGTGTATAAGGTGCAGTAGTTTGATGAATAATACCATATTCCAAACATATCTCTGCAAAAGGAGATTCATATTCTCCACCCCTATCACTCCGAATCATTTTTATCTTTAGATTCAATTGGTTTTCCACTTCATTTTTGTATTGATTAAATGCATCAATTGCTTCATCCTTACTATTAAGCAAATATACATAACAAATCGAGTGCAGTCATCAATAAAAGTTATAAAATACTTTTTCCACCACGAGATGGTGTTGACTTCATATCGCATATATCTGTGTGAATTAAGTATAAAGTTTTAGAATTTCTTTCAACAGACTTGTAAGGATGTTTAACAAACTTACTTTCCACACAAATTTCACATTTTGACTTATCGCATTTGAAATCAGGCAATACTTCTAGATTAACCAATTTTCGCAAGGCTTTGTAATTTACATGTCCCAAACGGGCATGCCATAAATCACTTAACTCCAATAAGTAAACAGAAACATAATTTTTACTAATACTGTCAACAACCATTACATTTAGTTTGAAAAGACCCTCATTGAGGTAGCCCTTTCCTATGAACATTTCATTCTTACTTATTACAACTTTATCACTAACTAGGACACACTTAAACCCGTTCTTAACGAGTAGTGCAGCAGAAACTAAATTCTTCCTAATAGTAGGGACATGCAGAACATTGTTCAAAGTCAACACCTTGCCGGATGTCATTTTCAACATTACTTTCCAGTTCCTGCAATCCTTGCTGTTGCTGTGTTTCCCATGAATAAATCTTCATTGTACTCAGCAAGAGTGTACGTTGCAAAGGCTTCTTTCGCAGAGAAAATATGTCTAGTGGCACCTGAGTCGAGAAACCACTCCTTGGGATTTCCAACTAAGTTACACTCCGATATCATTGCACACAAGTCATCTGCATCTTCCATCTTTTCCAGGATGTTTGCTTGACTTTTGCCTTTGCCTTTGTTTTTGTCCTTCCTTGGAGCATGACAATCAGAAGATCTATGACCAGCCTTACCACAATTATAACAGTTGCCTTTGAATTTCTTCTTGGCCTGTTCTGACTTCTGCCCGTTGGACTTCTTTCTCTTTTTGTCTTTGGTAGGAGCTTCTTCAACAATATTAACTCCAATGATTGTTGAACTCTTACGCGACTTCTTTTCGGCATTTCTGTTATCTTCCTCAATCTTGAGCCGAATCACAAGATCTTCAAGCTTCATTTCTTTACGCTTGTGCTTTAGATAATTCTTGAAATCGTTCCACGAAGGAGGCAACTTCTCGATCATTGCAGCCACTTGAAAAGATTCATTTACTACCATATCTTCAGCAATCAGATCATGGAGAATAAGTTGAAGTTCCTGCACTTGTGATCCAACAGTTTACTATCTACCATTTTATAGTCTAAGAACTTTGCGACCACAAACTTTTTCATGCATGCATCTTCTGTCTTATATTTCTTCTCAAGTGCATTCCACAACTCTTTTGAAGTTGTTATTGCACTATAGACATTATATAAGTCATCCTCTAAAGCGCTCAAAATGTAACCTTTACATAGGAAGTCTGATTGTTTCCATGCTTCAACAATCATAAATTTTTCCCTGTCTGGCATATCATCAGCAGGAACTGGAGTATCTTCACTTGTAAATTTCTGCAGACCAAAAGTGGTAAGCCAGAAAAATACTCGTTGCTGCCATCCTTTGAAATTCACACCTGTGAATTTACCCGGTTTCTCTGCTTGTGATACAAGAGTTCGGGTTGGTGCAGCAACAGCCACTGTAACACCAATGTTTTCCATTTCTGATAAACAAAATTGATACAATATAAATAAGCAATAAACTATAATTGCAGACTTAAAGAGTATGAAATCACAAAGATTTTTGTCTCCACCAGAAACACAGATTTACTAATTTCCTTAAGATTGTTGCCAATCTGTGTTATGAAAATCAGAAATTACTGGTTGTAATAAATCATTCAGAAACACGAAGTAACTGAGATTTTTAGAACCAGTAAATAAGATGAACAGAAATTTATTTGTAAAAAATAATTGAATCTGTAAAACTTACCAGAATCTGGAATACTCTTTTTGATAATTTAGGAAGAAAATCAAGTCCACTGAATTCACAGTGTCCCCTTAAGGAAATTATTCCCCTCTAGTATCCGAGGTTTGATTTGGAATATAACCTCCCAGGGTAAAATGATCTTAATCAGTAGAGCATAGATACCAAAAACTCTACTGTCAGCGAATCAATCCACAGCAGGAAAGTACACGAAGAAATATGTGTTTTTTAAGAAGAAGGAAGATCAGAAAATTCGTTGGGAAATATTCTGAAGACTGAATGGTATTTATAGGCAAGAAGAATATATTTTGAAAGGTTGCTACCCTTTCAGAATTAATACAACCATTAATGAAAGGTTGCAAACTTTCAAATGGTGTTGACTGTTCCTGAAAGTTGTAACCTTTCAGAACAGTCATGGCGGGAATTTTTATATATAACGGAATTTAAAACGGGTCACGCGCGCGGATCTGAGTCGGGTCGGGTTAACTAAAAAGTTGAAAACATTTCGGTTAACTTCTGTTATCAACTAATTAATTGAAATTAAAATAAATTTGTCCAAAGCCAAAGCCAAAGCCAAAGCCAAAGCCGAAGCGAGCGACGACGACGACGGCGCGAGGGGGGTCCTTCTTTCCAACCCTTTTAACAATTAATAGGAGTGTTTATTTATTTAAACTCTCCTATTTTCATTTCCATTACCGATGAGGGACTATTGCCTTTTTCATTAAAGTATTAGATGACTTTTCAAGTTCCCAACCTTTCAAGTTCTAAACTTTTCAAATTCCTCTCCTTCCCTCTATTTCCCATCAATTCTTGCTACATACCCAACAATGAATTCATCACTAACATTCGTTTAATTTTTGAATTTTGATGATTATTCCCTTCACTATGATGTTTACATGTCTGCTTACTAACAACAATTCTTTTTGTTTTTAGTTTCAATGTGGTAATTTCATCAGAATGACCAGTTTGAACAGTATTGTGAACTGTCTACCACCTGATTGACAAAATGCATGAACAAAACATCTACATCAGTAGAGTACTCTACCTTTTGGGTTGATTTAATTTATATAAAAAATTTTAATTTTTATGTCTTGTGATATACGTTTAAAATAACAGAAAATGTAGGCTCAGAATTTGCTGATGGGTATGCAAGAAGTTAGAACGGTTATAAATTCTAACACCATCTCCCCCAATTCCTTCTTCACAATGCCCAAATCAAGGATTAAGCTCCAACAAATTATTGGGTCTTCCCCAATTTCGGCATGTTTCAATCCTTTATATTTTCATTTCTATTTTGTATTAATGGTCAAAAACACATTAATTTAGTGTGATTTGTACCTCAGCTGTTGTTCCCTTCAACTATGATTTAAAAAAGATATGTAGCCAAAAAAAAAACCTATCTTTTGAACTATAAACTAACCGATGATCTTTTGGTAAACAATTTGCTAGTCATATGTATTTGAGCAAATTATGTGGCTTGCTTATTTTGTATTTTTTACGGAATTATTTTTTATCTCTTTTTTTTTGGAATTTTAAATGTCTAGGCCTATATCACTTGAGTTATTTTAATTAAGTTAACAACTTATACCCCTCTTTTTATTATGTTTGATCCAAACAATGTGTTTTTGTTTAAAAGTTCAAGTCATCATGATAAGACCTCCCTGATAAAAATGGAGATACACACACAACAAAAATAGAGAATTCAATTATTATTCAAGAAACTCTTATGATAGTGATTTGAATCAAGTGTTCATATCCTTTTTGCCTAAAAAATGTCTCAGGTCTACAAGGTAGCAAGGTTTACTCATTTGAGTGTACATTTTACAAGATTATTTTGTGTTTCTTTGTTAAAATCTGTAGATAGATATGGAACAGTGTATTACTAATGTGTTCATATGTATTGTCTCTTAAGAATTTATTGTTATTTACAAGTTACAAATTTCACACGATTATTTGCAAATAATTGTTGTTAAATTATACTTAATAGTGTTTTCAAAGTGGCAAAAATGTCCCGTGCTCTGCACAGGCGGTCCTTATCTAGTTTTAAAAAGAAGAATAAGTAAAATAAATCCAAGATCAACTTAACTAAATACAGTTAAATACAAATTATAAATTTTATGTACTTTCACAACTACTAATATAATGAATCTTCTATGCCGAGAACATAACCGATACCAACTTTATGTATTATAGATGAATAAGTACTTATTAAGAATGAAATACAAAAGATAATAGAGAAATAGAAAAAAAAACCAACACCTGATAAGATTCATACTCAATAATATCAAATTATCTCCATATAATAGCAATTTCATAAAATATGTATGGTCAATACTATGAACTTTCTCTATTTCAATTTATAAAAGGCGTTTTCCTTTTTAGTCAGTTGTCCACAAAATTGTAAATTTTTTAAATGATTGTTTTGAAAGATTGCAAAGTCTTTCCACATTGGCATAAGGGAAAAGTATGTGGTTAAACAAACATATATTAATTAATTACTTAATATAGCTATAATCAGAGGCGGACCCACACTATACGGTAGGGGTGCACATATACCCGATAACTTCTGAAAAAATCACATGTATATGTGTATATCCATTTTGAAAAACTGGTAGAAATTATGATGTAGTTAAAAGTGCACCCATAAAAAACATAGAAGTGCCCTTGTGCAATTGGTAGAAGCTAGAGATAACACCCTCTAGACTAGGGTTCAAAACCCACTTACGCTTATTTTTATTTTAAGTTTATCTTAGACCTTATGTTTGAGCTATATTTATATTGGTGCACCTAAAACCTTCAAATCCTGGGTTTGCCTCCGGCTACATTTTGCATTAATTACAATTCAGAATTTACTTTTAGCTATGATAACATTCTCTTTCTCCGATCTTCATCTCTCAATCACCTTTATCCCCTCTGTATGGAATCTCGCTCGCCATTCTCCTAATTTTCATTCATTTCTCCCTTCTAGTCTTTCTCTCGCTAGCTACTATTCTATCATTCTCTCTCTCACTTTTATACAAATGCAAATGTATAGTTTGTGTTTGCATAAAAAGAGAGAGACATGATATACAAATATGAATACATTTGTCTGCCTTATACACTTATAATTATACAAATACAATCTTTTCTTGCTAGTTCTCGACCAATTCTCTTTCTCTCTCTTTGTACAAATACAAATTATACAAATACAATGTATATTTTATGTTTATATAACACGAGAGCGATTGAATATACAAATTTAAATGCTTAACTCGATTCAATTGTATATAAAATGTGTTAACTCAATTAAATTTTATATGAAATACAAATTCAAATTTTTTAACTTCATTCAATTGTATACGAATTCAAATTGTATGCGGATATACAAATACTATAATTGATGCATATACATAGTAGTTACATATACAGAATTTATCTAACTTATATATGATACGCTCAAACTTACTTCTCAAATAAGAAGTAAAGCGGTCGTGTCAAGTAAATAACCCAACTAGTGAGGTTGGGATCGTTCCCACGAGGAAAATAGTTTAGACTTAACTTCAATCTGTTATTACTATCGTTCAGTCAATTACTTCCTTGGAAAGCTAAAATGATAAAAGGGGGGTTTTCTATTTCTAAATGAATGAAAATAACTAGCGTAATTGAAAGAGACACTTAACAGCTTCAAATGTTGGAGTTTAATCAATTAATGAAAGTAACTAGGGTTTACGTGTTCCCCACAGGTTAATAACTTGATAAGTCTAACTATAACAATTCTTTCCTAGTATCTTGCATGCAAAGTGATAAGTTATGTATTTCTAAATCCTTGGTCCGGCATCTAGAAAATTTCACTCCGCACCTTGGTCCGGCTACGTGTGTTGCTATCCTAACCCTTATCTTTACCTCATATTAAGCATCGTATTCGATATTTGACTAAGTTATTACCTCGTACCAATCAATACTAGCCTATTAGATAGTATACACTAAATCTATGTTGATAACTCTTTTCCTATTATCTACCTCCTTGGTCCGGCAAGTAGCATTAAGGCGAGCTCTAACATTGTCCATCCGTTAAAAAGACTTCTAAACGAAAGAATTATCAATACATGCAAGACACTATTCTAGAATTGTTATTTTAGTTAGGTTTTACCTCATTATTAGCCTATGGTTCCCACAACCCTAGTTATGGAGTTTAGTTACCCATAGTCATAATTACAATATTTAAATATGTGATATAAGAATTCATGCACTTACTTCGATGAGAAAGAGAAAAATTCGAAAGTTCACTTGATTAATCAGCAAAAGGCACCAACAATCTATGATAAAAGTCTCAAGATAATCAATAATCTCTCAAAGAGTCTACAAAATAATCAAAAGTGTCTCACAATATTTAAGAGTCTAACAATGATCAAGAGTCTAACCTAATAATCCAGAGTCTAACCTCAAAAATGAGGTTTTTTCGAACTATTTATAAAAAATAAAAACCTAATTAAACAAGGACTCTATTTGCTGGAAATCTGTGAAAACTCGGCTGGGTCGACGGACCTCGCGACGCGACGTCGTGGTCATGACGGACCGTCATGGACTCCGTCGTCCCATACTTTGCAAATTGCTTCTGCTCTCTTCATTACCCTCGACGGCAGGTATGACGGATTGTTACGAGCATAACGGTCCGTCGGGGGTCTCCGTTCCAAAACACTTGAACTCTTGGAATATGGGTACTGGGGCTACTTCTCTGATCTTCATGACGAACCTGCAGGACGAACCGTCATGGCTACGACGGTCCGTCACGCTTTTCGTAACCCCACACTAGGTCAGACTTCCCCGTCTTCCTTCAGCAGCTGCACTACGCTACCACCTACGGACCGTCACAAGTATGACGAACCGTCACAAGCTCCATAGGTGGTCTCATATGCATTTCTTCGCTCAAAAAAACCTCCGCATTCATCTTTGGACAGATTTCCTGCAAATAAGGAGAAACTTATATAAAAATTAGCACAAAAAGGCTTTTGGACACACTAAACTTAAGGAAAAAGTATTAATAATA
>NC_028638.1:1797188-1802136 GCF_001406875.1 Solanum pennellii | reverse complement strand
TTTTGGCATAAGCTGAGGTGCACATGTCCAAGGAGGGACCAGGGCCAACACATTTTTCTCAGAAAATATCAGTTAGGGTGAAAAAGAAAGGTCTAGTTTAAGCTTAAATCATTTGGATCAAAGAAGGATAAATTTCATTTGGTTTTCTTTTATTTAGGCTAAACAATGGGATATATTGAATAAGGGCCTATGATCCTTTCCTAATTGTCTATTACAGCTTACTTTTAGCAGGACTAACCAGGCAAGTTCTAGCTCAGTACAAATAGTGGACTATTCAAATCTTCCTCACACTCACTTGACATCTCATTACTCTACCAGATTATCAGACACCTAGTTCGAATTTTAGACTTAGGGTCATGCAGTGGTGTACCTCTATGTCATGCTTAGAGCCACACATTTATCAATTACTATGCCTAGTCATGTATCATTTTCCATTTTATCAGGATATCATTTTAGCCATCATGCTCCAGAATTAAACTATGTACACAAGATATAGACATGCCAGTTCAACAAAAAAAATAATCAATCTTTTGGGGAAAAAGAACACAGGCAAGAAAACCCCAAAAGAGGATAGTGAATTGGGCTACTCAGACTTCACCCTAGCACTCACTTTCCATTTACCCCACCCCCAAAAGACATGCAATTGTCCCCAATGCATAAAAAAATTTAAATACAGGGGTGGTAGGTTAAGCAAACCTGGGGCGCAAAGCGCTGACGATCAGCAAGCTGGTGGGTCCGGTTCCCCCGAACCCACTACCTCTGTAATCTGGACACCCTAAGTGGTATCCTCAGCATCAACAACACTATCAGCAGTTCTTCCCGCTATCTCCACAGTTCTGGAGCTAGACGTTCCGGCAGCTAACTCTCCTGCTCTCATCTGACGCTCCTCCTCCTCAGCATGTGAGGCTCTCCTCGAAGCCTCCATCTCACGATGCTCCTTCTTCCGTGCTCGCGCCTCATCCTCCTCTCGAACCCTACGCCTCTTGGCATGCTCTCGAGGGGGAGGTGGTGGAATCTCTGATGTGGCGAATAGGGACGCCATCACTCTTTCTTCAGCAGTCTCTGCAGAAGGGGCCTCAGACTCAGGCACCCTAGCCTCTAAGATCATATCAATATCTGCGCGAAGACTGTCGACTGCAGCCTGAAGGGTCGACACATCCACCGGAGGGGCTGGACGGGCTAACACCCGCAACTCAAAAGCGTCCAAGCGTTGATGAACCTCAGCGATCTTCCGCTCTGTGTGCTGGACCATTCTCCGCTCCAAGCGCTCTTCTGTCTCAGCAATATACTTTTGCATCCAAGGCTGGATGTGATGTAGAAGTGTGGCCATCTGTTCCTCTAATTTTTGGACCCTAGCAAGCGGGACCAGAGCGGAGAAAGGGGTTGAGCGAGAGGAGCTCGGGGCAGTGCTACTACCCGGGATAGACTCGACCGGGGTAGTGTCAGTGGAAGCTGCCTGCGTAGCCGTGCGGGCCTGTGCTACAGTCTCAGCCAGATTGTCACCAAGAGGAGGCAACTCTGGACGGGGCTCTCTGCGTGGAGCCAACTCATTGGCCTCATCCCTGATGAGGCCGATATGAACTGTGCCCAGCGGGGTCTTGAGCTGATCAACGTGCCATATAGGCATACTGGCAGACCTGCATAGAGAAAATATCATGCACGGGAAAGGGTAAGTAGTTGTGACCTTAAAAGCCCTCTCGTGCATGACCGCCTGTAGAAGCCACGAAAAATCCACCTCAAACCCGGATATCATCGCCGCCATCAATACTGCTCGATCCCATGTGACGATATTATCAGGGGCTGTGGGGGAAAGGCAGTGGCGGACAATCGACCACAAAAACTTCGCCGTGAAAGTCAGGTTGGCCTTCTTGACGGCTCCCTTCGGCTCAGTCACCCAGTCGGCAGCCTCTCCATCAACGGACAAGTGCAGGGCCATCCACCTCTTGGTGGTCTCTCTCAGCGATGACTCACGCAGGAATTGGCCATCTTTAACAATCTGCCATCGGTAGTCAAACTCGGCAGTGAGAGGAGTCCGATTAGCATCAACATCCTCGCCGTATAGAAACCGGCGGATGGCAGACAGGGAGATATCAACCTGAACGCCACGTACTCGGACCTTCTCCAGTGGGGCCTGTTTGGCGGGGGCATCCCGCCTATCAATCTGTGATCGGAGAGTCGCTACGTAGGATGCGTAGAACTCTCGGACCAGCTCTTCACTATTACGTCCCAATGGACGTGCTGTCCACTCCAGTCGATGTCTAGTGAAGAGATTGTGGATCTCAGGCATCGTCAGGAGACTTCCCGTAAGGACCCGCCGCTCCAATGTAAGTGTCCGAGTCATAACTCCTTTGTCATTCAGGAACTTTGCATCGGAATAGACTTGAAACTGCCCGTCGACACACCACCGGTTGGGCTAGTCAGTAACCGGGGTGAAAGCACGAGCTGGTGGACTGGGTGTGGATTTCGAACTGTCAGCCTCATCAGACGAGGTCGACGCTGCAGCGGTGGCGGGTGCGGGAACCTCAGCAGATCCGGAGGCTTCCTCCGACCACGAAACTCCTAAGGAGCCAGATGCTCCTTCTTCATTAGTGGCTGACCCAGAAGGTGTGCCGGTTAGTGTGCGCTCCTCATCAGACTGGGAGGCAGTGACTACGCCGGACGCCACCTTTTTGGGTGTGGCTCTGGCAGCACGTGCATCACGAGATGGGGTGGAAGTGCCTGGGGGCACATACTCGGGGTCATGCTCATCATCAGAGCCAATGACCAGGCGGGCAGATGGGGCGACAGACTTTGATCGCCCGCGTGCGTAGACTCGATCTTGTTTTGGTTCCATAATAGATAGTACGTGTAAAGAATCAATATTAGTACTAGAAGGAGAAAACAAGACAAGCACAACCACAAAAAATAAATAAAAAAATTAAAATAAAATGACATTGCTATAGTAACAGTGAAACACAACGGATCAGGTGACGGCTCGTCGTGAGTACGATGGACCGTCATGGGGTCCGTCGTATCTTACTTAGACTCTGTTTATATGGAGAACCCTGAAGGAGAGTCTCTGACAAGTATGACAGTATATACAGGACGGACCATCATAGATACTACGGTCCATAGTAGGTGTCCGTCAGAGGACACTTGAAAAAAATATGGAGACCCTTAGGAGAGGGGTCTCTGACCGTCATGACGGTCATGCAGGACGGACCGTCGTGGGTATGACGGTCCGTCGTACTTGTCCGTTTGAGGACACTTAGAAAAATAGAGAGAGACCCTTAGGAGAAGGGTCTCTGACAACCAGATTGGTTGTGCAGGACGGACCATCGTGGGAACGACGGTCCGTCGCATGTGACCGTTGGTGGACACTTGGAGAAAATTGGACAGTGGGGTGTTAGGGCTGTTGAGGGTGTTAGGGCTGTTGGAACGGACCCAATGACGGTCCGTCGTTGGTACGACGGTCCGTCATCCAGGTCTCGTTCTGTAACTAAGTGACAGAACTGGGATGCCCCATTCATCCCCTATGAACCAAATCGAATTGGTAGTTTTTTACCCTACATTTGTCTAACCCAAATACCTAGTAAACTAGCAATGCTACAACACCTATTTCTAGGGTTTTAACACGGCAATTTTGGAGGATTTTTAACCTAGTTCAGATAAAATTTGATAAAGAATGAACAAGAACAAGGCTAATACTAATTGATAAACAAAAATGCAATATAAATGAGTAGAAATTAGAGACACATACCAGAAAATTTGAGGAAAAACAAGAGAGAAAGGTACTTGGTAATCACGTAGAGACCTACAGCAACAGACTCCAACTAGCAGATAGTGAATTTTAGGAATTGGGGAGTTGGGAGAAAATGATCGGTTGTAAGAGAGGGATTCTTTGGAAGTTGAAAAGGGAGGGAAATGGGAGAAAGAGTGAAAGAATGGGGTGAAATAAAGGGGTGGGGGTTTTAAATGATGAATTTTTAAAAACCCCCAGCCGGGTCGGGTCGGGTACGCTTCATTAATGACGCCACGATTCCACGACGACGGTCTGTATCAGTTGTGACGGTTCGTCGTTGGTTCCGTCGTGTGTGCCCTAGTTTGAAAATAACAGAAAGACGTACCTGGCATGACGGATTCATGCGACGGTCCATCACAGGGGCAACGGTCCGTCACTTTATCCGTCAGTGACTGCTGCAGAGTAATTTTCTGCAGAATTTCCTGGTGATGTGCCTACCCAGTAGTAGAAAATGCTACCATTATTAGAAAGAAAAACTATAAGTATTGGGTTGCCTCCCAAAAAGCGCCTGATTTAATGTCGCGACACGACTGAGGACTCTTGATTACTCAGCCTTCATCAAGATGGTATGCCTCTATCACTTCATTCACCGATGCAGTATGCCTAAAATAGAGTTTTATTCGTTCTCTATTCACCTTAAACCGCACTCCCTCATTGGTTTTTTAACTCAACTGCTCCATGAGGGAATACTTGGGTAATTAAGTAAGGGCCAGTCCGTTTGGACTTGAGCTTGCCCGGAAGACAAGGCAACCCAGAACTGTCTAAAAGCACCAAATCCCCAACCATAAACTCTTGTTTTGCACTTTTTTGTTCATTCTCTTTCTTCATCTTTTCTTTGTGGGATATGGTGGATACCGATTGGAGCACACCACTCTGCCTCATGGTCCTACAAATGTTGAAGGTCGCTTCTTCATTGTTCAACCGAAATTTCATCTGTCCCTTTTCCATATCAACTAAGGCTCTACCTGTAGCAAGGAATGGCCTCCCAAGAATAATAGGCACTTCAAAATCGACTTCACAATCAAGAATAACAAAATCTGCCGGAAATATGAACGACTCCACTTTTACTAGCAGATCGTGGAGTGTCCCTATAGGACTTTTTACTGTTCGATCAGCCATCAGTAGCCGCATTGCAGTGGGCTTTGGATCACCCAAACCCAACTTCTT